>NC_090268.1:97004990-97605899 GCF_040414725.1 Anabrus simplex | reverse complement strand
TTTTCGCTTACCAGACTTTCTTATTCGAACAACAGTATACTTGCTATATAACATTCACAAGTGATGATTATAAACACTACAATAGTCACCTATCTTCTCAGAATGCCAGTACAACTGGCAAAAGCACAATACTTCAGGACAACAAAACACGCAGGGAGTAAACAAACTTTTCCCGCTATAGGCTAGAGACACCACATGTCTTACAATTGTCTCGAAATACTCCTAATAATACGGACGAAACATTCTCCTTAAAATATTGGGTGCTGTCAGAAAGATAGTCAAGATAGGTCAAGTAGATTTCCCGTAAGTTTCACTCGACAGTGTAGAAGGGGGCGTGGCTAAAAATGTCACTTTTGAGAATTGATTGAAATTGAAGCATTCAAACTGACTTTATACTTTCCTTCTTTTGGCATAATGTTAATAATATATCAAAGATGCAAAAACGACCAATAACACAATTTTGAATTTTTGGCCCAATTTTGACTGGCTTACTCCCCTTAACAATCCATCTGTGTTTGCGCACTAGGTTGACTAATTTTTTGTCCAGTGAGCTTACTTCACTGCATTGTTATGTAGTGGTCACGTAATTGATGTACCGAAGAATCTTGTTGGAAGTTATTGCATTAGCTGATGCATTTTGAATATCCTCATTTGGCTCTTAGCATGGTTTACGTGTGTGAGCGATTTTATAAGACATTGCTGTACGATATCCAGCGAGTTTTGTAAAATGACAACATCAGCAGTGTCTATGGAAGGATATGAAGTATATGCATCATCGGCATATACACCTGTAATTACTATAGGTAGTGAAGGTATGTCTCTCTTTCTTAACATTGATTCTGTCGTATCGGTTCCATTGTCCTGCTGTATTGTTTCGTCTCTGTTTCTCTCTATTTCTGGCGTCTTCGAATTTCCGGCAGACATCTTGTATATCCTCGTTGAAGTTATCTGTCGAAAGCTTCACAGTTCTTCCACGTAACCAGTATCTTTGTGGCTCGAAATCGAGTGCCATTTTGTTACAGAGAAGTCGTCGTTTCTCACGACATGGCCGTAACACTTGGGTCTAGCCTACTTCACTTTCATAGCAGCTGGGGCTACACCAATTTTCCGTAGAACATGTTTACTTCTCATTTCCATTGTTTGGAGGTCTTGTTCTTTCCACTTCATTGTAGGATGATATTCTGCTCCATAAGAGGCTACTGTGAGTACTGCGGTCTTATAAAGCTTTGCCTTAAGGTGTTCAGACATCGCGATATTTCAGACGATTCCGGCTCCATGGCTAATTGGTTATATGCTGGTCTTTGATTCCAAGGATTTGCGAGTTCAGTTCCCGGATGGTTAAGGTATTTTAATCATTATTAGTAAATTCTTCTGTCCTGAGAAGTGGATATGTGTGTCGTCTTCAAGTTTAAAATTCGTCCTAGGTACGGCCTATTCTCACAGACGCGTGGGTCACCATGGACGTCATATCAAAGGACCTGCACGAGGCCTCTTATTATTATTGCAGATGTATTGGTGAGTTGTTTCCCCTTGAGCCAAGCGCCATGGTGCATCATTATTCGAGTAACGGACGTGTTCTGGATGTCTGAGATAGAAATATTGACGACCTCATCATATCACCCATAGCCGCGTACTACGCGTTTGATATCCCTTCGAGTACAACTGGATCCCTTAGAGGGCCATTGAATTCGCTGATACAGATCTATAGCGTTTTAACTCCCTTGAAATCCATCCTGCGGAGACTGTAAAGGCGTACTAGAATGAACACTCAGTTGAACGTGGGTTCGATTCCCTGTTAAGAAACTGAAGATATTAAGCAGCAGACATTCACTTTTGGAGAGGCATATGATCCTGGTGGTTCACTCATAAAAATGAGTGCCAGGTTAATTCTTGTGGGCAATGGTGGGTGGGCATATAGTTAAACACTCTATGCCACCTAGAGCCGAGATTACGGATAGTTGAAGCCTATACTTCCAATTCTTCAAGGGCCTTCATGGCTTGTACAAATATAGCTTTGATACAGTTCGATTTAATACATAGGAATTTCATCCTCCGACCTTGATTGTAGAGGTTGAGCTCCTTCGGCTGCTACAAGAGTCTACACCCGACACCCAGAAAATAATTAAAAGACCAATAATATATACTACGTAAGATGATCCTAGTAGAGCAATTGACTGTAATAAATGCATTTATTATTCTTTTTTTGTTATTTGCTTTACGACGCACCGACACAGATATGTCTTACGGCGACAATGGTATAGGAAAGGCCTAGGAATTGGAAGGAAGCGGCCGTGGCTCGAACCCACTATCTCCCGATTACTGGATACTGGCCGCACTTAATCGACTGCAGCTCTCGAGCTCGGTATTATTATTATTATTATTATTATTATTATTATTATTATTATTATTATTATTATTATTTTGTTCGTTGAAGCCATTTAGGACCACGTTGTCTTGTTACATTTGATAGTTTGTCGTTTTGAGTCCAGAATTCCTTCATTCTCTCTGAGTGGGCCAGCTTGTGTTCCTCCGACCGGGTGGTACCTTTCCATCTTTTTGGTTGTTTGTCTCGTTTTAGCCCATTCGTCAGTACATTTTTAAGGAAGAGATCTCTACTGAAGGCCTCTTCGGGCTTTATATGCAGCATTTAGAGATCTTCTTTGGTGTTCATAAACCAGGGCATTGTGGTTTTGGGGTTGGAAGGTTCGAGTCAAAAAAGTGAAAGATCTGTTTAGTATGTTTATTATTATTATTATTATTATTATTATTATTATTATTATTATTATTATTACCGTGGTTTGGTGGATTAGCAGAGGTGAAAGAAGGTTGCCGGGGTGAATGGGTCTAACTACTTTGTCAAGAAAGAATTTAAACTGAAATGGAAGGTTACATTTTCTCTAAGCAACAAGTTAACAATTTATCACTTAGTGAGTTGACAAGAGCAATTTAAAATCAAGACTAGAATAATCCAAGAAATCAAATCTTTAACACACATGGGCTAGCAGCCCTTAGTTGCACAATCTTTGAGCTTCCAGAACAAAATTTACAGAGGAGCATAAATTTACAAAGGGGCAGAAATCCCCTAGTACCAGGAGCACCAGCTCCGTAATTAACAAATGTCAAGCCTCTTAGAGGCACTTTTATAACGCACAAAAGAGCTGACCCGCTCTCAATTTTTACTTACAAAATGAAACGGGGGTATCTTGTACCCAACCTACTGGGCCTTAGCAGAAAAAGAACAGGTTAAGTAAATGGCCCGACATACAAAAGGAATGGAGGCGTGAATTTGCACTCCTACACGAAACTTCTTAAAACCTAAAAGGCACTAGGCCGATGAAACAGGGGCTATTCCCAAACTATGGAGGTGACCCGTATAAGAAAGAAATCTGAACATTACGGAAGAAAAATTCAGTTACCAAAACGTAGTCACCTCAAACCAAAATGAAGGGGAGCTCGAGAGGGTAAATCACTCTCTATTCCCGAATTACAGTTACAAATTTACTTAAGTTTTTACATAAGCTGGTAAAAATTTTACATATTTATAGAAATGGGTTACATGGTAAAGGTTTCGGACCCTTCCCGCGGGTTAAACTGCTGAGCTAGCAAGAAATAAAGATGTTAAATGGCCATTACCTTATTGAAGACCTGCTCCCAGATGAAAGAGGCGCTTCCCGCCTCCTGCTACACGTCCATACACTAGGTTGAGATGTTAATCAAGTGGCCTAGAGACAAGAAAATCAGCAGTATATAAACCCTCGGGGAAAGTTCGAGACCTTTCATGAATAATCAAGCCACACCCTCTTACTTTATTGGTCAGTCTTGAAAGTACACTCAAAATCGAAGAAGAAAGACACGATTGGTCAAAAATTAATTACAGAAATTCTGGATTGGCTAAGTTCAAAAGCGGCGGAAAGAAAAAATTAATATTGCCAACCCACAAATGAAAGAACGAAATTTAGTATTAAAAAAAACTTACGAGTACAAAATTTCTTCAAGAAAGTTCCTTCACTTCGCACCAGGGTGCATGATCATAGGTTTTTAGGCAGTGACATCTATGAGATAATGGCCAAACTTCCTGATAAATAGTAAATAAAAACACGTCGAAATTCACACAGTGACATTTTCAGAGGAAAGGTTTAAGCAGGTCTAATTTTAAGTTCACTATTTCTCCTGTAGAGGAGCACTTTAAGGCGGAAAATTCAAATGTGCGGCGTAGAGGTATACCACCCGGTACAATTATTATTATTATTATCATCATCGTCGTCGTCTCACATCTTCTCCTACACTCCTGGTACTGGAAGCCTTAAGCTAAGTCAAATTAAAAGCGGATTATTAATATTTAAGGCAATTTCGCCATCGTCATATTTTAAGACGATCCACGAAAGCTGTCTCTGAATTCGCCTTGATTTAAAGAATCATAATAAATTCTGATTGCAAGTGGGAGTTGTGACACAAACTGCACTCACTCTGAGAGGGTCAAAGTTGACAAAACAGTAGGCCATGACAATGACTGGGCATTGTTTTTATTGCTCTGTGTATAGTAGTTTAAATACATGCAAGACGTCCTGAAGCTCTGGTAAGCACTGATCATGGCAGCCTACTTCACTCCTATACTACATTGTTCACGTCCATGCTTCCTGGAAAGCAAGTTTTGTAATGTTCGGAAGCCTTACAAGAGGGCGTCTAGTAACTCGTCAATTGTTTAACAGCGAAACAGTGAGTGGGGGACTGTTGTTTGTTGACAATGGAGGTGGTAGTTGGATAGGAAGTGAATATTACGTTTTCTGTTCCTCGAACTTTGTGGAACGATGAAAGATGCATCCGCAGAGACAAATGGCTACCATGTTTAAGAAGTGATGAACTTCCGTAATTCTCCTCCTGATTAATTTTCTCCTTTCTCAGTAGAACTGTCTGTCTATAAAATTATTAATCTTCGAGGGTAACTCATTTACCTTATATTTTATTTTATTTATTATCAGATGGGCAGATATGACCATAGAATACGAGGTAACACATAGGCCTCATGGCAGTTACTCTTGGGTTCCTTGTCCATCCTCTGACCTGGCTGGAAAACGAACCTGGGGCCTCAAGATAAGAGATAGTCTCGTTACTCTTAGACAGGTGGCCATTGTATGATGATGATAATAATAATAATAATAATAATAATAATAATAATAATAATAATAATAATAATAATAATAATAATACCGGGCGAGTTGGCCGTGCGCGTAGAGGCGCGCGGCTGTGAGCTTGCATCCGGGAGATAGTAGGTTCGAATCCCACTATCGGCAGCCCTGAAGATGGTTTTCAGTGGTTTCCCATTTTCATACCAGGCAAATGCCGGGGCTGTACCTTAATTAAGGCCACGGCCGCTTCCTTACAACTCCTAGGCCTTTCCTATCCCATCGTCGCCATAAGACCTATCTGTGTCGGTGCGACGTAAAGCCCATAGCAAATAATAATAATAATAATAATAATAATAATAATAATAATAATAATAATAATAATAATAATAATAATAATAATAATAATAATAATAATAATTATAATAATAATAATGCACAACTTTCTTGGTTAAAAGTAGAGCAGCAGAGAAGTCAGCATGTATCAACCGTAATCCATCGACTCTTGATTGGTAAGGTACCTGAATATCTCTCCAGTAATATCAATTTCCTATATTACTTTCATGACCGTGACACGCGATCTGGGTCAACAATTTAATACCTCCACACAATACATCTGCCTTCAGTAATTCTTTCCTTGTGTCGCGCGCTAGAATATGGAATATTTTACCCTCTGAAATTAGAAATTGTTCCTCATTAATTACCTTCAGAAGACAGTATAAAGATTTCCTCTTAAATACGTAGGCTATATTATGTAGTTATGGGTGAATGTCTTGATTAAATAGTTCCCAAATGTCTTCATAAATTACTGTTATATAATATAAATTTCACGTAGAGTAGTTTATATTGAATTTACTTTGCTCATTTCAGACTTAGGATGCAGAACTTTTAGTTCTAGTCTATATCAACTTATTATTATACATACAGTATATCATGTTTGAACATATATAATATATAGGCCTATAGTATATAGTCGCATAATTTAGTTAGGTGTATGAGAGAACCAACCAACCAACCAACCAACCAACCAACCAACCAACCAACCAACCAACCAACCAACCAACCAACCAACCAACCAACCAACCAACCAACCAACCAACCAACCAACCAACCAACCAACCAACCAACCAACCAACCAACCAACCAACCAACCAACCAACCAACCAACCAACCAACCAACCAACCAACCAACCAACCAACCAACCAACCAACCAACCAACCAACCAACCAACCAACCAACCAACCAACCAACCAACCAACCAACCAACCAACCAACCAACCAACCAACCAACCAACCAACCAACCAACCAACCAACCAACCAACCAACCAACCAACCAACCAACCAACCAACCAACCAACCAACCAACCAACCAACCAACCAACCAACCAACCAACCAACCAACCAACCAACCAACCAACCAACCAACCAACCAACCAACCAACCAACCAACCAACCAACCAACCAACCAACCAACCAACCAACCAACCAACCAACCAACCAACCAACCAACCAACCAACCAACCAACCAACCAACCAACCAACCAACCAACCAACCAACCAACCAACCAACCAACCAACCAACCAACCAACCAACCAACCAACCAACCAACCAACCAACCAACCAACCAACCAACCAACCAACCAACCAACCAACCAACCAACCAACCAACCAACCAACCAACCAACCAACCAACCAACCAACCAACCAACCAACCAACCAACCAACCAACCAACCAACCAACCAACCAACCAACCAACCAACCAACCAACCAACCAACCAACCAACCAACCAACCAACCAACCAACCAACCAACCAACCAACCAACCAACCAACCAACCAACCAACCAACCAACCAACCAACCAACCAACCAACCAACCAACCAACCAACCAACCAACCAACCAACCAACCAACCAACCAACCAACCAACCAACCAACCAACCAACCAACCAACCAACCAACCAACCAACCAACCAACCAACCAACCAACCAACCAACCAACCAACCAACCAACCAACCAACCAACCAACCAACCAACCAACCAACCAACCAACCAACCAACCAACCAACCAACCAACCAACCAACCAACCAACCAACCAACCAACCAACCAACCAACCAACCAACCAACCAACCAACCAACCAACCAACCAACCAACCAACCAACCAACCAACCAACCAACCAACCAACCAACCAACCAACCAACCAACCAACCAACCAACCAACCAACCAACCAACCAACCAACCAACCAACCAACCAACCAACCAACCAACCAACCAACCAACCAACCAACCAACCAACCAACCAACCAACCAACCAACCAACCAACCAACCAACCAACCAACCAACCAACCAACCAACCAACCAACCAACCAACCAACCAACCAACCAACCAACCAACCAACCAACCAACCAACCAACCAACCAACCAACCAACCAACCAACCAACCAACCAACCAACCAACCAACCAACCAACCAACCAACCAACCAACCAACCAACCAACCAACCAACCAACCAACCAACCAACCAACCAACCAACCAACCAACCAACCAACCAACCAACCAACCAACCAACCAACCAACCAACCAACCAACCAACCAACCAACCAACCAACCAACCAACCAACCAACCAACCAACCAACCAACCAACCAACCAACCAACCAACCAACCAACCAACCAACCAACCAACCAACCAACCAACCAACCAACCAACCAACCAACCAACCAACCAACCAACCAACCAACCAACCAACCAACCAACCAACCAACCAACCAACCAACCAACCAACCAACCAACCAACCAACCAACCAACCAATGCAGTAGAACCTCTGTTAACTGAATCAAAGGGGAAGTGGAGGTTTCGGATAATAATTGAAATGCCATTTTTAGAGGTTAAGGATAGCTTTTGTGGGTTTAGATGAATGTAAATGAATACAATGGGCTACATGTATAACACATTGTTGAGATTTTAAGAATGGAAACCCGAATTACTTGAGTGCATTTACAAGACTAAACTATTTTCGATAGTCTTTTAGAAACGTTTTGTATTTCTCTTTTCGCATAGTTTGATACCCTTATGTCACGCCAACGTTTCGTTAGTAGAACGCGAGTATAACACAAGAAATGATGTTTCTTTCATTCGTTTTTGTAATTCAACCAAATTTTTTCCCGACCGTTTCGGTTAAACGGTATTACAGTGAACGTATGTCGGATAACGGAGATTCTACTACTACAATAATAATAATAATAATAATAATAATAATAATAATAATAATAATAATAATCATAAACTTATAATTACAGCAGTCCAGAGATGGGTGCGGAAAAATGCCGCAGGGCCATAGGGTTGGAAGAATAAACTGATCGCATAAAAGGAAAATCTTAAATCTATTTCCAATCGCCTTTTTCTCTTTTTATTTCACTTTGGTTTAGCAAAGCAAATATATTAGATAACAATGGTTAGTGATCGATCACTTTTAAATATCATTAGCAAGATGCATAACCTCATAACAAGCCGAATGCTCTCAGAGCTTCATTAATAACAAGAGAGAATTGAAGTACCAATTTCCAACGCTTAAGCGCCTTCACATATCATCATAATTCTATTGAACGTTTGCTGTCACTTTATTTTTCAGGGAAGCCAACGATAATACAGATGTGAACGGGAGGAACCCCCAACTGATCAGGAGGTAAGCTCATACTGCAATATGGGCCAAGGAGAAGCTATTATCCTTTCCTACTTCCAGACATATTACAAATTGAGGAGTTTTTATTATAATGGCAGGAAACTTTCCTACAACCAGTCAAAATTGAGTTGTCAGAAAATGACATTTGGTAAATAGGCCAACATAAAAGAGAAAAGTGATGCAGGAAACAGCTGAGCGATTCCATCACACCACACAACAGTAAAACCCAACAGGGCACGATGCTCGGAGAAACAGAGGACAACCCCGTACTACCTTGTGACTAGGAGGAAAGAAAATTAACAACCAAAAATGAAAAATTGGTTAAATTTTGAAAATTCTAGTAATAAGAAAAAACAAATAAAACGGAAACGAGGGTCCACACTCGTGCTTAGTTTTAATACATTATGGCCATTAGGGCAGTTATATTCGCTGCTTGCAAAAAACCTGCATGATATCAGAATTGAAATTAATAAAATCCCTTCATAAAAACCGACGTAGATACGACACAATCCTAAACTTTACATTCTAAGGGAACGCTGTTATCTTCCCGATGCCACTCGAATCTTCTAGAGTCACATGGTTTAAGATGAAGATGCCTACGTTACTTATAATCCCAGCGCGCCAGCTGCCTTAAGTGAGGTATGAACCCCAGCCGATGATCGAACAGTCAGGACTATCTTTAGCAGACAACTGGCCGTCCGCTTTATAATGCCAGACTGGGATATGATTGGTTGAATAAAGATCACGACTAGAAGTGACTAAGAGGAGGAGGTACCAACAACTAACCATAACAATTATTATTTCTAAAGTAGCAAATGTACCCGTGCTTCGCTACGGTATTCTGCATTGTATACGTATATTGAAGTAAATACTGTACATGCAGTAAATAAGATTGTTTTAAAATAGCATGTCTTTTAGCGTTATCCGAGAAACAGCATGGAGAGGTCCCCATACGTTGTTTCCAACGTAAAGTGCTTGTTACGGATTTGTGATGATAACGACAGGCTCACTTGCCTACTGCCATTCACAATCGAGTTGGGAAGTTTACATTATAATTGCAGACCCCATTGCCTACTGCGCGGTCACAATCGGTTTGGGGAGTTTCCGTTACAATGGCAGCCCCCTTTCCTACTTCCAGACATATTACAAATTTAGGAGTTTTTATTATAATGGCAGGAAACTTCCCTACAACCAGTCAAAATTGAGTTGTGGAGTTATCATTATAATGACAGGCCCCTTTTCCAACTGCCAGCCAGCTTACTGCCAGTCACACCAAGTTGGTGAGTTTCCATCAAAATAGTAGACCAGTATGCCTAATGCCAGTCACATTTTAGATGGGTACATCTGTTTATAACTGCGGGAACGCTTGCCTACAGCCAAACACAATCGGGTAAGGGGAGTTTTGAACAAAACTGCATTCTCCCTTGCCTTCTGCAAGTCAAATCGAGCAGTGAATTATTCATTACAAAGGTAGGCCTGACTTATTAATGCCAGTTACACAGGAATTGGAAAAGGACCCCATTCCTACTGCCAGTCAAAGTCGGTGTGGTAAGTACTGATTACAATAGCAGACACACCCTTTCTCGATCGCTACAAAATCGACATCAGTGAATATATATAGTTCGACATACGAAAGTATATGCTTCTTTACAATATTGCAGACCTTCATTTACAGATTAACTGCTGCTAAACGGTACATCATATCGAGAAAGGATTGTACCATAAGACGCCGGATTTAGCGGCCTAAATTGCTGGTCTTATGATATATCATCTATTCATGGGTCAGATTGAGTTAGAAACGTGGAATAGGGTAAAATTTGTGTAAGATTATCTCACATTGCATTGCTTTTCGGATAATTAAGTGACAGCTACATACACAGCATTTGGCTCACATATGGCTACTGGGTGGACCAATTTTCGTGTAGATTTTGATGATTCTATCTTTCCTCTAAGTGATGGAAGGTATGAATTATGTATGTGAAAAGTCCAAATTTACTTAACATCGACAAACAGAGAAAAATCAAAAGTAAAAGGGATAGAAATGCGACAAAAAGTCGTAAGACCAAGGTTGTAGATCACTCCAAATTGAACGGGGATTGTGCCATCCGTTATGTGATAATACTTCCCGAAGGTCTGCACCATCATTAAAATTGCCTCCATATTTCGATATTCTTCGGGATCAAAAAGGGAAAAATTTAAAGATCTTGGAAGTTTTCCGTCCGTTACAGGCTAAAACGTATAATTTTGCCAAATTTCAATATCCTTCTTCGACTGGCAGATTATGCCGCAATCTGGGCTTTCTTTGAGGAGTGTAAAAATTAGGAACTTCAAGAAAATAAACCAAAAATATGCAGATGGTCATTATTACCCCTTAAACGTGTAGCTGTACGAAAATTTCGCCAAAATAGTCAATATACCGGCACACAGTCGTTACGATTTTATTTACATAGATAGATAAGGAACCTGCTCCACGTACAACACCTTTTTGGCTATATCCGCTGGAGTTAACCTGAAAAACGGACCGTTTATGATATCTCCCTTATTAATTCTCCTGTCGCAAAAATGCACATGAAAAATGTTTTGCAGATGGAATTCCATCACGTTTGGTCGATTTCCAGTCAGGTTGGTCTTGTACTGTATATATATCTCTTAAGAGTAAAATCACCATTTCGGTTCCCTATAAACCGCCAGTCCTTTCCGGGAACATGAAATGTTATTGACGATTAACACCTACCGTTGGACAGGTGGATGTTAATGTAAAGTTTGACTCAAATATAGTAGTATAATGGGAGAGTTCTGGCGCCTCCTCCGCCGCACGCCTCCGCCCGCCTCCTCCTCCGCCGCCGCCGCCGCCGCCCGCGGGAAATTTGAATTTTGGCGGGAAATTTGAATTTTGGCGCGAGATTTGAATTTGTAAACAAAGCCACGTGCTTTTTGACAGCTGTCATCGACAACAACGCATCGCTAACCTCACTGCTGCCATCTTGACGGGCCTAAACCTCACTAGTGCCAACTTAACCTAACTAGCGTGAGGTAAACAAAGCCACGTGTTTTTGACAGCCACGTGCTTTCTGACAGACAACAACGCATCGCTAACCTCAGTAATGCCATCTTGACGGGCCTAAACCTCAGTAGTGCCAACTTAACCTAACTAGCGCGAGGTAAACAAAGCCACGTGCTTTTTGACAGCCACGTGCTTTTTGACAGATTTGTAAACAAAGCCACGTGCTTTTTGACAGCTCTCATCAACAACAACGCATCGCAAACCTCAGTACTACCATCTTGACGGGCCTAAACCTTAGTGGTACCAACTTAACCTAACTAGCATGAGGTAAACAAAGCCACGTGTTTTTTTGACAGCCACGTGCTTTTCGACAGATTTGTAAACAAAGCCACGTGCTTTTTGACAGCTGTCATCGACAACAACGCATCGCTAACCCCAGTACTGCCATCTTGACGGGCCTAAACCTCAGTAGTACCAACTTAACCTAACTAGCGCGAGATAAACAAAGCCACGTGCTTTTTGACAGCCACGTGCTTTTTTGACAGCTGTCATCCGCCATCTTTAAACTACAGAGCACCGTGCTGCCCTCTTTCGTCACCTGTCATCGGCAGTGCTGCCATCTTGACGGGCCTAAACCTTAGTGCTACCAACTTAACCTCACTAGCTCGAGATAAACAAATCCACGTGCTTTTTGACAGCTACGTGCTTTTTTGATAGCTGTCATCCGCCATCTTTAATCTATAGAGCACAGTGCTGCCCTCTTTAGCTACTTACCTTTGAAATGTGGTGGCGGATAATTTGAAAAATGCTTTTCGACAAGCAGCCATCTTTAATCCAGAGAGAACAGTGCTGCCCTCTATGTGGTGGCGGCAAATTGAAAAATTCTACGTGCTCTTGTTTGAAAACAAACTCACGTGCTTTTTTGACAGCTGTCATCTGCCATCTTTAATCTATAGAGCACAGTGCTGCCCTCTTTAGTTTGAAATGTGGTGGTGGTAAATTCCACGTGCTCTTGTTTGGAAACAAAGCCACGTGCAGCTGTCATCCGCCATCTTTAATCAACAGAGCACTGTGCTACTATCAGGCGGGCAATTTCATCACCTGTCATCCGCCATCTTTAATCCACAGAACACCGTGCTGCCCTCTTTATGGCTACTACCTTAAGCACGTAGTAGCGGACAATTTGAAAAGTTCTGTTAGCTATCATCCGCCATCTTTAATCAAGAGAGCACCGTGCTGCCATCTTTAGCTAGATACCTTTGAAATGTGGTGGCGGCAAATTGAAAAATTCCACGTGCTCTTGTTTGGAAACAAACTCACGTGCTTTTTCGACAGCTACCATCCGCCATCTTTAATCAACAGAGCATAGTGCTGCCCTCTTTGGTTTGAAATGTGATGGCGGCAAATTCCACGTGCTCTTGTTTGGTAAACATAGCCATGTGCTTTTTTGACAGCTGTCATCCGCCATATTTAATACAGAGAGCACCGTGCTGCCCTCTTTATCGTAGTAGATGTAAATTCGTCACCTGTCATCCGCGGTGCTGCCATCTTTAGCTAGATACTTTTGAAAAGTGGTGGCGGATAATTTAAAAAGAAAAATTCTACAGCAGCCCTCTCTCGACGTTAATTGCATAAGATGGTGGCTATACATGACTCCTTAAGGGTGCTTACGCAAGATGGCTGCTATACATAGGTTCTTATGAGACGCCCTTGGGATGCTTGCGCAAGATGGCAGTTATACATGGCTCCTTATGAGATACCCTAGGGATGCTTGCGCAAGATAGCGGCTGATCTTATGGGATGGCTTAAGGGTCCTTGCACAAGATGGCTTGAGACGCCCTAAGGATGCTTGCGCAAGATGGCGGACACAAGATGGCAGCTATACATAACTCCTTATGAGACGCTTTAAGGGTGCTTGCGCAAGATAGTTGCTACTCTTAGCTTAGAGGCTAACGTGTCGTGATAGTTCGATTCATTAAATTTAGGGCTTAAATGCAAAATGTTAAATATATCGAAAACGGTGCACCGTAGAGCAAAACGGACAAAATTTTTCTGCCTAATACTTAGGTTCGCAGTATGAGGAACAAGAAAATCATAGTCTAATGATGAGATCAACGGTTCGGTTCCTACTTAGGCCCTTTGGCATTTGCTCTGTTTTAGCTTGTATTGAAGCGAGTCTTCGTAACATGATCAGGTCTAGCTATGGTAGAGAGTATAACGTACCGTGCAGGTTCGATTCATTAAATTTGGAGGCTTAAATGCAAAATGTTAAATATCTCGAAAACGATGCATCGTAGAGCAAAACGGACGAAATTTTTCCGCCTAATACGTAGGTTCGTAGTATCAGGAACAAGAAAAAAATAGTCTAATGATGAGATCAACGGTTCGATTCCTACTTAAGCCCTTTGGCATTCGCAGCTATCTATTTCTACAAGATGGTGGCTGCTCTTATGAGAAACAAGATGCCTTGAGACGTCCTAGGGATGCTTACGCAAGATGGCAGACACAAAATGGTGACTATACATAGCTCCTTATGAGACGGCCTAGGGGTGCTCGCACAAGATGGCGGCTACTCTTATGAAGAAAGCTAGCTTAGAGGCTACTGCGCAAGATAACAGCTGCTGTTATGCATGTGGTGGAGGGCAATTTGAAATTCTATGTGCTTAATCAACAGAGCACCCTGCTGCCCTCTTTAGCTGAAATGTGGTGGTGGATAATTTGAAAAATTCTTTTGACAGCTATCATCTTTAAAAACAATGGCGACTATACATAGGCTGTTAAGGTCTTATCATTCTCCTCCTCCTCCTCCCCCTCCTCCTTCTCTACCTCCTCCTCCGCCTCTTATGTCAAGGCATAGCTTTATATCGAACAAGTTTAAACCTGCATCGCGAAGGCAAGCGTGTGCAGCGATAACATTATTATGCATGTTTAGACTTTCGAAACATAAGAAGAGTAGAATCAAACGCTGTACTCGATACGACATGTGATCAGAACATTGATTGATGCGTTCAGAAAAAGAAAATAAGTGATCAAGACTAGAATCGAACAATGTACTCAATACATCATGTGTTTAGAATATGTCAGGGGATACGCTTGTTCTAAGAAGATCAGATTGAAACATAACAAGACTAGAATAGAACACTGTAATCGATGTTGTTAACTTCAACATGTGATCAGAATATTGATTGATGTGTTCAGAACACAAAATAAGTGATCATGACTAGAATCGAACACTGTACTCGATACAACATGTGATCAGAACATTGATCGATGTGTTCAGAACACGAAATAAGTGATCAAGACTAGAATCGAACACTGTACTCAATACAACATGTGTTTAGAACATGTTAGGGGGTACCCTGTCGTGTACCGACCTCCCACGGACTCGAACCGGCGGACTGCCAGGTGGAAGGCAGCCGGGATTCGCAGCCGAATCTAGAGCTCAAGGTGTCAGAGGAGATTAATTAGTGTTAGAATAATGATAGTCATCGACAGGAGACACCTTGTAGTAATTGAGTAATTGTATAATAAGTATAATAATTATAGCTAGATTTAATAATTGGAAAGCAGAAGGAAGCTTTCAGTTAAGTATTGGAGAGCGGTTTGTGAAACGCGCTAGCTTACGAAAGCTGTTGACTACAATAAGATATTTACTGTGTGTCAACAAACAAAGTTGGTAGTATGCCGGCGAGCCAGGCGGCCGCCCGATAAACCGACAAAAGGACAAAGTGAGTACACGGCCAGTCAAGGCCACTACAGATGAACAAGAAAGGAAAACGGGTTCAAGTACATAAGAACCGTTTGAAATTGTACTTGTCAGAACGAGATTCTGTTCGGGCGTAGCCCAAGTGCCGTAGGGCAAGATTCAGATAGACGCGTAGTAGGACAGTAGGCGCGTGGATCAAGCTCGCTCTCTCTTTAGATCTTCACATTCAGACTTGTAAATATACTGTACATAGTAGTTTTAGTTGTCCTTAGTAATAAAGGACAGAGAAATAATTTCATCTTTTATTTCGGGAGTTGCGGGACGAGTCATACCTACAATTACCTCCCTACATTCCGCTCGGCAGGACAGGTAATACTTCAACATCCAACGGCCTGGTGACCAACCTACGAGATCGTCTCACAGGACAGGTAGGTCACGACAGGCACGTATAAAAATTTGGTGTCAGGTAGTGCAGGGTCCCGAGTTCGATCCTCGAACAGTGTCAACTCGCCGAAATAACGTGAGAAAACCGCGACTTCGTAGAAGATTGTCCGTAAGAGAACCGCGACTTCGCAGAAGATTTCCGTGTGAGAAAATCGCGACTTCGCAGAAGATTGTCCGAACCGCGCTACCGCGTAGTTTCGTTCGTGTGCCGCGCATCGCAGAAGAGGAGCATCACTACCGCAGCCTACTAAGCCAGCCCAGCAGAGAGGTAGCAGTCCAGTAGCAGACAACGCCATCCGGTGGAGACGCAGCACTACAGCCGACTACTCATCCAGCCCAGCAGTGAAGCAGCATTGCAGATTAAGGTAAGCTGAATATTTATTTCAAATGGCACGACAGAATAGTTCAGTACCAGCAGACCAAGGCACTGAGATGCTTGACGAGGTGGAATCAGTAAGTATGAGTGGGCCTTTTGTTACAGTAGTAGAAGGACATCGTCTCATTGGACGAGAGTTTGATGGCAGTCAACCAGATAGATTGCATGAGTTCATAGCTAACGTAGATGCTGCTGTTCGTATGATTAAGGATGAGGATCAAGAGTTGTTTTTCAAGTACATTTTAACTAAGGTTACGGGCAGAGCCCGAGATAAGTTGTTGTACAGACGTGATATACATAATTGGGAGAAAGCCAAGCGGGCATTGATAGAATATTATGGCCAGCAAGGCACGTTAGATTTGTACATTTGTCAAATGTTCCAAACAGCGCAGGACCCGCGAGAATCAGTCGCACTTTGGGCGCACAAAATAGAAACATTGTCAGCTTCTTTTAGAGAGGCAATTCTTGAAGGCGAATTAGAGGAAGATCGCGATGCACAATTGCAAATAACAAGAAAAATATGTGTTGTTAGTTTCATACAAGGATTATATCCTTATGGACAAGGAGAAACAAACTTATGTTCAATTAGACAAAGATCAGGTAAATCAATGTAAGGTAGTAACACCCAGTTGGAGACTATGTCATGTTAAATTCCCTATTAATACAGTGTACACTCAAAAGAGTTGTGCAGTCCAGCTTATCTTAGGAGTTAGTCAGATTCCAGATTATTGTGATAAAAGAATACTTCCCGTTCAACAGCTCATGTGGATACCTATCAGAGCTAACAGATATATATACGTATCCCCAGAAGAAGTTAAAGTAACATGTATGTGTAAGGATACCACCAGTGATATCAGGTTAACAGGCACTGGTATTCTTGTTTTAAGTGCAGGTTGCACAGTATATGGGCCACATAGTAAAATACAAGGTGTAGGTGAAGTGAACACTACACAAAGTAAAGACTTTGTACCAGAAGTCACACTTGATTATGACTGTTGTGAACAGATAGGTAGTGAAATCAAGTTAGAACAGATACCCGAAATGAATAAGTTGTCATTAAACAATTTACTAAATCACATTAACGATTTACAATGGGCTACCCATAAGACACAAGAAGTGGAAGATATGGTGAGACAAAAAGAAGAAGAACTGCAAAGACAAATGGTCTATCAACATATTAATGTGTACAGATATATTGTGTGGATAGTTGTTGGTATCATAAGTTTAATTTTAATTTGTTACTGTTGTAATTGTTGCTGTCCAAAACTAGGGTTTCCAGCAAAGAGATGGTTTGATGATGCACGGGCTCATTGCCCTAATATATGTATAAAACAAACGGTAGTCACGAAGGGAGATAAGGTTAAGACTTCAGATGAGGATTTAACTATATTCCAACGTCCCAGGCGGATCCGGGGACGCCCGGAGATGTCTGCGGAGATCATGGAATTACACTCCAGGCCTGCTGGGGGACGCCCTAGTACGCCTGTGAGATCTATAGAAGCAATAGACATAGACGCAAGTGATAATCAGAGTAGAGAACAACCTTCCCCTTCACCACAGGGTCGCCGATCCTTACGTACCGGCAACATCAGAGTATAAATAGTGTAGGACAGAAATGGACGCAACGTATGGTTGCATCCATTTCTTCCCTAAGGGGGGAGATGTCGTGTACCGACCTCCCACGGACTCGAACCGGCGGACTGCCAGGTGGAAGGCAGCCGGGATTCGCAGCCGAATCTAGAGCTCAAGGTGTCAGAGGAGATTAATTAGTGTTAGAATAATGATAGTCATCGACAGGAGACACCTTGTAGTAATTGAGTAATTGTATAATAAGTATAATAATTATAGCTAGATTTAATAATTGGAAAGCAGAAGGAAGCTTTCAGTTAAGTATTGGAGAGCGGTTTGTGAAACGCGCTAGCTTACGAAAGCTGTTGACTACAATAAGATATTTACTGTGTGTCAACAAACAAAGTTGGTAGTATGCCGGCGAGCCAGGCGGCCGCCCGATAAACCGACAAAAGGACAAAGTGAGTACACGGCCAGTCAAGGCCATTACAGATGCGCTTTAGGAAAACAAGGAAAGATGACGACAAAGTAAGACAGAAGACAGAGTGCCTAGGTAGCAGCACTTACTGTGACAACTATTGAGAATAGCCACTTGAGGGCGCTAGTGACTGGATGATCAGTTTAGCAATGCCCGTAAGACCCAAGGAGGTAGGGATAGAACTTTGAGTTCAGGAGCGGAGATATAACCCCTGGCCAAGATGGCGCGGGGCCTTCTTCCAGCTAGTAGTTCGTACTTGTCAGAACGATATTCTGTTCGGGCGTAGCCCAAGTGCCGTAGGGCAAGATTCAGATAGACGCGTAGTAGGACAGTAGGCGCGTGGATCAAGCTCGCTCTCTCTTTAGATCTTCACATTCAGACTTGTAAATATACTGTACATAGTAGTTTTAGTTGTCCTTAGTAATAAAGGACAGAGAAATAATTTCATCTTTTATTTCGGGAGTTGCGGGACGAGTCATACCTACAATTACCTCCCTACATTCCGCTCGGCAGGACAGGTAATACTTCAACATCCAACGGCCTGGTGACCAACCTACGAGATCGTCTCACAGGACAGGTAGGTCACGACAACCCTTGTTCTAAGAAGATCAGAATGAAACATAACAAGACTAGAATCGAACACTGTAATCGATGTTGTTAACCTCAACATATGATCAGAACATTGTTTGATGTGTTCAGAGCAAAAGTACAATTTTGATGATTTGCTTAGTGTAAAATCAAAAACTATGGAAACACACTGTGCACATATCGCGTAGCTAACTCGCTCAGTAAGCAATATTGCAAAACTACAACTTCAATGATTTGCATAGTGTAAAAATCAAAAACACATTGTACCCATACTGCGCAGCTAACTCGCTCGGTAAACGATATAGCCAAAGTATAACTTCAAATTATTTACCTTCCATCATTCGTCTTGTGTGTAAAAATCAGTCGAACAAGTTATCGCATAAACATGGCTGAAAAAAAAATCGTGATAAGGTATGGAACCCAGGGGTTACATCTTATCAGAAGGGCAAAAAGGATGAAAGGACTCTTCCTCCTCCTTACCGCACATTCCTTGAAGGGCTAATTGGCTGAAGGGCTAATGGGCTAAAGGGCTAAAGGGCTAATGGGCTAAAGGGCTAATGGGCTAAAGGGCTAAAGGAGCAACAACCTCGTCGATCGCTATCAGCAAGAACGCTTGTACTTTGTTAAGTGTAGAAAATTAATCTTTATTTGTAAATGGTTTCATGTTCAGAACAAGGAATGGAAAATCCCCGAGGTGCGATGAGTTACGTTTTTCGAACTAGTGTTTGGAACACTGAACTTTTCAAGATGATAGCAGAGAGTTTAGCAATGTTCTGTTGTTGGATTTTAAATTCCGCGCTACAACATGCATAAGGTGGTAGCCTTGAGGTTTACCGCCGTAAAGATGGCAAGAGTGAGGTTAACAATGTTCTGTTGTTGGATTTTAAATTCCGCGCTACAACATGCATAAGGTGGCAGCCTTGAGGTTTACCGCCGTAAAGATGGCAAGAGTGAGGTTAACAATGTTCTGCTGTTGGATTTTAAATTCCGCGCTATAACATGCATAAGGTGGCAGCCTTGAGGTTTACCGCCGTAAAGATGGCAGCAGTGAGGTTAGCGACGCTCTATTGTCCTTCAAAGTGAGGTTAGGGTTCGTCAAGAAGACAGCTGTCAAAAAAGCACGTGGCTATGTTTACCAAACAAGAGCACGTGGTCGTGACATCACGGTCACGTAATCAATCCTTAGCTCGACGTCGTTAAGAGCAGTATTAGGGTTAGCTATGCTTAAAAGTCTTGGGAACAGAGCAGCAGTATGAATTGCTGTGTTTCAAAGCGTGTACACATGACCTATCGATTTTACATGCATCGACCCTCGAACTAAACTTCATCCGCTAGATCGTGCTGCTATCTTAGCATAAGCTATACCCATAAAATTAAAGTACAATGCATAGCCATGTTTCAATGCGTGTACACATTACCTATCGATTTTGCACACATCGACTCTCGTACTAAACTACTTCCGCTAGATTGTGCTGCTATCTTAGCATAACCTATACGCGTGACCTTAAGGTACAAAGAATAGCCATGTTTCAAAGCGTGTACACATTACCTATCGACTTTGCATGCAACAAATATCGTACTAAACTTCTTCCGCTAGGTTGTGCTGCTATCTTAGCATAACTTATACACATGAACTTAAAGTACAAAGAATAGCCATGTTTCAAAGCGTGTACACATTACTTATTGATTTTGCATGCATCAAATATCGTACTAAATTTCTTCCGCTAGATTGTGCTGCTATCTTAGCATAACCTATACCCATGAACTTAAAGTATAATGAATAGTCATGTTTCAAAGCGTGTACACATCAACTATCGAATTTGCATGTATCGACTCTCGTACTAAACTTCTGCAGGTAGATTGTGCTGCTATCTTAGCATAACTAAGATGCATGAACTTAAAGTACAAAGAATAGCTATGTCTCAAAGCATGTACACATTACCTATCGATTTTGCAAGCATCGACTCTCGTACTAATCTTCTTCCGCTAGATTGTGCTGCTATCTTAGCGTAACCTATACGCATGACCTTAAGGTACAAAGAATAGCCATGTTTCAAAGCGTGTACACATTACCTATCGACTTTGCATGCAACAAATATCGTACTAAACTTCTTCCGCTAGATTGTGCTGGCATTTTAGCATAACTTATACACATGAACTTAAAAGTACAAAGAATAGCCATGTTTCAAAGCATGTACACATTACCTATGGATTTTGAATGCATTGACTCTCGTACTAATCTCCTCCCGCTAGATTGTGCTGCTATCCTAGCATAACCTATACGCATGACCTTAAAGTAAAAAGAATAGCCATGTTTCAAAGTGTGTACACATCACCTATCGATTTGCATGCAACAAATATCGTACTAAACTTCTTCCGCTAGGTTGTGCTGCTATCTTAGCATAACTAAGATGCATGAACTGAAAGTACGAAGAATAGCCATGTTTCAAAGTGTGTACACATCACCTATCGATTTTGCATGCATCGAATCTCGTACTAAATTTCTTCCGCTAGATTGTGCTGCTATCTTAGCCTAACCTATACCCATGAACTTAAAGTACAATGAATAGTCATGTTTTAAAGCGTGTACGCATCAACTATCGATTTTGCATGTATCGACTCTCGTGCAAAACTTCTTCAGGTAGATTGTGCTGCTATCTTAGCATAACTAAGACGCATGAACTTAAAGTCCAAAGAATAGCCTTGTTTCAAAGCGTGTACACATTACCTAATGATTTTGCAAGCATCGACTCTCGTACTAAACTTCTTCCACTAGATTGTGCTAAAATCGTGTAAGTGTGCTGCTATCTTAGCATAACCTATCGATTTTACATGCATCGACTATCGCAAGCATAACTAAGACGCATGAACTTAAAGTACAAAGAATAGCCTTGTTTCAAAGCGTGTACAGATCACCCTGAACTTCTTCCGCCAGATTGTGCTGCTATCTTAGCATAACCTATACGTATGACTTTAAGGTACAAAGAATAGCCATGTTTCAAAGCGTGTACACATTACCTATCGACTTTGCATGTATCGACTCTCGTACAAAACTTCTTCCGCTAGGTTGTGCTGCTATCTTAGCATAACTCATACACATGAACTTAAAGTACAAAGAATAGCCTTGTTTCAAAGCGTTTACACATTACCTAATGATTTTGCACGAAACGACTATCATACTAAACTTTTTCCACTAGATTGTGCTAAAATCATATAAGTGTGCTGCTATCTTAGCATAACCTATCGATTTTACATGCATCGACTATCGTACTAGACTTCTTCCGCTAGAGCATGTAGCAATCGCTTTTGTGTATCCCAAACCCCTGTGCATGAACTTAAAGCATAAAGATGAGCTATGTTCTAAAGCGTGTACACATCACCTGTCGATAATGTATGTATCGAATATCGTACTAAACTTCTCCTGCTAGAGCGTACGAGTATCGCTTGTGCGTGCACGAACTTAAAGCATAAAGAATAGCAATGTATAAAAATCTTGTAAACAAAGCAGCAGCATTACGTATAGTCAAGATTAAATGCGTGCACACATCATGTATCCATGATGCACACAGTACTAAACTTATTCCATTAGAATGTACAAAGTTCGCATGTGTTTGTACTGCTATCTTAGCATAGCCTATGTGCATGAACTTAAAGCATAAAGAATAGTTATGTGTAAAAAATCTTGTGAACATAGCAGAGTGTTAACTACGTAGGTGTAGACATTGAACTTTACATGCTGAGGCAACATACTACGTAACCGTGACGTCACGACCACGTGCTCTTGTTTGGTAAACATAGCCACGTGCTTTTTTGACAGCTGTCTTCTTGACGAACCCTAACCTCACTTTGAAGGACAATAGAGCGTCGCTAACCTCACTGCTGCCATCTTTACGGCGGTAAACCTCAAGGCTGCCACCTTATGCATGTTATAGCGCGGAATTTAAAATCCAACAGCAGAACATTGTTAACCTCACTCTTGCCATCTTTACGGCGGTAAACCTCAAGGCTGCCACCTTATGCATGTTGTAGCGCGGAATTTAAAATCCAACAACAGAACATTGTTAACCTCACTCTTGCCATCTTTACGGCGGTAAACCTCAAGGCTACCACCTTATGCATGTTGTAGCGCGGAATTTAAAATCCAACAACAGAACATTGCTAAACTCTCTGCTATCATCTTGAAAAGTTCAGTGTTCCAAACACTAGTTCGAAAAACGTAACTCATCGCACCTCGGGGATTTTCCATTCCTTGTTCTGAACATGAAACCATTTACAAATAAAGATTAATTTTCTACACTTAACAAAGTACAAGCGTTCTTGCTGATAGCGATCGACGAGGTTGTTGCTCCTTTAGCCCTTTAGCCCATTAGCCCTTTAGCCCATTAGCCCTTTAGCCCTTTAGCCCATTAGCCCTTCAGCCAATTAGCCCTTCAAGGAATGTGCGGTAAGGAGGAGGAAGAGTCCTTTCATCCTTTTTGCCCTTCTGATAAGATGTAACCCCTGGGTTCCATACCTTATCACGATTTTTTTTCAGCCATGTTTATGCGATAACTTGTTCGACTGATTTTTACACACAAGACGAATGATGGAAGGTAAATAATTTGAAGTTATACTTTGGCTATATCGTTTACCGAGCGAGTTAGCTGCGCAGTATGGGTACAGTGTGTTTTTGATTTTTACACTATGCAAATCATTGAAGTTGTAGTTTTGCAATATTGCTTACTGAGCGAGTTAGCTACGCGATATGTGCACAGTGTGTTTCCATAGTTTTTGATTTTACACTAAGCAAATCATCAAAATTGTACTTTTGCTCTGAACACATCAAACAATGTTCTGATCATATGTTGAGGTTAACAACATCGATTACAGTGTTCGATTCTAGTCTTGTTATGTTTCATTCTGATCTTCTTAGAACAAGGGTTGTCGTGACCTACCTGTCCTGTGAGACGATCTCGTAGGTTGGTCACCAGGCCGTTGGATGTTGAAGTATTACCTGTCCTGCCGAGCGGAATGTAGGGAGGTAATTGTAGGTATGACTCGTCCCGCAACTCCCGAAATAAAAGATGAAATTATTTCTCTGTCCTTTATTACTAAGGACAACTAAAACTACTATGTACAGTATATTTACAAGTCTGAATGTGAAGATCTAAAGAGAGAGCGAGCTTGATCCACGCGCCTACTGTCCTACTACGCGTCTATCTGAATCTTGCCCTACGGCACTTGGGCTACGCCCGAACAGAATATCGTTCTGACAAGTACGAACTACTAGCTGGAAGAAGGCCCCGCGCCATCTTGGCCAGGGGTTATATCTCCGCTCCTGAACTCAAAGTTCTATCCCTACCTCCTTGGGTCTTACGGGCATTGCTAAACTGATCATCCAGTCACTAGCGCCCTCAAGTGGCTATTCTCAATAGTTGTCACAGTAAGTGCTGCTACCTAGGCACTCTGTCTTCTGTCTTACTTTGTCGTCATCTTTCCTTGTTTTCCTAAAGCGCATCTGTAATGGCCTTGACTGGCCGTGTACTCACTTTGTCCTTTTGTCGGTTTATCGGGCGGCCGCCTGGCTCGCCGGCATACTACCAACTTTGTTTGTTGACACACAGTAAATATCTTATTGTAGTCAACAGCTTTCGTAAGCTAGCGCGTTTCACAAACCGCTCTCCAATACTTAACTGAAAGCTTCCTTCTGCTTTCAATTATTAAATCTAGCTATAATTATTATACTTATTATACAATTACTCAATTACTACAAGGTGTCTCCTGTCGATGACTATCATTATTCTAACACTAATTAATCTCCTCTGACACCTTGAGCTCTAGATTCGGCTGCGAATCCCGGCTGCCTTCCACCTGGCAGTCCGCCGGTTCGAGTCCGTGGGAGGTCGGTACACGACATCTCCCCCCTTAGGGAAGAAATGGATGCAACCATACGTTGCGTCCATTTCTGTCCTACACTATTTATACTCTGATGTTGCCGGTACGTAAGGATCGGCGACCCTGTGGTGAAGGGGAAGGTTGTTCTCTACTCTGATTATCACTTGCGTCTATGTCTATTGCTTCTATAGATCTCACAGGCGTACTAGGGCGTCCCCCAGCAGGCCTGGAGTGTAATTCCATGATCTCCGCAGACATCTCCGGGCGTCCCCGGATCCGCCTGGGACGTTGGAATATAGTTAAATCCTCATCTGAAGTCTTAACCTTATCTCCCTTCGTGACTACCGTTTGTTTTATACATATATTAGGGCAATGAGCCCGTGCATCATCAAACCATCTCTTTGCTGGAAACCCTAGTTTTGGACAGCAACAATTACAACAGTAACAAATTAAAATTAAACTTATGATACCAACAACTATCCACACAATATATCTGTACACATTAATATGTTGATAGACCATTTGTCTTTGCAGTTCTTCTTCTTTTTGTCTCACCATATCTTCCACTTCTTGTGTCTTATGGGTAGCCCATTGTAAATCGTTAATGTGATTTAGTAAATTGTTTAATGACAACTTATTCATTTCGGGTATCTGTTCTAACTTGATTTCACTACCTATCTGTTCACAACAGTCATAATCAAGTGTGACTTCTGGTACAAAGTCTTTACTTTGTGTAGTGTTCACTTCACCTACACCTTGTATTTTACTATGTGGCCCATATACTGTGCAACCTGCACTTAAAACAAGAATACCAGTGCCTGTTAACCTGATATCACTGGTGGTATCCTTACACATACATGTTACTTTAACTTCTTCTGGGGATACGTATATATATCTGTTAGCTCTGATAGGTATCCACATGAGCTGTTGAACGGGAAGTATTCTTTTATCACAATAATCTGGAATCTGACTAACTCCTAAGATAAGCTGGACTGCACAACTCTTTTGAGTGTACACTGTATTAATAGGGAATTTAACATGACATAGTCTCCAACTGGGTGTTACTACCTTACATTGATTTACCTGATCTTTGTCTAATTGAACATAAGTTTGTTTCTCCTTGTCCATAAGGATATAATCCTTGTATGAAACTAGCAACACATATTTTTCTTGTTATTTGCAATTGTGCATCGCGATCTTCCTCTAATTCGCCTTCAAGAATTGCCTCTCTAAAAGAAGCTGACAATGTTTCTATTTTGTGCGCCCAAAGTGCGACTGATTCTCGCGGGTCCTGCGCTGTTTGGAACATTTGACAAATGTACAAATCTAACGTGCCTTGCTGGCCATAATATTCTATCAATGCCCGCTTGGCTTTCTCCCAATTATGTATATCACGTCTGTACAACAACTTATCTCGGGCTCTGCCCGTAACCTTAGTTAAAATGTACTTGAAAAACAACTCTTGATCCTCATCCTTAATCATACGAACAGCAGCATCTACGTTAGCTATGAACTCATGCAATCTATCTGGTTGACTGCCATCAAACTCTCGTCCAATGAGACGATGTCCTTCTACTACTGTAACAAAAGGCCCACTCATACTTACTGATTCCACCTCGTCAAGCATCTCAGTGCCTTGGTCTGCTGGTACTGAACTATTCTGTCGTGCCATTTGAAATAAATATTCAGCTTACCTTAATCTGCAATGCTGCTTCACTGCTGGGCTGGATGAGTAGTCGGCTGTAGTGCTGCGTCTCCACCGGATGGCGTTGTCTGCTACTGGACTGCTACCTCTCTGCTGGGCTGGCTTAGTAGGCTGCGGTAGTGATGCTCCTCTTCTGCGATGCGCGGCACACGAACGAAACTACGCGGTAGCGCGGTTCGGACAATCTTCTGCGAAGTCGCGATTTTCTCACACGGAAATCTTCTGCGAAGTCGCGGTTCTCTTACGGACAATCTTCTACGAAGTCGCGGTTTTCTCACGTTATTTCGGCGAGTTGACACTGTTCGAGGATCGAACTCGGGACCCTGCACTACCTGACACCAAATTTTTATACGTGCCTGTCGTGACCTACCTGTCCTGTGAGACGATCTCGTAGGTTGGTCACCAGGCCGTTGGATGTTGAAGTATTACCTGTCCTGCCGAGCGGAATGTAGGGAGGTAATTGTAGGTATGACTCGTCCCGCAACTCCCGAAATAAAAGATGAAATTATTTCTCTGTCCTTTATTACTAAGGACAACTAAAACTACTATGTACAGTATATTTACAAGTCTGAATGTGAAGATCTAAAGAGAGAGCGAGCTTGATCCACGCGCCTACTGTCCTACTACGCGTCTATCTGAATCTTGCCCTACGGCACTTGGGCTACGCCCGAACAGAATCTCGTTCTGACAAGTACAATTTCAAACGGTTCTTATGTACTTGAACCCGTTTTCCTTTCTTGTTCATCTGTAGTGGCCTTGACTGGCCGTGTACTCACTTTGTCCTTTTGTCGGTTTATCGGGCGGCCGCCTGGCTCGCCGGCATACTACCAACTTTGTTTGTTGACACACAGTAAATATCTTATTGTAGTCAACAGCTTTCGTAAGCTAGCGCGTTTCACAAACCGCTCTCCAATACTTAACTGAAAGCTTCCTTCTGCTTTCCAATTATTAAATCTAGCTATAATTATTATACTTATTATACAATTACTCAATTACTACAAGGTGTCTCCTGTCGATGACTATCATTATTCTAACACTAATTAATCTCCTCTGACACCTTGAGCTCTAGATTCGGCTGCGAATCCCGGCTGCCTTCCACCTGGCAGTCCGCCGGTTCGAGTCCGTGGGAGGTCGGTACACGACAGGGTACCCCCTAACATGTTCTAAACACATGTTGTATTGAGTACAGTGTTCGATTCTAGTCTTGATCACTTATTTCGTGTTCTGAACACATCGATCAATGTTCTGATCACATGTTGTATCGAGTACAGTGTTCGATTCTAGTCATGATCACTTATTTTGTGTTCTGAACACATCAATCAATATTCTGATCACATGTTGAAGTTAACAACATCGATTACAGTGTTCTATTCTAGTCTTGTTATGTTTCAATCTGATCTTCTTAGAACAAGCGTATCCCCTGACATATTCTAAACACATGATGTATTGAGTACATTGTTCGATTCTAGTCTTGATCACTTATTTTCTTTTTCTGAACGCATCAATCAATGTTCTGATCACATGTCGTATCGAGTACAGCGTTTGATTCTACTCTTCTTATGTTTCGAAAGTCTAAACATGCATAATAATGTTATCGCTGCACACGCTTGCCTTCGCGATGCAGGTTTAAACTTGTTCGATATAAAGCTATGCCTTGACATAAGAGGCGGAGGAGGAGGTAGAGAAGGAGGAGGGGGAGGAGGAGGAGGAGAATGATAAGACCTTAACAGCCTATGTATAGTCGCCATTGTTTTTAAAGATGATAGCTGTCAAAAGAATTTTTCAAATTATCCACCACCACATTTCAGCTAAAGAGGGCAGCAGGGTGCTCTGTTGATTAAGCACATAGAATTTCAAATTGCCCTCCACCACATGCATAACAGCAGCTGTTATCTTGCGCAGTAGCCTCTAAGCTAGCTTTCTTCATAAGAGTAGCCGCCATCTTGTGCGAGCACCCCTAGGCCGTCTCATAAGGAGCTATGTATAGTCACCATTTTGTGTCTGCCATCTTGCGTAAGCATCCCTAGGACGTCTCAAGGCATCTTGTTTCTCATAAGAGCAGCCACCATCTTGTAGAAATAGATAGCTGCGAATGCCAAAGGGCTTAAGTAGGAATCGAACCGTTGATCTCATCATTAGACTATTTTTTTCTTGTTCCTGATACTACGAACCTACGTATTAGGCGGAAAAATTTCGTCCGTTTTGCTCTACGATGCATCGTTTTCGAGATATTTAACATTTTGCATTTAAGCCTCCAAATTTAATGAATCGAACCTGCACGGTACGTTATACTCTCTACCATAGCTAGACCTGATCATGTTACGAAGACTCGCTTCAATACAAGCTAAAACAGAGCAAATGCCAAAGGGCCTAAGTAGGAACCGAACCGTTGATCTCATCATTAGACTATGATTTTCTTGTTCCTCATACTGCGAACCTAGGTATTAGGCAGAAAAAGTTTGTCCGTTTTGCTCTACGGTGCACCGTTTTCGATATATTTAACATTTTGCATTTAAGCCCTAAATTTAATGAATCGAACTATCACGACACGTTAGCCTCTAAGCTAAGAGTAGCAACTATCTTGCGCAAGCACCCTTAAAGCGTCTCATAAGGAGTTATGTATAGCTGCCATCTTGTGTCCGCCATCTTGCGCAAGCATCCTTAGGGCGTCTCAAGCCATCTTGTGCAAGGACCCTTAAGCCATCCCATAAGATCAGCCGCTATCTTGCGCAAGCATCCCTGGGGTATCTCATAAGGAGCCATGTATAACTGCCATCTTGCGCAAGCATCCCAAGGGCGTCTCATAAGAACCTGTGTATAGCAGCCATCTTGCGTAAGCACCCTTAAGGAGTCATGTATAGCCACCATCTTATGCAATTAGCGTCGAGAGAGGGCTGCTGTAGAATTTTTCTTTTTAAATTATCCGCCACCACTTTTCAAAGGTATCTAGCTAAAGATGGCAGCACCGCGGATGACAGGTGACGAATTTACATCTACTACGATAAAGAGGGCAGCACGGTGCTCTCTGTATTAAATATGGCGGATGACAGCTGTCAAAAAAGCACATGGCTATGTTTACCAAACAAGAGCACGTGGAATTTGCCGCCATCACATTTCAAACTAAAGAGGGCAGCACTATGCTCTGTTGATTAAAGATGGCGGATGGTAGCTGTCGAAAAAGCACGTGAGTTTGTTTCCAAACAAGAGCACGTGGAATTTTTCAATTTGCCGCCACCACATTTCAAAGGTATCTAGCTAAAGATGGCAGCACGGTGCTCTCTTGATTAAAGATGGCGGATGATAGCTAACAGAACTTTTCAAATTGTCCTCTACTACGTGCTTAAGGTAGTAGCCATAAAGAGGGCAGCACGGTGTTCTGTGGATTAAAGATGGCGGATGACAGGTGATGAAATTGCCCGCATGATAGTAGCACAGTGCTCTGTTGATTAAAGATGGCGGATGACAGCTGCACGTGGCTTTGTTTCCAAACAAGAGCACGTGGAATTTACCACCACCACATTTCAAACTAAAGAGGGCAGCACTGTGCTCTATAGATTAAAGATGGCAGATGACAGCTGTCAAAAAAGCACGTGAGTTTGTTTTCAAACAAGAGCACGTAGAATTTTTCAATTTGCCGCCACCACATAGAGGGCAGCACTGTTCTCTCTGGATTAAAGATGGCTGCTTGTCGAAAAGCATTTTTCAAATTATCCGCCACCACATTTCAAAGGTAAGTAGCTAAAGAGGGCAGCACTGTGCTCTATAGATTAAAGATGGCGGATGACAGCTATCAAAAAAGCACGTAGCTGTCAAAAAGCACGTGGATTTGTTTATCTCGAGCTAGTGAGGTTAAGTTGGTAGCACTAAGGTTTAGGCCCGTCAAGATGGCAGCACTACCGATGACAGGTGACGAAAGAGGGCAGCACGGTGCTCTGTAGTTTAAAGATGGCGGATGACAGCTGTCAAAAAAGCACGTGGCTGTCAAAAAGCACGTGGCTTTGTTTATCTCGCGCTAGTTAGGTTAAGTTGGTACTACTGAGGTTTAGGCCCGTCAAGATGGCAGTACTGGGGTTAGCGATGCGTTGTTGTCGATGACAGCTGTCAAAAAGCACGTGGCTTTGTTTACAAATCTGTCGAAAAGCACGTGGCTGTCAAAAAAACACGTGGCTTTGTTTACCTCATGCTAGTTAGGTTAAGTTGGTACCACTAAGGTTTAGGCCCGTCAAGATGGTAGTACTGAGGTTTGCGATGCGTTGTTGTTGATGAGAGCTGTCAAAAAACACGTGGCTTTGTTTACAAATCTGTCAAAAAGCACGTGGCTGTCAAAAAGCACGTGGCTTTGTTTACCTCGCGCTAGTTAGGTTAAGTTGGCACTACTGAGGTTTAGGCCCGTCAAGATGGCATTACTGAGGTTAGCGATGCATTGTTGTCTGTCAAAAAGCACGTGGCTGTCAAAAACACGTGGCTTTGTTTACCTCACGCTAGTTAGGTTAAGTTGGCACTAGTGAGGTTTAGGCCCGTCAAGATGGCAGCAGTGAGGTTAGCGATGCGTTGTTGTCGATGACAGCTGTCAAAAAGCACGTGGCTTTGTTTACAAATTCAAATCTCGCGCCAAAATTCAAATTTCCCGCCAAAATTCAAATTTCCCGCGGGCGGCGGCGACGGCGGCGGCGGCGGAGGAGGAGGCGGGCGGAGGCGTGCGGCGGAGGAGGCGCCAGAACTCTCCCATTATACTACTAAATATCTTCAGTAGTTTTCAAGTTGTAAAAAATACGCTTTACACGCACCCGCTCTTGAGTTAAGTCCGGTGGGACTTGTACCGGAAAACGGTCGGTTAATGATATCTCTCTTATTAATCCTCATATTGAAATGATGCACATGAGGAAAAAGGCTTATAAATTAATTTCCATTAAGGCAGGTATATTTACATTAAGTTTGGTTGTGTATATTTTGTGGGAATGCAAAATCACGGTTTCGGTTTCGTATAAACCCCCAGTCAATTCAGGGATTTAGAAACAATATTTGCCCTAAAACCTACCAAAGGACAGGTGGATTCTAAATATCAAGTTTGGTGGAAATATATCCAGTAGTTTCCAAGTTATAGACAAACAGACAAACAAACAAAGAGACAGACACCAAAACTGAATATATGCAGATGGTCATTATTACACCTGAAACGGATAACTGTACGGAAATTTCACAAAAATTGTCAATGTACAGACACACTCTAGAAGTGCAGACCTTTATTTCGATAGTTACTGCTTTGAAACTGTACGACGTATCTGCAAACGGACTTCACCATCAGACGCCCCTTTCAGTGCTCTACATGGTTGGTCCTATGACATCTTCTCGCATCTCCTATATTTATGGGTTAGATTGAGTTAGAGTCATTGAATGGGGTGAAATTTTGTACAGTTTTCAGATACTACTTTATATTTTTGATACTCATGTGACAGCTAGAATCATAAAATTTGGCTATAACATGGCCAATGGTCATGTCAATGTGCGAGTCGAATGTCATGATTCTATCTTTCCTATAACATATACGTGTAAAAGTACAAAATCAACTTGAAATCGAGAAATGCAGCTGTATTTAACGTATTAGGGATAGAAATACGACGAAAAGTTATAGGACAAAAGTTTTAGATATCTCCAAAATGAAACGCCATTTGCTTTCTGACTTGTGTTACGACTTACTGATTAGCCACCAATTACCCCGAAACGAAGGTCTGTACCGTCGTTAAAATTGCATCCACATTTCGGAATTTTCCTGGGCCAAAAGTTATACATTTGCATAGCTTAGAATATTTCCTCAAAGAAAAGAGTGTCCAGCATTCGGGATTAGCACTCGCATACATACGTGGTAATTAAGGAAGAAAATAATGCAGTTTTGTAACTTAAAATTAATAGAAAACGGATTATAACTGAGGGCATCCGGATGACGACAAATATGTAAATACCAAGTGAATGTATTGGAAAATCAAACGCTCCTCAAGAAATTATGCCGGTGAGTTATGGATGTAAGAAAGCGGTAATCGGAGAGAAATTTAGGCGCAGGAATTCTTAGGCAATCAGATAAGAAGATGAATATTTGTGTTATGACTTAAGCTATTCGAGGACGGTTATAACCTCCAATTATATTCCGCCAATATCCCGCAGAATTGCCGATTGACGACTCTCTTGCTTTTTACCCAAGGAACAACCACGAATTTAAAGGAACGATGAGGAAAATGGCAATACGTTACTTCCCTGTTGGCAAGCAGTCAGAGACGTTGCCATGGTAACCCATATATTCGTTGTCGGTCTGTCGGTCACTCAATGCAGAGCATGGTATCTGCAGAAAATAGTAAATTTCTCTGTCATTTGAAGAGTAAGGTAAATTATGAACATAACGAAAGTTGTTTATAATGAAGAGACCTTTCAGATACGGTCCAAAGAGTTTACAAAAAATCAATAGTATAAGAGAAAATGGAGGAAAACCGTTGTGGTTTTCCTATAAAACCCACGTCTTTTCAAGGATTTTAAAATGATATGCACATCGAAACCTTCCCCGGGATGAGTATACTCTAAATATGAAGTTTGGTTGAGATCTATCTAGCCGTTTCGACGTGATGGTGGAACAGACAAACAGACACACAGACAAACAGACACGAAAAGTAAAAACCACCGATTCGGTCTCGAGTTGACCTTAAACGGATAAATATTTGAAAATTTGGCAAAACAAAAGGAATTACAGACAGTGGACCCCCTACAACTTTATTTATAAGATGAAAGTTCCAGCATCGTTTCATAGGTGTCAACCTCAAACAGGAAAGTGTTATCTGTCGGTAGGCTTCAGAACTGCATACTAGGATAAAGTTCAGCGTGTCTTCACAAGATGTCTCTACAGGTAGACGTTTAAAGTGCTGAACTATAGTTGTTTTACCTCTTTTCAATGATTGCAATTAGCTTTGCGTCGCACAGACACAGATAGGTCTTATGGCAATGATGGGATGGGAAAGGTCTGTGAGTGGGAAGGAAGCAACCGTGGCTTTAATTAAAGAACAGCCCCAGCCTGGCGTGAAGATGGGGAACCATGGAAAACCATCTTCAGAGCTGCCGACAGTCAGATTCGAACCCACTATATCCCGGTTTTAGACTCACAGTTGCGCGCCCCTGACCGTACGGTCAACTCGCTCGGTCTTTTCAATTATCAGAGACGCCAGAGTGTCAGAAGTTTGTCCTGCAAGAATTCTTTAACGGGACCATAAGCTAACGAGACGAGTTTCTACCCACGTGATAAAGAAATCATATTAAGTATTCCTGCGCATAGCACAGCCTATACTCGTGTAACCTATATAGCATAATCATTAGCAAACTAGCTGCGTCTGTGGATCAGCGGTAGTGTGTTGGTCTCCGGATTCCAAGATAGCGGGTTCAAACCCGGCAGAGGTAGTCGAATTTTTGAAGGGCGGTAAAAAGTCTATTCGACACTCCATGTCGTACGATGTCGGCATGTAAAAGATATCTGGTGACACATTTGGTGTTTACCCGAAAAAAATCATTAAATCTCAGCCATAGCCGCCCAAGAGAGTTTCGGTTTACTCGGTCTGCCGTCTAGTGGGGGCCTAGAGTAAAACGGAACGTCGAAATTGACGAGCAGACAGCCAGATGGCGTCACATTGAAATGTCTGCACACGGTAACCGAGGCCATACGATTATTATTATTATTATTATTATTATTATTATTATTATTAGTATTAGCAAACTGTATAAAATATTACATAAGTGTAATAGCAAGTCTCATATGAGTATTCACTGGGGGCATCTCATTTCATGGAAAGCATGGACTCATGTTCGTTTTTCATTTTCTTAATTTTTTTTACACAGATAGGTCTTATGGCGACGATGGTACGGGAAAGGCTTAGGAGTGAGAAAGAAGCGGCCGTGGCCTTAATTAAGGTACAGCCCCAGCACTTGCCTGGTGTGAAAATGGGAAACCACGGAAAACCATCTTCAGGGCTGCCGACAGTGGGGTTCGTACCCTCTGTTTCTCGAATACTAGATACTGGCCGCACTTACGCGACTGCAGCTATCGAGCTCGGTTTTCAAACGTTTACATTTAATATCACGTTCATTTATCCACACATAAGATGACACAGCACTTTCACGCCTGGAGATGTGGGGCGTACGCTGTGAAGTTTACAACAAGCTCTGCTAGATTTTGTTAAAATTCTACCTGAATATGGAGATATTAAAATGTGCATTCCTACAGATGAAAAGTTTTTGAAGAAATCAATAGAATCGAGAGTTCGTTTTGATTCATTTTCTAACGTGAAGAAACTGATATCAATTTTTGAGAACTGATAGGGAATGACAATGGAAAAGGAATTGGCACTTGAAAGTGTTCTTTTTGTTTTTGAATTTGCATTATTACGGTTTGGATGTTAAGAAAAGGTCATATTTCTTTCCTGAGCTCATTTTACACGAAATATAAAATATAACTGCGAGGGATGGGTTTCTGGCCGCTTTTAAAGTAATTTTATGTTTCATAAAAATGTATACTTCGGCCATTTTATTGTTTTGATCATATTATTTGGCTGATTTTAGTGATTTAAGGTCATATTTGGTTATATTTTGAGCATTTTCGTTTACACGGAGGTGTCGCTTTTAACAAGGTACATGTTATCTGGGTCGAGTTTCAGGCACAGAATTTCAAAACACTGTGGTTGATATATTTGTCTTTCTTTTCTAGAAACAGATCGGCTGCAGGTTTACAAAACATGATTCCTAGAAAGATAATAATGCTATGTGGCCTCCGAAGATGCCTGGTGCAGGTCTTTTGGGCTGACGCCGTGTAGGCGTCCTGCGCGTCTATGAGGATGAATTCTAATGATGAAGAGATTCACACACCCAGCCCTCGAGCCATCGGAATTAACCAATACAAGTTCAAATCTCCAACCCGGCCGGGAATCGAACCCAGAATCCTCTGAACCAAAGGATAGCATGATAACCATTTAGCCATGGAGTCGGACTTCGAGAAAGAAAAGCTGTACGAAAGTTCGCCGACAGATACCAAATTCCATGCTAATACTTCGGTTTTCGGTTGCTTATTTAGAAAACGTAGAGTGGGAACTGTACCTCAGGGATATGATATTGAACTAATATATAACATTTTAATGTACCTAATGTAGCTCTGTCAGTTCGTATGATTGTGTCTGCTCTATTGTCACTAATCACATTTTAGCACGTTTCTTTTTTCTTTTTTTTTTCTTTCTTCCTTTATCTGCTTACCTTCCTGGTTTTTTTCCTCATACTCAGTGAGGGATCCCACCTCTACCGCCTCAAGGGCAGTGTCCAGGAGAGTGTGATATTGCGTCGGGGATACAACTGGAGAGTTTGACCATTACTTCGCCCAGGCAGCCGTATCTGCTATGCTCAACAGGGACCTTGGTGGAGGATGGGAAGATTGGAAGAAAGAGGGAAGGAAGCGGCCGTGGTTTTAAGTTAGGTACCATCCTGGCATTTGCCTGGAGAATAAGTGGGAAACCACAGAAAACCACTTCCAGGATGGCTGAGGTGGGAATCGAATCCACTTTTACTCAGTTGACCTCCAGAAACCGAGGTGGGCCCCGTTAGAGCCCTCGTAACACTTTTCAAATTTCGTGGCAGAGCCGAGAATCGAATCGAACCTGGGCCTCGGGGGGTGGCAGCTAATCACACTGTTTGGACGTTTAATGTTAGTAAAAATCTGATACTTGCTACCGACCTTTAAAAGTCATGTTTTACCATTTCTTTTATGTTATTTTAATGCTTGCATGTTTTGAACTTCTTTAGGTCATAAACTTCCGAACCCTATCATTATCATTACCAGGTTCTAATGCTGGTACCGAGCAAGTGGCTGTGCGGCATGGGTCACGTAGGTATCAGTTTACATTCGGGAGATGACAGCCCTGAATATCGTTTTCACACGAGGAAAATGCTGGAACTGTACCTTTATTAAGGTCACGACCGCTTCCTTGCCACTCATAGCCCTTTCATATCCCATCGTCCAGGTTGGTTTGGAAAAGCATTGAAGTAATGCACTGAAGGTGAACGCCCTGCCGATATCATATTTGATGCTTGCGAGCTTCCAGTGTTTTATTTGAAGTGCTCATTGCGAGGACAGAGCGAGTTGGCCGTGCGGTTAACGGCGCACAGCGGTGGTGTTCGTACCCCATTGTCAGCAGTCCTGACGGTTTTCCGTTGCTTCCCCATATTCACACTAGGCAAATGCTGGGGTTGTACCTTAATTAAGGTAATGGCCGCTTCCTCCCCACTCATAGAGCTTTCCTGCCCCATAAGGCCTATCTGTGTCGGTGTGAAGTAAGGCAAATTGTAAACAAACAAAAAACGAAAAAAAATTGCGATAAATCATTCTGGGTAGGACACAGTCTACTTTCTGACATTATTTACAACGGTGAATATTAGGTCCACAATGTTGTTCTACGTTCGACAGGTCATAATCATTCTTATATCTGTGGTAAATTATGCGATTTTCTATCTCTTAGCCAACTTCTCTTCATAGTGCCTCTGATTTTCCAACTGAATGTATCACAATACTGCATATTGTTTCTTAAAATAAACGGGGAAATCTTTTTTTATTTCTTTGTAAACCTCCTCGAACCTGCTATATTGGAAATAGAAGGAAAATGACAATCCGACCTGCGCCTCTGATATCGATAAATAATTAATTAATAAATAAATTAAAATAAATGCAAAAATAAATAAATAAAAATAAGTACGTAGGTAAAATAAATAAACCTTCCTCCTGGTTTTAATCCCAATTTATTGGGGTCGGCATGTGGTACGGATTTGTCCCGGTTCTACTGCCGGATGCCCATCTTAACGCCAATCCTCTTTTGACAGATGCATTCACTATTGCGGGTTTACGTGGTGTATACGAGGGTTGTAAGTAAATTACTTGCAACGTAGTCCAGACTCTCGCAGGAGATCGGGCATGCGGAAATAGGATATGAGAGCGGTCAGGTATCTCTGTCGTCGATGTGTAGTGTGCTTTTGAAGGGCATCCAGTTGGGAGTGTTGTTGCTGTGTGGTGTTCAAGTGAAGATTTCACCGTTCTAAAGCATGTTTTCAAAGGGTGATCAGCGTTCGTGGATTAAAATCCAGGTTACCCGCAGCAAAAATGCATCAGAATGTTATCGAGGATTACGTGATGTCTGCAGAAGTCGGCCGTCCGTTCCTTAAGATCGGATTAACATCGTAAGTGGTCTCGTTTCCGTAGACCATCAATGGACTGTTCGGGAATTATCCGCAGAGGCACCAATGCTCCGTCGCTGTCATCAACAGAACGCCTTCCCAACGGTCGCCAACGGCTTTCAGCATTTGGAAAAAGGTAATAGACTTCGCAGTTGACGGTATTGAAAGAATGTAATGTAATTGTACTTGATACTACATTAAATATTGCATTCTGTCAATATAGACAGTACTTTATTTATGGCCCTCGTATATGAGAATTGTATTGAGAAGTACTGGAAGATTTAACCATCGTTAAAATATTCGGCCTAGTAGGGAATCGAACGCAGGTTCCCCTGAACAGAAGACCAGTGCGCTGATCATTACCCAAGGAGCTGGACAAATAAATAAATAAATAAATAAATAAATAAATAAATAAATAAATAAATAAATAAATAAATAAATAAATAAATAAATAAATACATTAATAAATAAATAATGGATACATACCTTAAAAAAACAGTTCAGAATAAAAAAATAACATTACATTCATCTCAAAGCATCGAGGTAACTGTCGATGATGATGATGATGATTGTTGTTTAGAGGGGCCGAACATCTAGGTCATCGGCCCCTATGGTACGAAATGAGACGAAAAGGGATTACAATTTAAAAGTACAAAATTCATCCACTGACCCGAATTCAAAACGTGATGATGAGGAATGATTTGATGAATATACATTTAAAACAAGCAGTGGATAAGACGCGCAATGCCTCACATTCTCAGAAAAAAAATGTTACTGACCAAGGGACTGCTTCCAAAGCCCAATCCTGAATCGATGATGCTTGTTTGAATGGGTCAATCAATATCTATGTCAACGATATCACATAACGGCACTTATCGGTAGTAAAGGAGAACCATGATATTTCTCAAGCGCGGTACTAATCAAATGTAGCGTAAAATCACGGTGTTCCAAACATTAAGGTACTACTCACAAGTATTGTACGTCGTAAAGGTAACGCAGACCCATGGTGTTTCTCACACAATGGCGCCACACACAGCCAACGCAAACCGATGAGGTTCCTCACCTAGGTGCACTAATTACGGTCGCCGGCATTCCCGTGGTGTTCCTCACATAGTGGGTACTAATCACTGGCAAAGCAGACCCAGTGTGTCGCTCATATAGTGGTACAACTCACAGGCAACGCCCAGACCCGTGGTGTTGCTCACATGGTACTGGAAACCCACACTGAACCCCGCTCTACTGCTACGAATCACAAAACTATTGAGTACCTAACAGAGTGGTACTACTCGCAAGTAAAGGCGACCCATGGTGTTCCGCGCGTGATGGTACTAATCAAAAGTAGATTCATAGTTCTAATACAATCAGCCCTTGGTCGCCTCTGACGACAGGCAGGGGATACCGTGGGTGTATTATTCGTCTGCCTCCCCCACCCACAAGGGGTGTGTGTTTGGTCCGCGAGAAGTACTTTATTTCCCTCAAGTCCGCCGGCAAGCCGGTTAGGACCCCCCTATCCGCCTCCTAGGACACGCCACGTGGGAGTATCACCTCTCGTGGAGAGGTAACTCTCTATGTTCCACGACATGACCTACGAGTTTTATATCTCCAAAACATTTACGCAATTTTATGAAGTATGACGATGGCGGCTTGAAGATTTTTTATTTTTTTATGCTATTTGCTTTACGTCGCACCGACACAGATATGTCTTATGGCGACGATGGGATGGGAAAGGCCTAGGAAGTGGAAGGAAGCGGCCGTGGCCTTAATTAAGGTACAGCCTCGGCATTTGCCTGGTGTGAAAATGGGAAACCACGAAAAACCACCTTCAGGGCTACCGACAGTGGCGCTCGAACCCACGATCTCCCGATTACTGGATACTGGCCGCACTTAAGCGACTGCAGCTATCGAGCGCGGTGCTTGTAAACTAGCAGAGGGAGTTTGATTTTAGCATTTTTACTGTATTGGCGATGGTATATCTGTAGTCGTTCGGAGATAGTGCAGTGTATTATGTGTACTGAGTGAGAAAGTATACAGTAATTGCAGGAAATTATATAGCCTACGTAAAAAATGTAGCCCTTTTGAGCTCTAATGTAAGCATTATAACTGACCATAACGTGGTAGAAGTAAGTTTCACCGCAAATCAATATTAGATATAACACGAAACATGCAAATGTTTCCAGAATGCATAAGATTTTCCTAGAATTGCAAACATAACCCAATTTGCAATTAAACGAAACACTTCAATTAACCAAAGCGCAGTATTCTAAAACTTTTTAATATTCCTAACTGGTAGACCCGTCATTGTGTGGCCGGGAATGTGTTGAATGCTGTCGAAGTAATTAGCTTTCTAGACACTTCCCACAGGTCTTACTCATTACACGAAACACGTAATGAACTGGATTATGATATCATCGTTCTTATCATCTGGATTGTAGGTATTGGGCATTGCAATTACGGTACATACAGATCATAAAAGAAATTAATATTTCAAACAACAAATCCTCTAGGAGCTTTTAGCTGGTGATGGATATACGACCATACAGCATTGACCTAAATGTGCTTTTCTCTTTATGGAAGCTGATCAGTATATCTCAGCATGTGAAGGCAGTATCGACTGTAGTTAATATCCGTAACTGCAAAAGGACAAGATCTATTTCAGTGGATAGATATTCATATTCATATGTTCTCCCGAGCTGAATAGTAAGAAACAGACATACGTACATACATCATTATTATAGACTGTTATACCTCTTACAAGCTGGTACACAGCATTTCCGTGGCATATTTAAGTGCCAATATATAAACATACATGAAGAGAAATATCTCGATTCACAAACATTCGCCCAAAACAAAATAAACCGATTCCCAGACTAGAATGCAATTAACATCATACAACCACAATAGTTTTTGTTACTTCACTCGGCCACGAGGTTACTCGGACTCCTGTTGATGTCATTATTCATCTTTTGCTCAATACATAGGCCTTCTAGTTTCCCGTTGAATTTCTTCTTTATTCACTACGTACGAATGCATTAATTTTCTACAATCAGCCGATATTAAAACAACGATGACAGCATTGGATTACTTGCCTCTGATTGGCCAATTCCAATCGATCATGCTTTCGAGAATCCTTTCAATGCAGCCAACACTAGCGCAGACTTGAGCTTCGAGAGGTAGAATTAGTTTAAACCGGCGAGCTGTCGTTTAAACTAAACGAGTGTCAGAAATTGATGGAGAAAATGGACGTGGGTTTAAACTAGATACTGAGCCCAATTGGCTCATATCATTGTCTTTAAAAATATTAGAAATTAAAAAAATGGCATATGAGGGAATAGCCGCAGTTACATTATAGGCCGGATGTGTGGCGCCATTTCGCTTGCCCAGGTTTAAAGATAGTTCCACGTGTCAAGGTCATCTTATGATGAAATGGAAAGCATTGGAATATTCCATGAGGTGTGATGACCAAAGTCACCAGATTTAAGTTGGCAACATTTTCAGGCAGCGAATCGCAGCAGAGCAGGTTTTGGAATGATGGGGGTAAATTAAAGATGGGTGCCGCATAAATGACTTCTAAAATAATTAAATCCACCAGGGGCTAAGGTGAAAACAAGATTAAACCATTTTGAGAACAATAATTAAAGACGGCGTATTTGCAACAATTTATTGGAATAAATAATCGCAGGCATATGTGACGGGATGTTACATCATTGTCGATGGGGTTCCCCGAGCTCACTATCCAAGATCCAGCGTGCATGAAGGAGACGCGTGCCGCTGAGAAGAGACACTCTGCTACGGAAATTTGAACGTGTCGGACGTACGTGTATGTGGTTCATGAGAACCCTAATCTAGAGCATTTCCTATCAAATAACTAGCTGTCGAAGATACTACGGGTCCGATAGACTTTGCATTTAACTCAATAATGACCGAAATTTTTGTAAATTCAAGAAGGTGAATTTTTACAACATTAACTGGAAAATTAGGATCGGAGCGAGATCAAACAAGGACGCATCGCAGTGCCACGTGTAAACTCGCGGAAAGCAGAGACAAAGTGTATATTATAATTGTGAATAAGTGTATGTGCTAGAATAATTTAACTATATCTGTGTTTTTTTATATGTATTTTAGTGTAGTAAGAAGTGATGAGCGTGTGATTTCATGAAAGCAACAAGAGTGAAGACCATGGTTGTGGAGAATGGTATGGATTCAGGTTCTGAGGCCGTTAGCATGATGGCTTAAGTACATCATGGGGCCGACCTGAAACCATGAGGCCGTGGAGCTGAGTATGGAGCGTCGCCGAGTCGATAAGTACCCTGATTCATTATCTAGCATGTGCATGATTAGCTGTTAATTGTAAATAAATTAATGCATGATTATTCGTTTATTTTCTTTTTTAAGTACTGTAGCAAGGATAGTTAGGTTTTTTTTTAGGTTTATTTTATGCTGATGCCTAGGGGGGTGTACATATTGTGATATTAGCGTGTGTTAAAATATGGTCTTCGCGAGTGTGAAAATAATGTGTGTAAATAATGATCTTCCATTACGGGTGTGAAACATGGTTTTTTTTGTTTTCTTCTCAGTGCGTGATCTTCTAGCAAATATTAGCGTGTGCGTGTGTGAATATTTAATGATGTAGGAGGTATCAGTAAGGATTAGTTAGAGGGAATAGATAGATTAACCTGGCATGTCGCATGAAAGTTCATCAAGAAAATTTCCATGGCCAAAGTTTCGAACCTTGATCTTTCCGGCACATTACAGTGGGATTTTTGAAATAGATGTCATCAGTAAGTAACAGGTAGTGCTAACCAGTGAATTAAAATCTTGTGCTGTAGGAAATAAAGTGTCATTCTATTAATTTATCCGGAATATAGCTAGCTAGTATTGAAGCAGGGACCTCTAAGACACAGATTGCCAACCGCAGGGTCGAACCAATGATATTGTACAACGCCACAGATGTAAAATACCGGCATAGTGATATATGTGTTCCCGAGAATGTTGAATGAAAAAGGTAGTACAAATATACGTGAAAGATGGAACAAAATGAGATGTATTGAGAGTGTCATATATAATTAGTTACTGTTCGCACCGAGAGTAAGAATACGCAGATATTGTGGAGGAAACATATGGCTTCATTTAGAGCGGAGAGAGAGAGAATATTAAGTGGGTGCGGACAAATTAGAATGCCGTGTCAATGAAACGAGTCGGGTGTGAGATAAGGCAGCAGACCGGGACGGCGTGTTGTGTATTAGAGAAGCTATGGTAGCTGTAGTAGGGTCTTATAAGTAAAATATATTACAGTCATTTGTTAGATAATTCTGTTTTGTAGAACTTAGGACAGCACAATAAAATTGATTAATAACAGATATATTTCGTGACAGTTTATTGCGGTAAGCATAATGATAGGTCACTGTAATGATGCCATGTTGAGGGTCGGAGTTCGATGCCCGGCCGAGCCAGTGTATAATGATTTTCCCTGTGACTATATGATTGAAATTATGTTGTGTTTGTTTATGTTATATGTTCTTCAATATGTGGGCAATGCAAATTTTGATTTTGCAGTTGCAATATTTCTTGTGATGTTGAATTCAGTTCACGATGGTTGTTTATACTTGCGGCAATGAGGTTTATCCCATTGTCTGTAGAATCAGTGTAGGTTAAGATGTATTTAACATTATAGTATAGGGTTTCTTGCTACAGGGTAGGCATATGTGTTGTGTATGATAAAACAGCTAATTAAGCATATGTGAGATATTTATCATTTTAATGAATCGGTAAATTAACTAAATTTAGTTATGTCAGGGTTACTTTTCGATTTCGTGCGTACGTTCCATATTATCATCATTATATGAGGGGAGGATGGTACTGAGAAAGAATAAGTTAAATAGTTTCGGACTCAAAGTAGGGACTATTTTATATAAAATTTGTGATGAATAATTTTATGATATATAAAATTTTGGATTGAATTACCAAAGCTAACAAACGTGATTGGATAAATTTATGATTTTCAAGGTAACAATTATACCGACATTGATAACTGCGAATTTGTAAATTATAATGAATTTAATGGATTTAATTAATTAAAAGATGAGTTGTGAATTACACGGCGGATGTTGCTTAATGAATTTACACAGCCTCATACATTTCATTTTGAAGAGTGTATTTAAATAAATAATTTGGTATTTAGTAAATGGTAACTGCAAGGTTTATAATATGGTGAGGAAATAATTAAAGGTATGGAGAGCAAATACGAATTTGTTATTCAAAGAATGAACGGAAGAAGTTTTGGTTGTATTAACATTTTAAAAAGGTACTTTGACAAATTAACAAAGGTCATGATGATAGATTATTATAATATTTTATTATTGAAAATTTTGAAATATGGTGGTACCAAAATATGAGTGGAATGGAATTGGATTAAAATTTTTGAAGTACTGAAGTAGAGTTGATGAATAAGATGAAAGGGAATTGTAATAAAGATGAAGTAATGTGTTTAGAAGGATTTGAAATCTATGAGTCATGAGGTTGATATTTTATAATCGAGGGTGATAGAGGTTGTGAACAATATTTGGTCCGAAGAGTTTATTGTTTGTATGGAAGTATATTTGCTTTGCCAAAGTTTAGCCTTTTCAATAAATTTTGCATTCGTAAATGTTCTCATTCGGATTTTTATTTAATTATTTTATTTCTTCTCTTTTATCCTTCCCGCTTGATTAATTTAAGGTTAGTTTATAATATCTGAAGATATCTCTGAGGGTAGTACCCAGTCAGCGACCCTGGGATGTCTCGAGCCGGCGCCACATTTCAAGGCAGGAAGGGTAGAGGGTTGAGTTGGCGCCCAACGTGGGGCACGATTGTGTGTTTACCCATTAAGTGGAACCAAGTTGATCATGGTGATGATAGAAATTTTGGAAAAATTTTTGGAAAATCCTAAATTTCGGGTTTCACGATTTTTGTTAGATATTTTATGAGTGACATGTAAATGTAGATTATTTTGCGAAACTGAATGAGAACAGATCGTGAGTACCATTGTTATGGACATAGGCTCATGGCAGTCACTTAATAGAAATGCCCAAAAGAATAGAGGGATTGTGTTAAATCCAAACGAGGGTAAAAATGTCTGGTTTATTCTTCAAATAAATTCAGCCAGGGGCAATAGTTAAGAATAATTGTAGATTTTCGTGGAAGGATGAGATGACCTCGGTCTCAAGTTGTGGAAAATGGCAGTAACAAATGTTATGGTGTCAGTTTACGACGATATGGGCCATTGTTTCGGTCATATCCGCCGTAATGCTGAGGGCATGTGTTTGTATACTGGCATGTACTGTATGTGAAGTACTTAATAATTCGAAAGCCCAATGATAGTATCGCGATATTCGGTGGTTCAATGTTAAACTTCTTTGGGGCTGTGTTAATTAGTGGTTTGTGAATTTTTTCCGGGTTTTGCTTTCTTTGTATAGAACTTTGGCAAAACGTAGATGAAATAGGGACAGCTTCTAGATGGCAATGTTTGGCCAAATTTTTGATTGATATTATCCACGTAACGTAAAGTAAAGAAGCTGGAATTAAATTATATGATAATAATTATGGAAATTTGAACTTATTCTTTCTCATATCCACGGCACATGGTTAGAGGGAAGGCCCGTTTCTCAGAAAGATAATATGGTAGATGTGGAGGTGATGAAGGGTCTTATGACCGAACTCATGAATGAACTGAGGGAGGATATGAATGAACAATTTAGGGAAGCGAAGGAGAGCACCAATGAACAATTTAGGGAAGTTAAGGAGAGTGCGAATGAACAATTTCAAGGTGTCAATGAACAATTTAAAGAAGTTAAGGAGAGTGCAAATGAACAATTTAAAGAAGTTAGGGACCAGATGGTCAGTATCAAAGATCAGCTATCGACAGAGATAACTATAGTTAAAGAGGGCTGCGATAGGAATGCTCAAAGATTAGAGAAGCAGATAGAAGAGGTCCGAATGGAAGCAGTTACCCGCAGTGACAAGTTGGAAGAAAAGATAGATCAGGTCGCTTTAACAGTATCGCAAGTAGATGCCAGGTTGTCGGAGAAACTGAGTCAAGTCGAAATAAACGTCGAGGGTCAACAGAAAGCTGTAAATTCGATCAAGGATAAGATGGTCGATATTGAGGAAGCGATCGTATTGACAGACGCCAAAGTCACCAAGCTACAAATAGAAACACATGAATCGTTTGTCAAGACTGCCGAGGGATTCAATGACCGGTTGTTGCAATTGAGAGATAATGTCCATGGAGAAGTTAAGAAGGTAGAAGACCAACTGAAAGAAGAGATGGCTGAAAATAGGAAGGAACTCTTGGAGGAAATAAATGGAGTGCAAGCGGATCTTTGAGCTGAAGGTTGCGAAGTAACTAAGCAAGTTAGTGAATGGGCTCATAAATGCCATAAGACGGAAGTGAAGGTGGATATATGCGAAGAATTAATGAAAGAAATGAAAGAGGAGATCGGGCAAATCAAGGGACTTAAGGAGGATGTCGAGATATTGAAATTACAGGAGACTAAGGGAGAACTGCTCATGCGATCGATGATAAATAAACAAAACGTCTTAGAGCAAGCAGGAAGCCATTCTAGTAGTGTAGGATTGGGAAATGGAGTAGATCAGACCCGTTTACCGGAAACTACCAACCAACCATTCGAAGAAAGAACTTCAACGCCACAGATTATGGGACCAATTCCATATTTTGAATTGATGAGATTATCAGAGGGAAAGCCAAGGAAATTTACTGGTGGACCCGAGATAACGCCAAAAAGTTTCCTTAGAGAGATGACGGAATATATTCAGGACAACAGAATTCATTCGGATAGACAGTTGAGAATCGTAGAGCGATTTCTAGATGGACAACCATTGATCTGGTTTAAAGCATTCAAATATTGTTTTGACGATTACGAAGGATTCAAGCGTGCCTTTTTGCAAAAATACTGGGGACAGGAGGTTCAACAAGGACTCAGACTTGAACTGTATTCACGAAAATACCAGAGCACAGTACCCACGAGATACGCAGACTTTTTCAGTGGGCAACTTTTGAAGCTTAGGGAGTTAGACTGTCCGCCTCCAGAAGAAGAGTTAATTGCATCAATTGAAAGACAGCTACCTGTGGATGTGCAAAGGACATTGATAGCTGCGAACGTGAAAACAGCTGTAGAGGCCGAGGTATTGTTAAGGCAATTAGATCAAACATCGAATTTGTATAATCCTAGGAGTCGGAACATTGAAACAGTCCATACCATTGACTTGACCAAGGAAGAAAATTCAACAGAGAGGAAGACCCAGGGAACCAACACGTACAGCAACAAGAACGATGATAATCAGAATAGAGAGTATCGAGGAGGATACCAGGGAAGAAATTGGAAAGCTCAATCCTTTGGAAGAGGACGAGTCAACGATAGAAGTTATGAGTCAAATTATAATCAGAATTATGGAGGAAACAGAAGACAAGGGTACCGATATAGATATGGAAGGTTTGGAGAGATGAGAAGACCATATCCACCATATAATAGACCAGGTGATGCAAGAGGTCGACCAAGAAGAGAAGAAAATGACAGAATGGATCTTCAAGAACGCAGGAATGAGTCTAGAAGATATGTTGAGGAGTTGGCCACGAAAGGAGTATCGTCAGACCAGTGGAAGAGTGCGATTCAACAAGGGAATCAGGACAGAAGTCATGGAGCTGAGAGTAGGGAATATCAGGCTCATAGACGTAGAGAGGAATCTGGTGGATTAAATATAAATGCCCCAAGGTTTTCAATGGAGGGAAGTGGAGCTAAAAAAAAGCCGAAATGTAGTATTCCAAGATAGTGCAACCGCAGGACGTCGCCATCAGGATAATCATGGATGGGCAATTGCAACCATTGATTCTTGGATAGCTAGACCAGAAGATCTTGTAGAGGATAAAGATAGATTTGTAAATAATGAAATAAAGAAGTTACCTGTCATTTATGTCAGAGTTGGGAGTCTGAGGGTCAGGTGTTTGGTGGATACTGGGGCCAGCGTCAGCGTGGTATCACAAGTTTTAATCGATGAATTACAGAGCAAATGTCAAATACCAATTATACCAGTAGCATCAGTTAAAATTCGAGGCATAATACCAGACAAAGTTACAACATGTAAAAGTCAAGCTTATGTAGATGTAGAAGTTGGAAGTAATATCATGTCTCACCCATTCATTATAATGAACCGAATGGAATTCAACATGATTATAGGGGCTGACTTTCTCCGAGAATTTAAGGCAGTTATTGATATGGAAAAGGATGTAATAAGCTTCAATCTCAGTGATGATCAGTCAGAAATTCAGTTAAACCAACTACCAAACGTTGAGGGAGAAGAAAGAATTTGGTTGGCAGAACAATCGGTGGAAGAGATAGTTAGAAACATACATCAAAATCAGGATGCTATTCTAGAAGAATTTGAGGAAATGATTTTCGCATTGGAAAGGGAGACTGAGTTACCAGATTTCGGGGACAAAGTCAAAAATAAAGTATCAGAAGCCATGATAGGAGAAGAAGATAAGTCAAAATTAAAGGGGATTTTAGGCCACCATAAAACAGTATTCGGATCCAAACCGGGGAAGATTCCAAATTATAAATATGAGCTGAAAGTAAATAGTTGGGAACCGTTTAAACAAAGACCTTATCCAGTAGCAGAGAAGTTTTACCCTAAAGTTAAAGAAGTAATCAAGGAAATGGAGGATAACGGTTTAATATCTAAAAAACCTACGCCATTTTTGAATCCTTTGGTGATTGTTGAAAAACCTAATGGAAGCATCCGTGTGTGCTTGGACGCAAGGGCCATAAATCAACGGCTTGTGCCTGAATACGATAAGGCCCCTCCTATCAAGGAATTGTTGAGAAAATTCCGAGGCAAACATTATTTTACGACTATTGACTTAACGTCATCGTATCACCATATTGAGTTGGATGAAGCTACTAAGGTTTTGACAGGATTCCTGTTCGACCAACAGACGTATATCTTTAACCGATTACCCTTTGGTTTGAAGACAGCTGGTTCTGCTTTGATCCGAGCCCTAGATAAGAATTTAACGCAGGAAGTCAAAGATTCTACAGTCAGATATGTAGATGATATCATGATTGCAACGGAGACTTTGGAAGAGCATTTTGATGTACTACACAAACTTTTGGAAAATTTAAATCGTGCAAATTTTAAAGTAAATCTTGAAAAGTCTCATTTTTGTCAAAGAAGTATCATGTTTTTAGGTCATATTGTGGACGGCAATGGCGTCAAACCCAGTCCTGTAAAGATCAGATCCATACAAAATTTTCCCAGACCCATGAGGATCAAACATGTTCGTCAGTTTTTGGGAATGTGTAACTTTTTCTCAGACCATTGTCCTTTGTATACGGAAGTTGTTGCGCCTCTGCAGGATTTGTTAAAGAAGGATAAGAAATGGAAATGGGATGAAAATTGTGAGAATGCATTTTTGAAGACGAAGGAATTATTAGCTAATAGTGTGAAATTGGGGTACCCAGATTTCGGAAAACCATTTATAGTTCAGACAGATGCTTCAGCTGTGGGAATTGGAGCAGTCTTATATCAAGAGTCGGAAAACAAAGATCACCAAGCAAATTATTTGGCTTTTATGAGTCGCAAATTGCGGTCTCACGAAATTAAGTACACTACGACGGAGTTGGAGATGCTTGCCATTGTTACAGCATTGGGACATTGGAGGAAGTATATTTATGGCTATCCTATTATCATTCGGACGGATCATAAAGCCTTAACCTTCCTTTTCAAGACAACTATGTCAAGCGAGAGGGTTAGCCGATGGGGCTTATTTGTTCAGCAGTATGATGTTACTCTTGAACATTGTGCTGGCAAGTTAAATGTGATTGCAGATGCGTTGAGTAGAAATCCTGAATCTGGAAAAGCAGAAGTAAATTTGATTGAAATTACACAAGAGGATAATCAGTTTTTGGAAAAACTTAGGAACATTTCGGAAGCACAAGAGTTGTGGGATGAGACCAAGAAATTGAGGGATTATTTTCAGAAGAAATTGCAGTCGGGAACAGTTGAATATAGAGAAGCAGAAAAACAAGCTATAAATTACAGTTTCTTTAATGGCATACTTCACAAATTCATTGATGAAGAGCACACGAAATTGAGAATTGTTGTACCACCACAGTTGAGATGTGAATTGATCTGGCTTACACATCATTCGATAGGACATGCTGGGATTGATAAGGTGACGGCGACCATTAAGGAAACCTTTATTTGGCCAAATTTGAAAGACATGGTGCGGAAAGTCATAATGACATGTGATATATGTCAGCGAATTAAACCTTGTCCATTTTTAATGAGACAAATTCCTAGGCCAGTGCTACCCTCTAAGCCTAAAGAGTTGTTTGCAATGGATTTCTACGGCCCTTTGCCACGTGCAAGTAGAGGATTAAAATATATTCTGGTATGCGTTGATGTGTTCACAAAATTTGTGACATTATGCCCTATCCAAAGAGCAACTACGAAAGCCGTTATTAGTCAAATAAAGAACAAAATTATACCTCAGATGGGAAAGCCGGAATTTGTACTAACGGATCATGGGACTCAGTTTACGTCCGAAATTTTTAAAAGGGATACTCAGAATTTGGGAATAGGACATGTACTCAGTTCAATTAGAAATCCCCAGTCAAATCCTGCTGAGAGAATTATGAGAGAGATTGGGAAGTTTTGTAGAATTTATTGTCGGAATGAACATTGGAAATGGATCAGAGTATTGCCAATCATAACTGAGAGTATTAATTCAACGATACATGAATCTACTGGCCAGATACCCGCTGTCGTACACCATAATGAGTATCCAAAAAGACCATGGGAAGGTATAATCCCGTTACCAAGTGATCCAAGACCTTCACACGAGCTTTGCGTCCAGAATACATCTCAACATCTCAAGGAACAAGCTGAACGACGTTTGCGAAGAATGCGTAATAAGAGGTTCCACCGAAGTTTACGTGTGGGAGAATTGGTGCTCGTGAAGAAACCTGCAGTCTCAAATCCTAGTTCAAAATTTTATCATAAATTTGCTGAACTTTATATTGGGCCATATGAAGTCATACAGGACTATGAGAATAATTCTTATAAAGTCAAAAACTTAGAGACAGGAGTTGAAAGCACTTATAATGCTGGAAATTTGAAATTATATTATCCCACAAGGAGAAATATTGACCAGGAAACAATGGTTGACGAAGACGACCTTGAAGGACATCCTGAAGAAGATGAAGGAGGAGAAGAAGATGGTGGAGAAGACGACGAGATGGAAGATGAAGAAGAAGAAGATGTTATGTTAACCTACGATACTACATACGAGATGCCCAGAGGAGAAATGGATGAAAACGAAAGTTCTGGCGGAGAATGTGCCTGTGAAGAATTAATTGAATTAAGAGGAATGATGGAGAAGGTGGTTACTAAGTTAACAATGAATAATACTCGTCTTAAGGAAGAAAATTTGAGTCTAAAATCTGGATTTGTTAAGTAAATAATGGAAAGACAATGATATATTTGGAAGATGTGTGGTTGGAAAAATCCTTTGTCAGTAATTTTTCCAAAAAGAAAGTGGGGGAAAGATGAGCCCAATTGGCTCATATCATTGTCTTTAAAAATATTAGAAATTAAAAAAATGGCACATGAGGGAATAGCCGCAGTTACATTATAGGCCGGATGTGTGGCGCCATTTCGCTTGCCCAGGTTTAAAGATAGTTCCACGTGTCAAGGTCATCTTGTGATGAAATGGAAAGCATTGGAATATTCCATGAGGTGTGATGACCAAAGTCACCAGATTTAAGTTGGCAACATTTTCAGGCAGCGAATCGCAGCAGAGCAGGTTTTGGAATGATGGGGGTAAATTAAAGATGGGTGCCGCATAAATGACTTCTAAAATAATTAAATCCACCAGGGGCTAAGGTGAAAACAAGATTAAACCATTTTGAGAACAATAATTAAAGACGGCGTATTTGCAACAATTTATTGGAATAAATAATCGCAGGCATATGTGACGGGATGTTACATCATTGTCGATGGGGTTCCCCGAGCTCACTATCCAAGATCCAGCGTGCATGAAGGAGACGCGTGCCGCTGAGAAGAGACACTCTGCTACGGAAATTTGAACGTGTCGGACGTACGTGTATGTGGTTCACGAGAACCCTAATCTAGAGCATTTCCTATCAAATAACTAGCTGTCGAAGATACTACGGGTCCGATAGACTTTGCATTTAACTCAATAATGACCGAAATTTTTGTAAATTCAAGAAGGTGAATTTTTACAACATTAACTGGAAAATTAGGATCGGAGCGAGATCAAACAAGGACGCATCGCAGTGCCACGTGTAAACTCGCGGAAAGCAGAGACAAAGTGTATATTATAATTGTGAATAAGTGTATGTGCTAGAATAATTTAACTATATCTGTGTTTTTTTATATGTATTTTAGTGTAGTAAGAAGTGATGAGCGTGTGATTTCATGAAAGCAACAAGAGTGAAGACCATGGTTGTGGAGAATGGTATGGATTCAGGTTCTGAGGCCGTTAGCATGATGGCTTAAGTACATCATGGGGCCGACCTGAAACCATGAGGCCGTGGAGCTGAGTATGGAGCGTCGCCGAGTCGATAAGTACCCTGATTCATTATCTAGCATGTGCATGATTAGCTGTTAATTGTAAATAAATTAATGCATGATTATTCGTTTATTTTCTTTTTTAAGTACTGTAGCAAGGATAGTTAGGTTTTTTTTAGGTTTATTTTATGCTGATGCCTAGGGGGGTGTACATATTGTGATATTAGCGTGTGTTAAAATATGGTCTTCGCGAGTGTGAAAATAATGTGTGTAAATAATGATCTTCCATTACGGGTGTGAAACATGGTTTTTTTTGTTTTCTTCTCAGTGCGTGATCTTCTAGCAAATATTAGCGTGTGCGTGTGTGAATATTTAATGATGTAGGAGGTATCAGTAAGGATTAGTTAGAGGGAATAGATAGATTAACCTGGCATGTCGCATGAAAGTTCATCAAGAAAATTTCCATGGCCAAAGTTTCGAACCTTGATCTTTCCGGCACATTACAGTGGGATTTTTGAAATAGATGTCATCAGTAAGTAACAGGTAGTGCTAACCAGTGAATTAAAATCTTGTGCTGTAGGAAATAAAGTGTCATTCTATTAATTTATCCGGAATATAGCTAGCTAGTATTGAAGCAGGGACCTCTAAGACACAGATTGCCAACCGCAGGGTCGAACCAATGATATTGTACAACGCCACAGATGTAAAATACCGGCATAGTGATATATGTGTTCCCGAGAATGTTGAATGAAAAAGGTAGTACAAATATACGTGAAAGATGGAACAAAATGAGATGTATTGAGAGTGTCATATATAATTAGTTACTGTTCGCACCGAGAGTAAGAATACGCAGATATTGTGGAGGAAACATATGGCTTCATTTAGAGCGGAGAGAGAGAGAATATTAAGTGGGTGCGGACAAATTAGAATGCCGTGTCAATGAAACGAGTCGGGTGTGAGATAAGGCAGCAGACCGGGACGGCGTGTTGTGTATTAGAGAAGCTATGGTAGCTGTAGTAGGGTCTTATAAGTAAAATATATTACAGTCATTTGTTAGATAATTCTGTTTTGTAGAACTTAGGACAGCACAATAAAATTGATTAATAACAGATATATTTCGTGACAGTTTATTGCGGTAAGCATAATGATAGGTCACTGTAATGATGCCATGTTGAGGGTCGGAGTTCGATGCCCGGCCGAGCCAGTGTATAATGATTTTCCCTGTGACTATATGATTGAAATTATGTTGTGTTTGTTTATGTTATATGTTCTTCAATATGTGGGCAATGCAAATTTTGATTTTGCAGTTGCAATATTTCTTGTGATGTTGAATTCAGTTCACGATGGTTGTTTATACTTGCGGCAATGAGGTTTATCCCATTGTCTGTAGAATCAGTGTAGGTTAAGATGTATTTAACATTATAGTATAGGGTTTCTTGCTACAGGGTAGGCATATGTGTTGTGTATGATAAAACAGCTAATTAAGCATATGTGAGATATTTATCATTTTAATGAATCGGTAAATTAACTAAATTTAGTTATGTCAGGGTTACTTTTCGATTTCGTGCGTACGTTCCATATTATCAGCATTATATGAGGGGAGGATGGTACTGAGAAAGAATAAGTTAAATAGTTTCGGACTCAAAGTAGGGACTATTTTATATAAAATTTGTGATGAATAATTTTATGATATATAAAATTTTGGATTGAATTACCAAAGCTAACAAACGTGATTGGATAAATTTATGATTTTCAAGGTAACAATTATACCGACATTGATAACTGCGAATTTGTAAATTATAACGAATTTAATGGATTTAATTAATTAAAAGATGAGTTGTGAATTACACGGCGGATGTTGCTTAATGAATTTACACAGCCTCATACATTTCATTTTGAAGAGTGTATTTAAATAAATAATTTGGTATTTAGTAAATGGTAACTGCAAGGTTTATAATATGGTGAGGAAATAATTAAAGGTATGGAGAGCAAATACGAATTTGTTATTCAAAGAATGAACGGAAGAAGTTTTGGTTGTATTAACATTTTAAAAAGGTACTTTGACAAATTAACAAAGGTCATGATGATAGATTATTATAATATTTTATTATTGAAAATTTTGAAATATGGTGGTACCAAAATATGAGTGGAATGGAATTGGATTAAAATTTTTGAAGTACTGAAGTAGAGTTGATGAATAAGATGAAAGGGAATTGTAATAAAGATGAAGTAATGTGTTTAGAAGGATTTGAAATCTATGAGTCATGAGGTTGATATTTTATAATCGAGGGTGATAGAGGTTGTGAACAATATTTGGTCCGAAGAGTTTATTGTTTGTATGGAAGTATATTTGCTTTGCCAAAGTTTAGCCTTTTCAATAAATTTTGCATTCGTAAATGTTCTCATTCGGATTTTTATTTAATTATTTTATTTCTTCTCTTTTATCCTTCCCGCTTGATTAATTTAAGGTTAGTTTATAATATCTGAAGATATCTCTGAGGGTAGTACCCAGTCAGCGACCCTGGGATGTCTCGAGCCGGCGCCACATTTCAAGGCAGGAAGGGTAGAGGGTTGAATACTAAAGTTAAACGGGTTTAATTTATACCATGTTTAACTTGATTTGGAGAAAACGGCCCTTAGCATTCAGTCTGCAAGCGTCTGCGAATTTATTAAGCACTTCTATAATCCTTTAACTACAAGATCCGTAGCCTCGTCCAGTCCCACACTCATCTCACGTTATAAACTCGAGTCTTACCATAGCAACTCGGTTTTACTCTACTTCTTTTAGCCTTTATATCTGACTCCGTTATTTTTCTAGATTAACTATCCTCCTCCATTCCTATCACAAGACTCCACCACCAAAACCAGTACAGCGTCACCCATAGAGTTTATTCCTAAATTAGCCTTTATATCTTCACTTTGAATAATAATAATAATATTAATAATAATAATAATAATAATAATAATAATAATAATAATAATAATAATAATTACCGGGCGAGTTGGCCGTGCGCGTAGAGGCGCGCGCCTGTGAGCTTGCATCCGGGAGATAGTAGGTTCGAATCCCACTATCGGCAGCCCTGAAGATGGTTTTCCGTGGTTTCCCATTTTCATACCAGGCAAATGCTGGGGCTGTACCTTAATTAAGGCCACGGCCGCTTCCTTCCAACTCCTAGGTCTTTCCTATCCCATCGTCGCCATAAGACCTATCTGTGTCGGTGCGAAGTAAAGCTCCTAGTAATAATAATAATAATAATAATAATAATAATAATAATAATAATAATAATAATAATAATAATAATAATAATAATAATTGTACCGGTTGGTACACCTCTACGCCGCACATTGGAATTTTCCGCCTTAAAGTACCTTTCTACTGGACAAAACCCTGAACTTTAACAACTGAATCAACTCTACAGTTTATCAGAAGATGTCACTGAGTGTTCTTGATTTGCTTTTGTTTTTCATTGATCAAGAAGTGTGGACATTCTCTAACAGATGTCTCTACCAAAAAACTATGATAATGCACTCTGGTGTAAAGGAATGAACTTTCTTGGAGAAACTTTGTATTCATAAGTTTTGTCTTTACTAAATTTTGTTCTGTCATTTGTAGGTTGGCAATATTAATCCTTTCTTTCCGCCTGTTTTGAATATAGCCAATCAGGAATTTTTGTAATTAATTTTCGGCCAATCGGGGCTTTCTTCTTGAATTTTGTGTGTGACTGTGTACTGTAGCCAATAAAAGTTTGAGGGCGGGTTGTTATCATTCATGAAAGGTCTCGAACTTTCCACGAGAGTATAAAAACTGCTGATTATCTTGTCTCCGGGCCACTCGAATAACATCTAGCTCAGTGTGTGAATATGTAGCAGGGGGCGGGAAGCGCCTCGTTCTTCAAGCAGCAGCTCTTCAACAAGGTAATGGCCGTTTAACATCTTTTCTTGCTAGCTCAGCAGTTTAACCCGCGGGGCAGGTTCGAAACCTTAAATATGTAAACCATGACTTAAAACATGTAATCCTTCCTATCTGGTAAAACTTCATTTATCTTGAACTGTAATTCGGGGATAGAGAGTGCCTTACCCTCTCGAGCTCCCCTTCATTTTTGAACTTGAGGTGACTACGTTTTCGTAATCGTTTTTCTCTTCCTTCTTAATGGGTTAAATTTATTTTGTAGGCTAGTCACCTCCATAGATTGGAATTAGCCCCTGTATTATCGGCCGAGTGCCTCTTAGGTTTTAAAATATGTATTTAGGAGGGCTAGTTCACGCCCCCATTCCTTTTGTTTTTAGGGCCATTTAAAGTTAACCTAGTATTTTTCTATTAAGGCCCAGTAGCTTGGGTAAGATATACCCCTGTTTAAATTTGTAAGTCGTGCCTGTATGGCAAGTGATTGTAAAAGTTGAGGTTGCCCTAAAAGGGCGTGAGTAACTGTGAGCCGGTTTGCTCTTTCATTATTTGATCTCTGATTGACCCTAGGAGGCTTAACATGGTAATTAGGAGCACGTGCTCCTTGGTATGATGGGGTTTTCTGCCCCTTAGTTCAAATTTGTACCTTGGCAAAGTTGGGCTAATAGCTCAAGGATTGTGAAAATGGGGCTCGAAGCCCAAAACTTGTAATAAATCCCTGAACTGGTAAAATTATACTTGTACCTGCCTTTAATTGTTATTTCACCTAGTGGAAAATTGTTTCATTGGTCTTGGACCGGATAGTTGGTTATTGTTTGACGCGCTGGTTTTTGTTGAAGTCTAAAGCTCTTTGTTAAATCTTGTTAAGTTTTGATATTTCGAAAATACTGTATAACCTTTATTGAAATTTTAAATTCATCTTTTGGCCTTGTAGTTAAACCCATTCCAGCTCGCACCTTCTTTCACCTCTGCCTTCCACGGATAACTCCGTAACAATAATAATAATAATAATAATAATAATAATAATAATAATAATAATAATAATAATAATAATAATAATAATAATAATAATAATAATAATAATTTCGTGTGGCTATTTCTAGCCGAGTGCAGCCCTTGTAAGGCAGACCCTCCGATGAGGGTGGGCGGCATCTGCCATGTGTAGGCAACTGCGTGTTATTGTGGTGGAGGATAGTGTTATGTGTGGTGTGTGAGTTGCAGGGATGTTGGGGACAGCACAAACACCCAACCCCCGGGCCATTGGAATTAACCAATGAAGGTTAAAATCTCCGACCCGGCCGGGAATCGAACCCGGGACCCTCTGAATCGAAGGCCAGTACCCTATAATAATAATAATAATAATAATAATAATAATAATAATAATAATAATAATAATAATAATTGGGATATCAGTCCATGGACTGGTTTGATGCAGCTTCCATGTCACCCTATCCCGTGCTAAACTTTTCATTTCTACGAAATTACTACATCCTTTATCTACTCCAATTTGCTTGTATTCGTACCTTGGTCTACCCCTACCGTTCTTACTGTTTACACTTCCCTTAGAAACCAAATGAACAACTTCTGGGTGTTTCAAGATGTGACCTTCTGGTCAAATTGTACCAAATCGTACTCCTCTCACCAATTCCATTATCACTTCACTCGTGATTCGACCTACGCATTTCAACTTCAGCTTTCTTCTGTAATACCACATTTAAAAAAAAACTTCTATTTTTTTCTAAGCAGTTATCGTCCATGTTTCACTTCGATAACATGCCAAGCTCCAGATGAAAGTCTTCAAAATATATTACCGTCATAATAATGTTCAAAGTGAGCACATTTATTTTCTTAAGGAAGGCCTTTGCTTGTGCTAGTCTGCATTGTATGTCCTCCTTACTTCTTCCATCATTCGTTATTTTGATTTCCAAGTAACAATATTCATCTACTTCCTTTAAGACTTAATTTCCTAATCTATTTTACCTGCATCACCTGACTTCGTTCGACTGCACTCAATTAGTTTTGTTTTGGATTTATTTACTTTTATTGTGTATGTACTCTTTGTCCAAGACTATGTCCATACCAGTCAACAATTTCTCTAGATCTTCTGCAGACTCAGATAAAATAACAATATCATCTGGAAATCTCAGAGTTTTGATTTCCTCCCATTGAATTGTGATTCCCTTTCCAAATTACTAGTTTTCATTACCGCCTATTCTATAAAAATATTAAAAGTGGATGGGACAATATGCAGCATTGCCTCACTCCTTTCTGGATTCATGCACCGTATTCATAGCCCTCGATTCTTATGACTGAAGATTGATTTTTGTACAGATTGTAGAAAATTCTTCTTTCTCGGCATTTCATTCCGATCTCCTTCAGAATCTCAAATAGCATGGTCCAATCAACATTATCGAATGCCTTTTCTGTATCTACTTAATTTTAGGTACTACGGATTTTCAGACCGTCAGCGTTGGATGGATACTTTTAATAATAGTAAAACGTGTAACTTGGAGAGTTGTATCTATATGATATTTGAGATTTGTTTGGAACAAAATTCAGGCATACATCGTACAATATTTGGACAGGGCATAGTGAAGAGTAAGCATCCAAATTTGCCATGGACTATATGCTCGGTTGAAACAAAGAACTTCTGTGTTCCTTCGTGGCAAATAATTGTGTGACTGGTCACGTAGAGTAGTGCTATTAGATGGTTTAGTGACACGTTTAAGAAACCCCTTCGAAGACCAATTTTTAGGGCTGTTATGTGTCTTAAAATCCTGTAGCAAATAAAGAGAGTTAAATTAATAATAAAATTACTTCTACGAAGAATATGTGAGCTGCCTAACAGATATGATAAAGGCATGCTCGATTTATCTGAGAGAACACGGATTTTATTCCCTTACGAGGGAGACGAAGTATTTAGAAACGAAACATTAATTTCTGAAGAGGTACATGACGTACACTTGAGCATACACCAGGTAATTCCTGGGTGCAAAGGTGACCAAATAAATCACTCTATGCCACTTGGTGGTTTGGTTAAGGATAGTGGTAGCCTTTACCTCTTATTTCTTCTAGGGCCTTCACAGGTTGTACAGAAATGGTTTTGCTTTTTCTAAGAAGAAAATTATTATTTGTAGATGGAATTATGAAACGAAGGATCATATTTTGTGAGAAGGGAATAATTCGCTCTATTTGCCTCGAGTCGTTATCTTCTTATTCTTCTTCTTGTACCATATACTCATTGGATGTCGTATGTCATCAGGGTGATGTGGTTCTTGTTCTCAGCAACTCGGAAAAGAGTGGAGGTAATGAGGCCACACTATTCTCGTAGATTCCGTAGCCGAGATATTCTCCTTCTTCACCTACGTCTCCTTCCTTCAATTTTTTCTTCAAGATAAGCTGAAAGAGTCTCTGTTTACCATTTCGAACGATATGGCCGAGGTACTCAAGTTTCTTTATTTTAATGTTGCTCATGGTCTCTAGCTCTTTCTTCAAGGTTTGGAGTTACGTATTCTGTCAACCCATGATATTCTGGGCAGGCGTCGGAAGCACCACATCTCAAAAATCGAAGTTATTTGGTGGCGTTCTCTATTAGGGTCCAAGTCTTTGTATCATAAATTAAGACAGAAAATACATAACACCGAAGTGAATGGAGACGGAGATTAATCGTGAAGACCCTATTAGAGAAGTTTGCTCCTTCTCTTGAATACAGTCCTTGCCTGTTCAGTCGGTATAGAGAAGCCAGAGCACTACTTCATGGATAACTGACAGTGGTATTGTGGCAATCAGGCTATTTTGTTCCGGAATGTCGTGAACTAAATACTTCATTGACGTATTCGAACCGCATGCGGTTAGTCTGTTTACACGCAGGTTACCGCTGAAATATTAACTTATTATTGATTTGGTACCAATACATTATTTACGCCCCAGTTTCTAGTGGTCCAATGAATGTGTGCTTTATTTCATTGTTCGTGTAAACATGCCTGGTATACATTAACTACGCGTACCCCATTACCTTGTTAACAGCTGCAAGGGGAATTTAACAATATGACGAGTAAATTATAATCCCCGTGCCATTTCTAATGATTCATCGACTATGCGTAATAATACTTAGCAAAATCATAACAATGAATACCCTTAATTAGATTATTATTATTATTATTATTATTATTATTATTATTATTATTATTATTATTATTATTATTCATCGTTAGAGCCACTAAGGACCATGAGATCTCAACTGTTTGTCTTCTTGAGGGCCTACCAGCTTTTCATCCTTTCGGAGTGAGGTTTCTTCCATGCATCAGAGCGGAAATGCTTCAGTCGAGTTGGGACTTCTTCTTGGGGAACCTAAGTTTGTATTTGAGTGATGCTTGGAGTTGAATGTCTATTTCTGAGATTCCATACTTTAAAAGATCCTTATCGATGTTCATCAACCAAGGAGGAATCTTTTTGAGACTTCTGAAATAGGATAACAAATGTTTACATATTCTTACAGCTGGCAATCTGAAGAGGTGAGCGTAAAAATTATCCTTTTTATTCCGGATTAAGCTTGATGCCTTTTCGGTATGGGTATGTAATTTTAACTTATAAACATGATATTGTATAGAATTTTGGGCTTGTGCCGTGTCAAGAAAATAAGGTGAAATTCTTAACGTTTCGCTGAAAACTGTGCTCTGCGTCCTCAGAAGAATTCTCGACTGTCCACGAGAAAGGCTTCTTAAACAATGACACTTTTGAATGTGGAACGTTATAATAGAAGTAGGAATGGAAATGGTACGTTCATTCACCACCAGATAGCCTCCAGGACGTGGCACAACGCTAGCGTTCGAAGCGGAAGCTGACCGAACTATCACAATCAGACCACGGCCAACTGGATCCCTCGCTGCGCTCCAGGAGCTACTGAGAGCGACGCATCAAGTCGGCCGTGATCAGACTAAGCGGTTCACATAACGTATTTGCGTAACATATGACAGGTGTAAGACATAGACATAAGCCTGGAACATTAATTCTAAGTTGCTCCGAAGTCTGTAAAGATCCTTAAGGTTGGAACCAAGAATTTTTCGGATAATCCTACAGTTTACTACTACTACTAAATGTTTTCATTCCTCCACTGAAGGGAGAGGCGGGCCTCCTAGGCACTAACACCGTCTCTCAGGCCAGGAGATTTGTATCGGAGAAGGAGATGTACGGAGATTAGAGGGTTGGCGGCCGCGGCCTACATTAGGAACTGTCCCCAGCATTCGCCTTAGTGCACGAGAATGGAAAACTACGGGAAACCATTCTCAGGACAGCCGACAGTAGGGACAAGCCCCTATCCGTCTTCCGAATGTAGAGGCCTAGATTCACGATAGAGCCATGGCCACAGTTCCTCTGCTCGGCTGGCCGGTCGGCGTGCAGAGCTGTCGAAGCATGGACCAGCCGTGGTCAATTGTGGGCCGAGACCCCCTCTGCATCCACAGAACATCCTCCTATCCATAATTGCCACTTTTTCAAGCAAGCTGTGCGTTCGAAGCGTTAAACATTCTGCTGCATCTAATGCTTCAGGTCTAATTACAGTTAGATAATGTCGAAAGAGGTATAAGTTTTGAGTGAATCGAAAACTGTTATTAACTGCCGTCCTCGGGGGCCCGGGTTCGATTCCCGGTACTGCCAGAAATTTAAGAATGGTAGGAGTGCTGGTATGTGGTTGAAACGGTACATGCAGCTCACCTCCATTGGGGGTGTGCTTGAGAATAGCTGCACCACCTCGGGAAGAGGACAGGAGTTTACTTTGAGCCTCCGTGGCTCAGGTGGCAGCGCACCGGCCTCCCACCGCTGGGTTCCGTGGCTCAAATCTCGCTCATTCCATATGAGATTTGTAGGGGCTGGCCGAGGCGGTAAACGCATGCTCGGCTCGCCCGGAAGGACGTGGGTTATTTATTCTCGGTTTTCCCTTTCTTAGACAATGTTACAAACAATTTGTAATATTATTATGTCGTATTTTGCTCAACTAAGGTAGGTTATTAAATAACATTTAATATTGTGTTGTAATAAACAATAGCCATAACATACGTACATGTATAATTGATGTATTCGAATCGCATGTGGTTGGTCTGTTTACATGCAGGTTACCGCTGAAATATTAAGTTATTATTGATTTGGTTTGCCGTGCGGTTAGGGTCACGTAGCTGTGAGCTTGCATTCGGGAGATAGTGGGTTCGAACCCCCCTGTCGACAGCCCTGTAGATGGTTTTCCGTTGTTTTAATATTCACAGCAGGCAAATACTGGGGCTATACCTTAATTATGGGCACCTAGACCATTTTCGCTATAAGACCCATCTGTGTTGGTGCTAAGCAAAAAGAAAGGAAACCGATAAAAGCTGAAGTGCAACACATTTTCACAATTACATCAGAAACTGGTGGGGTTAAGACTATATTATACTAACTTAAATGTCCCAACAATTTGTATCATTTGACGACGTGTAGTGGACAATACAAAATTAAACGAGTTCCTGTCTGTTCTGATTTGCACTTACAACGGTATCCTTCTGGTGATGGTATTTAAAACCGTTCATTATAATTTAAAAATTTACCATGACCGGGCGAGTTGCCCGTGTGGTTACAGCCGAGTAGCTGTGAGCTTGCATCCGGGAGATAGTGGGTTCGAACTCCACTGTCGGCAGCCCTGAAGAGGGTTTTCCGTGGTTTCGGAAATTCACACCAGGCAAATGCTGGGGCTGTACCTTAATTAAGGCCACGGCCGCTTCCTTCTCACTCCTACACCTTTCGTGTCCTGTCGCCGCCATAAGACCTATCTGTGTCGGTGTGACGTAAAGCCAATTGTACACATATATATATACAAAATTTACCACGTACAGTTATAAACTCTGTAAGTGCAAAAGAGGAAATTTGACATTAAACGTAGATGAACGGTTGGAAAGAACAACTCCCGCGTATCATCTCCCTTCATGCTGTTTGTCCACACAAAGTTCCAATTCTTTTCCATTCACATGTAAATGTCTTCTTCACATGAGATATGGGACACGAGGTGAAGCTGAAAACTTCAGCTGCTACATTGAACGTGTCCAGATATCAGAGTCTACAAATGGTGAGCTAATGGCACAAATGACTACAAGTCTCCGCGTAACAGTTCATTTTCTTAAATTTTATTTCATTCATTTTTTTCTTTCCCTAAGTTAAGTTTTCGTAAATCCGCCGTCACGTTAATCATTCTAATAAATAGTTATTTTAATTGGTATTTTCATAAAATCTTATTAACCCGCGAGTGGTCGCTGTATGAGATTTTCTCTCACATTATTTTTTTATTGTGGTATTACTTCACAGTGATGAAAGGGAGGTGACTGTTCCCTCTTCTAGCTGAGTTTATAACTGTCGTGAGTAGAGCGATTCACATTTGAAGGGTAAGCACCCCCTCCCCTAGTCAGAACAAAGGTTCCTATGTGTCCGTGCGCGGTGCGTGAGAGTTTCTCTCATCGCGCGACTAATGGCGTTGGTGTTATGTTCAAGTGGAGCGGGAAACTTACGCCTGTTGTACGCGTTAGTATGTGTATTATGAGCACTTCTTGTTTTTGAAAATATTATTGTGTTTACAAACCTTGCTTTTTACGTAAATATTACTAGATATAATGCATGTGTGAAATTTAATTTTTCACAACTTCAGGACGGAAGTTATTTTTATGTACATTGCATATGTTATTTTAAGTAGTAATTTGTGTATTTAATAAACAGCTAATCAGTTCATTTTTATGTACGGCTCCATGGCTAAATGGTTAGCGTGCTGGCCTTTGGTCACAGGGGTCCCGGGTTCGATTCCCGGAAGAGTCGGTAATTCTAACTATAAATGGTTAATTTCACTGGCACGGGGCATGGTGTATGTGTCGTCTTCATCATCATTTCATCCTCATCACGATGCGCAGGTCGCCTACGGAAGTCAAATCAAAAGAGCTGCACCTGGCGAGCCGAACTTGTCCTCGGACACTCCCGGCACTAAAAGCCATACGCCATTTCAGTTTTCTTATTTCATTTTTATAGAAAATATATAAGGTAGAACTTGCGTCTCATTTCAACAGTAAATTTCAGCCTTACGCCCCACAAAACTGTGAAAAATGTCATACTACTTTAATGTGAGAGAAAGTCTCACGCGCGACCACTCACGTTACATTTCGGCTAGCGACCACTCGCGGGTTAATGATCCTTAATTACCAAGTCAATGTGTACTTAATGCTTAGTGTTCTGTCACTACACCTCTGGGAGTATTTAGAGTCTCATTACGTATTATTATTATTATTATTATTATTATTATTATTATTATTATTATTATTATTATTATTATTATTATTATTAATGATCAAATATCACCTTCAAGCCATAAGTTTGGAGGCTGGCACCTATGGGATAGTGTTAATGGAGAAGTAAATGAGCGAGTATTTATTTATATTAAAATTAAGGTGACCCGGCACGTCACATATTGTCGCACATCTGTGGGCAAGAGTGGGTACGTCACAAGTTATCAATCGCAAAACAAGTCATATAGCTCAAAATCGTCCGTTTTAAGCGACCCTCAACTTGTAACCACCGCTTTTCGTATTTTCTCACATGTCTCAAATTTTCAATCAAATGGTGCTCTCTAGACCAGTCGGAATGGATCGTTAGTTACAAGCCTGAGTGTGAGCACGTGATCTCCTTGGACTAAGTTCTGAATACATGTAGCCTGATTTGATAGGAATTATTGCGTTAAAATGTCATATCTATTGACCAGATTCGAACGACGGACGCTTGGGTGTGAGTCCAGTGACGCCAAAATGACTACAGCTCTTTAGGAGCAGATAACTCATTCTTTTCAACTAGATTAAATGGTTGTTAGGAAGGATGAAAGTTCCTGAGAGCGGTAGTACGAAACTCACCTTATTTCGCATTAAGTAGAATGCAGTAGTAATAACAGCAAGTGCGCTGATGACTGGCAATTGAATAAATTGAGAGAATTGACACATTTCACTACCTAGGAAGCAGTATCAACGCACTGTTGCACTCCGATGCAGTAATCAAAGCCCGAATAGAAATCGCCAGATCGACTGTCATTTAAATGAGGCAAAGGTGCTTCAGAAATCAGAGGCTATCGGCCAAACTGCGCATCATCAAGTGTTATGTTTACCTGGTTCTGTTATACGGAGTAGTACTGTGGGCATTAACACAAAGAATTCAGAGGATAATACAAACGTTGGAAATGGGGAGTTATAGATGCCTGCTCAGTACATCTTGGATGGACCACGAAACCAACCACGTTGTTCTGGAGGAGCGGATCTGCCATGATAAAGACCTGATGAAGAAACGGAAAGTAACCCTCTGGTAGGGGTGTCTCTCTTTGTTACGAGAACGGGCGCGCGTTGCACTTTATATCACATTTCCTCCCCTAAATTTTATAACGGAAAATCCAGTCAGTAAATCTTTTAAAACCTAAAATGGACATACACAAACAAGTACAAATTATTTATAAACAATTAACGCAAGTTATGACACAATTTAGATAGCTTTTGCACATGGAATGTCAAGTGGATACACGAACTCTTACAACATTATTTATAAAACAATTAACGCAAGTTGTGATACAAGTTGAATGTGCATCTGAGAAATTCCTCTGCTTGTACCCGACACATTAGAAACAATACACGACCTATTGCAGAAAATAACCAAAATTACACCTGAGAATAGTGATCACAGCGATAATCGAGCGTATTTAACAATAAACCCTCTTACTGCATCCACACTGAGCCATAAAAGCTAAGTGTGTTGTTTGAGTCATCAGTCCATAGACTGGTTTGATGCAGCCCTCCATGCCACCCTATCATGTGCTAACCTTTTCATTTCTGCGTAACTACTGCAGCCTACATCTGCTCTAATCTGCTTGTCATATTCATACGTTGGTATACCCCTACCGTTCTTACCACCTACACTTCCTTCAAAAACCAACTGAACAAGTCCTGGGTGTCGTAAGATGTGTCCTATCATTCTATCTCTTCTTCTCGTCAAATTTAGCCAAATCGATCTCCTCTCGTCAATTCGATTCAGTATCTCTTCATTTGTGATTCGATCTATCCATCTCACCTTCAACATTCTTCTGTAACACCACATTTCAAAAGCTTCTATTCTCTTTCTTTCTGAGCTAGTTATCGTCCATGTTTCACTTCCATACAATGCCACGCTCTACACGAAAGTCTTCAAAAACATCTTTCTAATTCCTGTATCAATGTTTGAAGTGAGCAAATTTCTTTTCTTAAGAAAGCTCTTCCTTGCTTGTGCTAATCTGCATTTTATGTCCTCCTTACTTCTGCCATCGTTAGTTATTTTACTACTCAAGTAAAAATATTCATCTACTTCCTTTAAGACTTCATCTCCTAATTTAATATTTCCTGCATCACCTGCCTTCGTTCGACTGTACTCCATTACTTTTGTTTTGGACTATTTGTTTTCATCTTGTACTCCTTACCCAAGACTTCATCCATACCATTTCGCAGCTTCTCGAGATCTTCTGTAGTCTCATATAAAATAACAATATCATCGGCAAATCTCATGGTATTGATTTCCTCTCCTTGTATTGTGATTCCCTTTCCAAATTTCTCTTTGATTTCCTGTACTGCCTGTTCTATGTAAACGTTGAGAAGGAGCGGGGAAAAACTGCAGCCTTGTCTCACTCCTTTCTGGATTGCTGCTTCTTTTTCAAAGCCCTCGATTCTTATCACTGCAGACTGATTTTTATACAGATTGTAGATAATTCTTTGTTCTCGGTATCTGATCCCAATCACCTTCAAAATCTTAAATAGCTTGGTCCAATCGACATTATCGAATGCCTTTTCTAGATCTACGAATGCCATGTACGTGGGCTTGTCCTTCTTGATTCGATTCTCTAATATCAGACGTAAAGCCAGGGCTGCTTCACATGTTCCTACATTTCTTCTGAAGCCAAACTGATCTTCTCCCAACTCAGCTTCAACTTGATTTTCCATTCTTCTGTAAACAATACGTGTTAAAATTTTGCAGGCATGAGATACTAAACTAATGGTGCAGTAGTTTTCACACCTGTCAAAACATATTGGTCACGTGGCCGGGTGAGCGCAGGAACAGAGTGCAACTCACAATACACCCACTGAGATGAAGACTCTAATAAGGATGTTTGGCGCGACGAAGTTTATGGAACTAAGGTCACATGGTGGTCGATTCCTTAGGTCAGTGGTATTCAAAGATTTTGGTTGGCGTATCCCCAAAATCCAATTGTCTTACCTTCGTACGCCCAAAGTTCGAGAATATTGCGAGTACATCAGAAATAACAAAGCTTGACCCGAATTATATTTATTAAAATTATCATCATCGTCATCATCATCATCTTCATCTGCAGCATAATTCACTTGATCAGGTTCGCTGCACTCACTGAGGCATCAGAGAGTTGTGGCCGGGGATTTAAGGTCGCTTGCGCTTCCTGACACCACGGGCGCTACACCACTCTGCTCCCCATTAATGTTTCTTATATACCAAGCGAGTTGGCCGTGCGGTTAGGGGCGCGCAGCTGTGAGCTTGCATGCGGAAGATAGTGGGTTCGAACCGCACTGTTGGCAGCCCTGAAGATGGTTTTCCGTGTTTTCCCATTTTCACACCAGGCAAATGCTGGGGTTGTACCTTAATTAAGGCCACGGCCGCTTCCTTCCCACTCCTAGCCTTTTCCTATCCCATCGTCGCTATAAGACCTGTGTCGGTGCGACGTAAAGCAACTTGTAAATATATATATATATATATTTCTTATAAATATCGTCGCTGGATACAAGAAACCTGAGCAGTCAGCAGTGGTCGGAGGACTGTTTCTGATATATTCAGTGCCCAGTTATTTGGCCATTGGTGTCTTCTGTTCCCTTCTCAGGCAACGCGGCAAGCTTTCACAGGACAGATGGGGAAACGTGGTTTCCTCGTGAGTGGAATTACGAGGTTTTCGTTGCCTAGCAACGATATATAAGCCACAACGATATATAAGCTACTACTAAAGTGTAGTCCGGCTCCATGGCTAAATGGATAGCGTGCTGGCCTTTGGCCACAGGGGTCCCGGGTTCGATTCCCGGCAGGGTCTGGAATTTTAACCATCGTTGGTTAATTTCTCTGTTGTATTCATCATCATTTCATCCTCATCACGATGCGCAGGTCGCTTACGGGTGTCAAATAGAAAGACCTGCACCTGGACATACTCCCGGCACTAAAAGCCATACGCCATTTCATTTCATTTCATTTCATTTTATTTCATTTCTCTAAAGTGTTTTCATTCCTCCCCTGAAGGGGGGAGGCGGGCCTCTTAGACGGTGATGCCGTCTCTCAGGCCGGGAGATTTGTTACGGTGAAGGAGATGTAGGGAGACGGTGAGAGGGTTGGCGGCCGGATGCAGAGTGGGCTTCAGCCTATAAGTTGCCACGGCTGGTCCGTGGTCGACAGCACTGCACTCTGACCGACCAATCGAGCTGGGAAGGGGTGGCCGTGGCTTTATCGTGGTTCTACGCCTCTGCATTTGGGAGACGGAGAGGGTCTGGACCTCACCGTCTGCTGCCCTGAGAATGCTTTTCCGTGGTTTTCCATTCTCCTGCACTAAGGCGAATGGTGGGACAGTTCCTAGTATATAGGCTATACGAGTATAATTATTAACGCAACGATACACTGCTGATGAAAAATAAATGAATTACTTGATTTCGAAACAAAATTTTTGAAAAGAACAATGCAGCGTAAGTACGCATGTTTACATACCTAGCCAATGGGAGGTACAAAATGACACATATTTCGGAATGAATCGTTCAGGGAAAGGACTCTGTTTAGAGAAAGACATAAACAGTGAATCCAAACAAGATTTTATTGAAAATGAGCAGGCTCAACTCATTTCTGAACTTCTCAATGAAAATAGTTAGAAGTTGCGATAAGTTTGCCTACTCCTTGAGACGACTCAGAGTACTCCTGGAGATACGCGTAAAACTCTTTGAATACCACTGCCTTAGGCTATACACACCATGACGGAAACACTTTTCTGTCAATTATAACAAGGCATATGATAAAAATAGTGATGCTGTTGCAGTTTATACCCATGAGCTTCTGCCGGAGGGTTAAAATATTTCGGACACGTCATACGCAACAAGGAGACATATGGAATACTCCAACTCATCATGCAAGGCATGGTATACACACCCTGGACGCCGTCGGATCTCAGGCAGGAAGTGATATCTTCCTAGTTGTTCCGAAGATCTATAAACAAAAATCCAAAAGGCCCGATGATCGTCAATATCCGGACTGGATAAGGCACGAGAAGAAGACGAATAAGTAGCACGTTGAGTAAAAAACAATATACTGTAAACTAGACAGCCAAGGAAGGAAGTCAAGCCAAACACTTTAAGATTGAGAGAGGCGAGGTTGCAGACTCTTACGCCTCTTTTTTCAACCTGCATTTGAAGATGCATTAGGAAACCTCAATACAAGCCGATGCATTTGGCACAACGCTTGGGAAACTACAGACGACCAATATGTCGGCCATTGACTTCATGCCAAAAAAACCTTACGTAATTGCTATGGTCACTGCTTATTTCCTACCATGGTCACGCTAAATAGGTTACAAAGATAACAACAGAAACTCTGACCAAAATTCAAACCTTTCCTACGAGACATCGGCACAAACGCTATCTAGCGGCTCGCGGTTATAACTACTTACAGCCCTCGTCTGCTCCTGTTGACTGCTATGATATACCGTAATAACAGAACCAGAGATCTCAATATTTCACTTGTATTCGAAAACGTATAGTTTCAAACGAATTATGGAGCAGGTTTTCAGGTACAAAATATTTGATCGGGGTTTATAACACTTTTTTAATCGCGAGATAGGGCATGAAAAGTGACATACATTTTAGGCCTACAGCTAAACGAAAATCACTTACACTTACGTGTGATACTGTTTGCAATTCTGAGATAGGGCATACGAAGCGACGAATACTGGATATACATTCAAAAATAATGTAGCCTACTGTTCATATCGGTGGTGTACAGGCCATTTGGCGTAACCCTCCCGAATTTCCAAATTGAGGTTATGTGTGAATCAAGTAGCTGACGATATAACCCTCAACACCTTCCTTCAATGCGAAAAAGAAGAAAGTTGAAGGCGTAACCCCACACATGGCAAGGTCAGACAAACCACTTGGCGTAGCCAACTAGTCGTAACCCGCAGTTATTAGTAGGCTGTACCAGTTAATTGGCGTAACTCACTATACTTGCGACAGCTAAGTCTCTCGATCTCACAAACCCGCGCAAGCCAGCTGTCGTAACACAGCCTTTGTCTTTGTTTTGATGAGTGTCCGATTTAGTTGACACTAATTTGGTAATAGTATTTTCGTCATGCGGTACATAAATATTTATTGGTATAGGATTAAGAAAATGCTATTTGTTCGGAGCGTCTACCTAGACAGACCCTTTGCCCCTATTAGTACAGGATACTAATTAACCGGGCGAGTTGGCCGTGCGCGTAGAGGCGCGCGGCTGTGAGCTTGCATCCGGGAGATAGTAGGTTCGAATCCCACTATCGGCAGCCCTGAAAATGGTTTTCCGTGGTTTCCCATTTTCACACCAGGCAAATGCTGGGGCTGTACCTTAATTAAGGCCACGGCCGCTTCCTTCCAACTCCTAAGCCTTTCCTATCCCATCGTCGCCATAAGACCTATCTGTGTCGGCGCGACGTAAAGCCCCTGGCAAAAAAAAAAAAAAAACTAATTAAGTTTCGTTGTGAATTTGAGTGATACTTCTGGGAGAGTAATTCATTTAAACAAATCAGGATAAAAATGTATGTTTTATAACAGTTTTCTTACTGTGGATCATTGGTAGAGTGTCGGCCTCCGGTTCTACAGATAGCGGGCTCAAACCCGACCGAGGTGATCCGATTCTTGAAAGGCGGAGAAAAGTCCACTCGACACCCTATGTCATACGATGCCGGCATGTAAATGATCCCTGGTGACACATTTGGCGTTTACCCTACAAAATTCATTCAATCTTAGCTACATACGGCCAAGAGAGATTCTGTTTTCCTTGTCCGCCATCTAGTAGGCCTAGAGTTAAACGGAAAGTGAAATTGACGAGCAGACAGCCAGATGGCGCCGAATTAAAATGTCTGCACACAGTAGCTGAAGCCATATGATTATTATTATTATTATTATTATTATTATTGTTAACGATCATTATTTCACATAAAAACAATTCTCCGCTGTTATTATTATTCATTCCAAATAGTGCAACCCAAAATACACAGTATATTGTTGTAACCAACATTGAAGTTGTATGAGTTCCAGTCAAAAGGCGTAACCCTCAAATTTCACGTTAAAAATTAATTTCAAGAAACTGCATGATCTCACACAACATAATCCACTAGACTACAATTAGAGAATTAAAATAAACAACAATTAAGGCAAATCAATGCCTGTAGTCGGATGCAAACTGTTCATTGTCTCTCCTGCAAAAATTGCTTTTCGTGGCTTACGCCAGTTGGCCTGTACACCATCGAATGCTATTTTCTTAAAATTTAAGTTTAGACATTCAAAATTACTCTAAAAATGTACTTACAACTATAGGCCATGCAACCATATTTCTATTAGATTCACTGAGGGATACATACATCCTTTTGGTTTTGTTATTAACGATTAGATATGTACGATGACAACATGTACATACCACAATCATGTCAAGAATGTATTACTGTATGTAAATCCACATGCACATTGATATGAAATCACATGTGTGTTACTTTCTGTAATGTGACATGTTTCTTTCTTTTTCTTGGGGGATATATAGGAATTATTTGTTTTATTTACAAAGGCGTTACTGAGGCCTGCAACGTATTTATGGGCCAATAAGAAATAACACTTGTCACACATGCCATCTACACGTCTTACATTTCACCTCATAAACTCACATTTCTTTATTTTTTTGGATATCTATAGAGAGACGTTGACGCCTTTGCTGTCTATTTTTATTACAGCCATGTATAGCGCAAATACTGCCGCTTCCAGCCATTTTTCCCCAAAAAAGAATTGAATATTATTCACACGTGACCCGTATTACGTTACAGCTGTTGATGCCCGGTTGTTAGTTTGCACTTCGAGCCACAAGATTGAGTCACAGTCACTATCGCATGTTTTTACGCCTGCTTTCCGCTTTATCTTTGTAACCTATTTCGTTGTACCCTGTTCGTGTTTAGTTCTTTGTGAAAGTTAAATAAGTTTGGAGACTGGGTTCTTTACTGGGGTTTTTCTTTAATATATATTATTATTGTGTGCATTATAACTGTGCTCTCTCCGAGTGGTAAATACTGTATAGTACCGATATAAGTTCAGTTGCGATTATATTATGGCTATGAAATAATTTTCTTAGTGACGTCAGGTTAAAAACTGACATCTATTACAATACGATTTTCTGTTGAGTGCATTTGCAGAAGAGGAACACGGCTTGAAAAATATATTAGAAATGTTAAACGAGAATTCGAAGCAAGTGTGCATTGTTGTTGTTTGAGTCGTCAGTCCAGAGACTGGTTTTATGCAGTCCTAAATGCCACCCTATCCAGTGCTAAACTTTTCATTTCTACGTGACTATTGCAACCTACATCTGCTTGTCATATTCGTACCTTGGTCTACCCCTACCATTCGTACCACCGACACGTCCGTCAAAAACCAACGGAACAAGTTCTGAGTGTCTTAAGATATGTCCTATTCTATCTCTTATTCTCGTCAAATTTAGCCAAATCGATCTCCTCTCACCAATTCCATTCAGTATCTCTTCATTTGTGATTCGATCTATCCATCTCACATTCAGCATTCTTCTGTACCACCACATTTCAAAAGCTTCTATTCTCTTTCTTTCTTTCTGGGCGAGTTATCGTTCATATTTCACTTCCATACAATGCCAAGCTCCACACAAAAGTCTTCAGAAACATCTAATTCCTATATCAATGTTTCAAGTGGGCACATTTCTTTTCTTAAGAAAGGCCTTCATTGCTTGTGCTAGTCTGCATTTTATGTCCTCCTTACTTCTGCCATCGTTAGTCATTTTACTACCCAAGTAACAATATTGATATATCTCCTATAAGACTTAATTCCCTAATCTAATATTTCCTGCATCACCTGCCTTCGTTCGACTGCATTCCATTACTTTTGTTTTGGGCTTATTTATTTTCATCTTGTACTCCTTACCCAAAACTTCGTCCACACCATTCAGAAACTTCTTGAGATCTTCTGCAGTCTCAGATAAAATAACTATATCATCGACAAATATCAAGGATTTGATTTCCTCTCCTTGGATTGTAATTCCCTTTCCAAATTCCATTTTGATTATAAATATTAAGAAACAGCAACAATTCACCCGTGGTGGTAATCTGAAGGCTGACAACTGGTTAGAAGGTCACAAGTTGCAACAAGTAGCGTCATATGCTTATCTGGGCAGCCAAATAACTTCAGATAGAAGATACCAAATGGAACTTGCAACCGGGATAGCACAAGCAATGCAAGCATTTAACAAAAAGAAAAGTCCCACATCAGCCCATTCCTTCCTGGTTAAGATTATGTGACAGATGTAAGTACCATGCTATTTCCCTTCTGCATAAAATGCTACAAAAAGATACACCAAATTACCCCAGAATAGATTTCAACTACGTCTCCCCCTCAGGTAGAGTACTTTTAAGGTCATCAATACGATCCTTGCTGTCCATCCCCACTTATCACAGTAGTACGTATAACAACTCATTTGTACTGGGGTTCATACGTTTCTGGAATTCTATCCCGGCTGAAATAAAAGTAACCTAAAGCTATTCAGAAGAATGTGTTTGAAGTTGTACCTACATTGAGACTTCAAAAGTTAGATTATTAAATAAATACTAGAAGACCCGTACTACTCCGTAGCATTCGTTATAAACAGGTCAGATAACTCGTCTTAATATACCTGTCGTAGTCATATTTTTTTGCCTGCCCTTGTCAATAGTTTTATGAACATTTAATAAGAAGCGCGCTATGGTATGCCGTAATTCGTACTCATAATTCATCCATTCTGCCATCATTATGCCGTCCTCTTCGGTAAAAACCTACCCATATATTCGCAATTTTATCCTGCAGTTCTTGACGTAAAGCTTGATATTGTGCCCTTGTCTTGTGAGCTCATAGGTTAGCCTCAAAGGAGAGTTTTTGTCAGGCAGAGAACCTTTCTTTAAGATACGTGGCTTTCACTCCTTCTAGTGTAGCTAGATTATCCTTCGATAGGTGTTCCCAGGCAATGTCTAAGGCGTATGTCATGATGGGGTCTGTTTGTACGTAGACTTTTTTTCTCTTTGCAGCATTAGGAATGCTCCGCCATCTGTTGAATATATTTGGAAGCTGGAAAAGGTTACTGAATTTAGAGTATCTAGCATGGGATAATATTCTTCCGTGATCACAGGAAATGTATACTCTCTGGCTTGACAGCTAGTAATCAAATATGGCTGCATGCAATGAAATTACTAAGCATGAAAATCACAGTGTATATCACTATATTAATGAAGGTGTTAGTCGCTTAGCAACCTGCTACGTACATAATGCATTGCGGTTTACGGTAAGTCTTCGCCTGCAATTATTGGACTGATCATTTGATGATTTGATTTTATGATTACTCAAAGTTGGCTGAATCTAGAGACCTATCAGTTTCTCATGGTTCACCGGCAGGTACTGAAGCAAGTCGGTCCAGTAGAAGGGACGGACGGACTTACCAAAGCTGTTTTCAGTGAATTCTTTTAATACATAGATTAAGTAAATTTAAGGTTAGGAATATTATAGTATACATTTTTCAAGATTTAGTTTTTGATCATTTCATAATTTTGATAATTTTGAAATTAATATACGTTTTTCAAGATTTAGTTTTTCAAGATTTAGTTTTTGATAATTTGATAATGTTGATAATTTTTGTTCCGGGGTATCCGTGGAACGCAGGGGTTAAAGAAGATGCCGGGGTGAATGGGTCTAACTACAATGTCAAGAATTAAATTTAAAACTTAAACTGAAGGTTATATTTTCAGAACTTTAAACTTAACAATATTTTATGACAATAATACAGGTACAAGTAGCAATCATTAAACAAGATTGGGGAAAATCCAAGATTCAGAACCTTAACTCTTTGGGCTTTAAGCCCTTAATTTTACAATTTTACGAAATGAAGAGGTATTATTTAATGAGGGGCAGAAATCCTTTAATTCAAGAGCACTTGCTCCCTGAATCACAATATCTAGCCTCCCAGAGGCACACTTTACAGTTACAAAATTTGGAAAAGAGCTAACAGGCTCTTAGTTTCTTACTGCCTACTCAAGGCAACCTCAACTTACAAACACTGGCCTCTCAAGGCACAACTTGCGATATGAAAACTGATTTAACAGGGGTATTTAATACCCAACCTACGGGGCCTTCGTAGAAAAGGAACAAGTTAAAAACTGGCCCAAATACAAAATAAATGGAGGCGTACCCTGCACTCCAAGGTCAGAAACACTAAAAACCTAAAGGGCTCTAGGCCGATGAAACAGGATCTATTCCCAAACTACTGAGGTGACTCGTATAGAAATTACAATTACCGCATTTCAGAATGAAAAACAGTTATGAAACGTAGTCACCTAAAACCAAGATGAAGGGGAGCTCGAGAGGGTATATCACTCTCTATCCCCGTTTTACAGTTAAAGATTTATGAAATGTTTACATCAGCCGGAAGAAAGTTACATTTTAGAAAATAAGTTTACATAGTTAACGATTCGGACCTTTCCCTCGGATTAAACTGCGGAGGTAGCAAGAAAGAATAAAGTTATGTTGCCATTACCTTGTAGAAGTTCTGTTGACCGATAAAAGAGGCCGCCCGCCTCCTGCTTTGACACACACACTCAGTAAGATGACGATCAATTGACAAAAAACGTGAAAAGTCGTAGTTTATAAACCCTCAGGGAAGGTTCGAGATCATTCAGGAATACATCAGCCACACCTTCTCAATTTAATTGGTCAAATTCAAAGTTACAATTCAGGATCAAACAAGAAGCCTGTGATAGGTAGAAAATTAATTACAGAAATTAGGGATTGGCTAAATTCAAAACTGGCGGAAGGAGAAAGGAAATATTGCCAACCCAAAAAGAAATAAACATCATTCAGTTACAAAAACCTAGAAATACAAAACTTCTTTAAATTCTAAGTTCTTACACCTCGCACCAGAGTGCACGATCATAGTCTTTTAGTAGTGTCATCTGTGGAAGAAAGACCAAACTTCTTGATGAATGTCAACAAAAAACTAGTAGAAATTCAGTCAGTTTAGGCAACTGCACAATAACAAAATTACATCCTTTTTCTGTGGTGACATCTTCTGAGTAAAGTTCTAAGTTGGTGTAGTTCCAGTTTCACTGCTTTACCAATAGAGGAGTTCATTTAGGCGCTGAATTTGAATGCGCGGCGTTGGGGTGTACCTCCCGCTACGATTTTAAAAATATATTTTATGATAACTTAAATTTCACTTAAATTACGTTTTACGTTAACTTTAAATCATATTAAATTTACTTTTACTTTTAGGTAGTTATAATGCTCAGTATATTATTTTTATGCAGGTGTATAATGGTATGGTTCGATATGTTAGCCGGCTCCACAGCCTGAACTCCGTCATGTACAGAAAGTCATAAATAAATAATTAAATCCTAATTTTCTACTCCACTGCATGCTTTTCAAGTTGAGACATTTAATTTCGGGAATATTTGAAAGAAAGTTACAAGTATCCGTATGGACTGTTGCTACATTTGCCTCGGAAACATGAACCCTCATGAAAACTGAGAGGATTAAACTAAGTACACTTGAGATGAGGTGATGGTGACGTACATTGTAAATATGGGACAGAAAAGTAAGGAATGAAGGAGTGTTCCTTTTAATATAAGCACAGTCCACCACCCCCATACCCTGCTACCATTACACATCAGCACAGTACACGACATATACGCGCAGATACTTACCTCGCTTACCTCTCTTCGTAAATTGCCGTGGATGGACTGGAACGAACTAAAACAACTCGGAGCTGGATCCGTGCGTAGACAAAGGGAAGCGAAAGGACAGAAAGGCATGAACCCGTAACTCCCATGAATAAAAGAATGGACCAAGGAAACTGGGGTTTATTATAAACACACATGAACACACAGAAATGTGAGGCTGCATTAAAAGTTACTTACATAACTGTAGAAAATTGAAACATCAAGTAGTATCCCATTCGATGACATAGTAAGTTTCGTGTAACACGCCGGCAGTACACACGATCGCACTACACACCTACGTATGACTACAAAGAATTTACAAATTCGTTTGAGAAAAATAATGTGACGTGAAAGACATCATCGAAGGAATCAGAAAATGGAACCACTAAAGGAATAATATAGTCGCGGTAATACGGGCCGCGCACATATCACAGTTTTCATCCGCGCTCCAAGCGAGCGTCCATTCGATGCCAGCGCGTCCCAACAAAAGCAAAGCACAGCCTCCCAAAAGGAGCAGAAGCGAAGGAGAAGAAGATGTTGCCACAGTTACAAAAACAAAAACTAATCGCCGACAATGGACCAAATAACGGCCTAGAAATATAAAATAGCACACTACACATGGCCCAAATCGGCCAACTAAAACGAAAAGTAAAATAAAATAAAGAAAAATTAAAATTGAAATTACGAGATACGGAGAGTACTATAGACCGTATACAAGCAGACAGCACGGGCTCGCACACACACACACACACACACACACACACACACACACACACACACACACACACACACACGCGCGCGCGCGCGCGCGCGCGCGTATGAACAAGAAGAGAGACCCAATATAAAATCGACCCAGATCAGGCCGGAGTGCAAAGGCACGCGACGTATACTATCGCACAGGATAGCGAAGGATATCATGGGCTCACGAGCATGGTTCGAACACCGCAGATACAATGCTGGACCGCCGCAAAATATAGGCAAGGCTGATCCAAATATAATCGTAGCAATCACAACACTCGTCGACCCGCTACACGGGACATCCAAATTGCCTCACGTGGACAAACATGGATTAAACCCCGTAGCGTCAAATCACACAATACACCAATGCTCAGCCATGATTTCAAATGATGAGTAAAGAAAAATGCATGGTCTCAAAACCCACAAACACACACAGGCCCAAACAAACAAATAGGTAAATACCACTCTCCGTTCCCACGCGTGTGCACACAAAGAAAGAAAAAATTAAAACACACACATAAAATGAAGTAATTAAGAGCCTGCAAAGACAGGTTATAAAAGACTACCGAAATACAATCACACAGAACAGTTTTTGTAACTGGCATGAAAATGAAATAAAATGAATGAATACCTGGGAGTAGCAATCAGGAGTCTCGAAATATATACCGGTACCTCAATCAAAATAATAACTTCAAGCAGAGAACCGAGCCTTGAAACAAGTAAATCCACGATAATAGCAATTCGCAGATCAAGAAGCACATATTAAATTACAGTCTGTTTATTACGTTTGATCCGACCATTGTTGGCATCGCGAGCAGACCAATTTAACACTCGGAGAGCGAGAGACAGACTGTGTCAAAGAGACTGTGTATAAACACAGATGGCAAGAGCGCCATCTTCAATGAGAAACTATAAGTTTCACGTCACATTCGGGTAATGTTATCGCTAATGGCGACAACGACAGTCAAGGAGAAGTAGGAATAAAGGAAGTGCACCACCAAGGCAGGCTTGGTTCGGCACAACTGCTTCGTTGATGCGTTTAAGAAAACGAAAGTACAACTTATCGGCCACCTGATAAGATACCGTACTGCTACACCCCATCACTGGAATTACGTTTTGAAGGCAAGAAACCCAAAGGAAGACCTGGAACAGCATTCCTCGACAGCATCATAGAAGGAGACCTTATTACGGAATCAACCAACTGGCTAAAGGAAGGCAGCCAATACACTATGCCCATGATGCCCACCGACGTTTGTGTTGTGGTGAGGAAGTTAATTTGGGGAAACGATATTATCTTAACGTTAATCAGAGAAAAAATGGATGATTACCGGTGCTTCAAAATTAAGATATCGTCAAAAGAAAGGGAAGGGCTATGATAGATGTGAAATTGAAATAGTCCGAAAGCCTCGTACCTGTAATATTATGGGTGTCGGAAGAGAACAAGAGTCACCCTAGGGAGGTCAGACAGAAAAGTTGAATGTAATGAGCCTGGTACAAGTAACTGGAAGTAATGCCAGAATCTGCTATGGTAATCGTAGTCACCAACCCACGCTCCTATGTTTAGAGCCCCTTATTTAATTTAGTCGCTTTGTATGACAGGCAGAGGATTCCGCAGATGCCTCTAAATACAGGGTGTAACCTTCGAGTTGAGATTATGATGATGGCTAACAATGTTATTAATTAAACATCTGTTCAATGGCTGTAACTTTTAAGAGACGTCAGGGTGTTAGAATTTAGTCCCGCTGGAGTTCGTTCGTTTGACGGAAGCCAAGCACACGGAACTGTCCCATTCAAACAACCTGTGCATCTCAACCCATACGTAAAATCCACTTTTGGCACTTGTAAATAATTATTTTGGTATACAACATGGTTAATTTTAAGGAAACTAGCGTGTCTTTAATTTTTGTTCCTCATCTTATCTGCCGCTAAATGTGACATCAAATAACACCCGTAAGTAGGTTTTCTGGTAACGTTAGTATTAGAAAGAGAGAGGTCTGTAAAGGTACACGGAGACCTGTGGTGTTCATCACATAGAGGTACTAATAACAGGTAACGGAGACCTGTGGTGTTCCTCATATAGTGGCACTAATAACAGGTAACGGAGACCTGTGGTGTTCCTCATATAGTGGCACTAATAACAGGTAACGGAGACCTGTGGTGTTCCTCATATAGTGGCACTAATAACAGGTAACGGAGACCTGCGGTGTTCCTCATATAGTGGTACTAATAACAGATAACGGAGACCTGTGGTGTTCCTCATATAGTGGCACTAATAACAGGTAACGGAGACCTGCGGTGTTCCTCATATAGTGGCACTAATAACAGGTAACACAGACCGATGGTGTTCCTCACATAATTGTACTACTCATAGGTAAGTTAGAACGCCGGTTTTCCTCATATAGTGGCACTAATAACAGGTAACGGAGACCTGTGGTGTTCCTCATATAGTGGCACTAGTAACAGGTAACGGAGACCTGTGGTGTTCCTCATATAGTAGCACTAATAACAGGTAACGGAGACCTGTGGTGTTCCTCATATAGTGGCACTAATAACAGGTAACGAAGACCTGTGGTGTTCCTCATATAGTGGTACTAATAACAGGTAACGGAGACCTGTGGTGTTCCTCATATAGTGGCACTAATAACAGGTAACGGAGACCTGTGGTGTTCCTCATATAGTGGCACTAATAACAGGTAACGGAGACCTGTGGTGTTCCTCATATAGTGGCACTAATAACAGGTAACGAAGACCTGTGGTGTTCCTCATATATTGGTACTAATAACAGGTAACGGGGACCTGTGGTGTTCCTCATATATTGGTACTAATAACAGGTAACGGAGACCTGTGGTGTTCCTCATATAGTGGCACTAATAACAGGTAACGGAGACCTGTGGTGTTCCTCATATAGTGGCACTAATACCAGGTAACGAAGACCTGTGGTGTTCCTCATATAGTGGTACTAATAACAGGTAACGGAGACCTGTGGTGTTCCTCATATAGTGGTATTAATAACAGGTAACGGAGACCTGTGGTGTTCCTCATATAGTGGTACTAATAACAGGTAACGGAGACCTGAGGTGTTCCTCATATAGTGGTACAAATAACAGGTAACGGAGACCTGTGGTGTTCCTCATATAGTGGTACTATTAACAGGTAACGGAGACCTGTGGTGTTCCTCATATAGTGGTATTAATAACAGGTAACGGAGACTTGTGGTGTTCCTCATATAGTGGCACTAATAACAGGTAACGGAGACCTGTGGTGTTCCTCATATAGTGGTATTAATAACAGGTAACGGAGACCTGTGGTGTTCCTCATATAGTGGTATTAATAACAGGTAACGGAGACCTGTGGTGTTCCTCATATAGTGGTACTAATAACAGGTAACGGAGACGTGTGGTGTTCCTCATATGGTGGTACTAATAACGGGTAACGGAGACCTGTGGTGTTCCTCATATAGTGGCACTAATAACAGGTAACGGAGACATGTGGTGTTCCTCATATAGTGGTACTAATAAGAGGTAGTGCGAACCCATGGTGCTTCTTCCCAAATTATACTAATCACAGACGCATGGTGTTCCTCAACTAGTGGTGCTAATCGCAGGTATTCTCATGGGTCCAAATCCGTCAACCCTTGGTCGCCCATTTTAGTCGCCTCTTATGGCAGGCAGGGGATACCGTCTGCGTCCCCCCACCCTCAGGGGCTTCTTCTCCTTATTAAATGTTCTACTCGAATTGGAAGTTTCATAACCAGGAAACTCCAGTTGCCAAGTCAAATTTTCTCAATCACGAAAAGCACAGTATAATTTTGTAACAACGCTGAATTGAAACCAGATCTACAGTTATCCATTATCTGATATAGTTATTGTTTATTCGATTCAAAATAACCCACAGGGCGAGTTGGCCGTGCGGTTAAGGGCGCGCAGCTCTTAGCTTGCATCCGGGAGATAGTGGGTTCGAACCCCACTGTCGGCAGCCCTGAAGATGGTTTTCCGTGGTTTCCCATTTTCACAACCAGGCAAATGATGGGGCTGTGCCTTAATTAAGGCCACGACCGCTTCCTTCCCATTCCTAAGCCTTTCCCATCCCATCGTCGCCGTGAGACCTATCTGTGTCAGTGTGACGTAAAGCAAAAAAAGAAAAGAAACCATCCAGATCTTTTAAGTTGCTGAACTGACCATGACTCCATTGAGTCATCCAACATGTCAAATAATCAATTTGAAAAGCATTGCTGAATACTGTAATTCATTGTCTCAGTGCTACTGGGAAATTGAATATAACTGGACGCCTATTAGATGTATCCCAAGAGATGTCTCTTGGGTTTCTGTAAGGAAGATGGTAAAGGTACTTCGTAAGAGTTTCTGGCAGTATTGCCATTTCTTTTGTTACCAGCACACAATGCCCAGTTTAATTCGTCTATATTTTTCTCTATTATTTATCAATATACAGCGCTGGTAAATATCAGCATAACCTTTTCTGTTTGCACGAGGCGTTATCTTTGTTTTAGTTCGCATTTTTTATTTTTCATTTCACTATCAGCGATTTATCTCTGCGTATTTTATTTTTGTGCAATTCTATTCTCATCATTAAAAAGAATGTATCAGCCGAATGTTACAATAAATAGTAATCTCTTGTCGCTGCTGGCCATCCAACTCTGAAATAGAAAGGGTTGAAATAGAAAGGGTTATTTTCTATTCTTATATTACTAAAACAAAGTGACTACGCGGTAAGGGTCCGGTAAGTGGAATCTTGCATTCGAAATATGACTTTCATGGTTTCCTGTTTTCACATCATAAAATCCTTGTTTGGGTGGGGTCGGTAGAATGACACCTACGGTATCCCATGCCTGTCGTAAGAAGTTACTATAAATGGGCCCCAGGGGCTCTTAACTTGAGAGAGAGGTTTGGCGACCACGGGGCCCTTAGTTGAGTCCTGGCATTTCTTCCACTTACTTGTGCCAGGCTCTTCACTTTCATCTATTCTATCCGACCTCCCTTGGTCAACTCTTGTTCTTTTCCTAGCTCGACGCTATTAGAGCATTCGAGGTCTAGGGAGTCCTTTATTTTGATGATGATGATGCTTGTTGTTTTAAGGGGCCTAACATCGAAGGTCATCGGCCCCTAATGGTACGAAATGAGACGAAATGAAATGACAATTTAAAATTCCAAAGTCCTCCACTGGCCAGAATTCAAAGCATGAGGACGAAGAATGAATGGATGGACGGATAGGAATTTAAAATGATCAGTGGATCTGACCCACAGTGCCTCACACGTACAGAAGCTGGTACAAAACAATCGTATTACCGACCAAGGGACTGCTTCTATAGTACGATGCTGAATCGATTATGCGTATAGTCAAAACGGGTCAAAAATCCAGGTCATCAGTACCTCATAATGGTATTTATCGCTAGGAAAGTAGAACCATGCTGCGTAATATTGCGGTACTAATCAAAAGTAGCGGAGACTCGCGGCATTCCACACAGTATGGTACTATCCACAGGTAGTGGAATGCGCATATGTAACACAGACCTATAGTGTTTCGCACACTGCGGCGCCACTTACAGGCAACGCAAACCTATAACGGCAACGCAAACCTAAGGCGCTCCTCACATAAGTGGACTAACCACAGGGACTCTTACTATCCCGTGGAAATACTCACATAGTGGGAACGGAGCATAGGTAAGGCAGAACCATGGTGTCGCTAATCCCATCGTGTCGCTCATATAGGGGTACGAATCACAGGTACTGTAGGATCCCCATCCTGATTCACACACTGTCGCTACAAATCACAAACCTATTTCGTACCTAACATAGTGGTACTACGCAAGTAAAGACAACTCATGGTGTTCCCTGCGTGATGGTACTAATTACAAGTAGTTTCATGGTTCTAATTCGATCGTCCCTTGGTCGCCCCTTTTAGTCGTCTCTTACAACAGGCAGGGGATACCGTGGGCGTATTCTTCGTTTGCTTCCCCCACCCACAGGGGGTGTGTGTTTGGTCCGCGAGAGGTATTTTATTTCCCTCAAGTCCGTCGGCAAGCCGGTTAGGCCCCCCCTATCCGCCACCTGGGACGCGCCACGTGGGAGTATCACCCCTCCCCCTGCTACGCCTGCATAGCAGGTTCGTGGGTCCTTTATTTTTACGCCCTTCGCGGCCCTTGTCTTTCTTTGGCCGATACCTTCATTTTTGAAGTGTCGGATCCCTTCCATTTTTCTCTCTGATTAGTGTTATATAGAGGATGGTTGCCTTGTACTTCCTCTTAAACCAACAATCACCACAAAATGATTATTCAAAGCAAACACGCACACGTGCCAAGTTACTTGCGAACGTTATTTAAAATAATTTATGGTCTGTCCGGCTCCATGGCTAAATGGTTAGCGTGCTGGCCTTTGGTAACAGGGGTCCCGGGTTCGATTCCCGACAGGGTCGGGAATTTTAACTTTAATTGTTTAATTTCGCTGGCACGGGGGCTGGGTGTATGTGTTGTCTTCATCGTCATTTCATCCTCGTCACGACGCGCAGGTCGCCTACGGGTATCAAATCAAAAGAGCTGCACCTGGCGAGCCGAACTTGTCCTCGGACACTCCCGGCACTAAAAGCCATACGCCATTTAACCTATGGTTTCAGAGAACTAGGAAACCTTCCCGACCTTTTGGGATCTACATAGCGATGCAATATCTGAACGACTTTTTGTACACATGTTACGGAGATAAAGGCTCAAAATATGGACTTACGGAAATTAATGTACTTCTTGAGTCCGACGGGTTTGATCAGAAGAACCTTAACTTACTAGAGGTAAAGCTGAGGGTGTGCAATATGGGAATGCACTTTTTTAACACTGTATAAGAGTGCGCTAGGGGCCGTCAACAGTAGACAGAGACGTAATGAGAAACAATTAATTGTAGATGATAATACACTTCTGGCCTTTTGCAATGTCAGCAAAACAAGGTGAGATTTCTTACATTTCTCAGAGAACGACACGGAAGTGAAACGAAGTAATAATAATCCACTCTAGCACATAGCCTAGAGTGAAACATCTGGTGATGTGGAGAGTACGAATTTGTAATACACCTACACGAAATAACACTATTGAAAGCACAGGAAAGGGAACTACCTACGCAAATCCTTAATGGCCGGCAACCACGTATTATTTAATTGCTAGCCAGTGTCTTTGTTGACATTTTTTGTTTTGTTTACGTATTTCCACAGCTTCCCGCACAATCCTAGAGCTGTAGTGTTTAGTGTGGGTAAGAGTTCGAACATCTTTGAACACGACATAATGACACGATGGTAGGGCGTGCTCAGCTACTGCTGACTTGTCTGACTGGTTGAGACGGACATTTTGTTGGTGTTCCTTGATACGAGTACCGATGGACATGCATGTTTGGCCAATGTATACCTTGTCGCATGTACAGGGAATTTTGTACACCCCAGCGTGTAATAGTGGGGAGAATTTGTCCTTGCTTTTATCTAAACTGGGAGTGAATTTTGTGACGGTGTCAAACACAGTTTCTATATTGTGCTTGCGGAGGACCTTGGCAATTCGATCTGTGGTATTGTGGATGAAAGAAATGTAGGCAGTTCCCTTCACTTGTTCGTTGTATGAATTTTGCTTGGCCGTCCCTCTGGGATACAGTGATCTGTGAATCTGTACATCGTTGTAACCATTACCTTTGAAGGTGACGTTGAGTGTGTCAATCTCCTCCTGGTTATTTTATGGCTCAGAAATTCGTTTCGGCTTCGTGGCGAGTGTCGTGAGATTTGCTGTTGATGCAGTCGTTGATGCTATATATTAAAACCAAACACATTCATTAAAACCGAAGTGATTCTTTTTAAATGGAATAACAGGTGAGGTAAAAGCGTTGTTTTTTTTTGCTCGAGACTTTATCATATAATCATGAGAGTGATGATGGTGGTGGTGATTATTGTTTTAAGAGGAAGTACAAACTAATAATCATAAGAAAGAGGTTCAAGATTCCCTACATGAATCTACCGGAGTAAAAGCTACACTATTACGCGGAGGAACAACTGCTCTTTCTGTTCTGAGAATACAACTGAATCTGAATGGTAATTCTACCTGCAACGTAAATCCTAGCATAAAAGAAGCAGCAACCCTCATATTGTATTTTCTTAACTGTCTGACTAACTTTTAAAACATATAAATCTGAATTTAATATGGAAAAATATTAAATATCTGCATTTAAAATGGAAAATCTGAAAATTAATATTCATTAAATAAAATACACACTCGTCGGACCTTGTACTCACACTTACTTGTTACCTGCTTACTTACACATACGTTATTTGAAGGGCGCCAGCTGCCACTCAGTGCAGCAATAATAGAATGAGACTCTTGACTATCTCTAGGGTGTGGGGTAATAAGCTTACTTTTGACAACATACCATATAAGTTCTGGGAAAAGGAAATTGGCGTTCGGTTTCCCCATTAATTTTGAGGTTAAGATATTTTACTGTAATTTAATAAAACTATGAATTCGTTTGATAGAACAAAATATATTCTTTAAATAATATAAAAAAATAGTGAGTCTTGTTGCGATAAAACAGATGAGAATATGAAATTATGACATTGCAACTGAAAGAAACTAGGCATGAATTTGAATTCTTCTTGACCGGACATTTAACACTTTATACGAAATATTTCCTCACTGATTCAGTTGACTGTACCTTCAACACTTTTAGTGTAATTGCGACGTATTCCTTTGATTTGGTGTTTACTGTAGATGTGTCACGCCTAGCTTGGTGATACATCCTTGTGACTGCTTCTTCTCCATATCATCTGACTTCTTTGTAAGTCAATATGGTATTACCTCTTGGCAGGTCCAGGGTTGCCCTCTCTGACTTCATGGTAAGCCCTTGCGTCCGTGTCTTCAACAAAGTGACGGACCAACCTTTTGGTCTCACTCTCTCAATGACCAATAATTAATGGCTCACTGAGTCTTCACCATCTCTCGTTCACACTCGTTGACTGACCGACTGAGGCCTCTTGATCTAGTAGACTTCTTCACTGTACTGCATCCGTATAACTAATGACTGACGCTACAATATGCACCCACCTTTTATAGACGTTGGTTGACACAGCTACGTAATCTCCAGAAATAACAATGACATACTCCCACCTACGCGACAGATATTACATACAGTGGTGAAATAGCCCGGGGCGGCCGACTCTCTGAGCGCATATTCTAAAAGCTCACGATGACGTAGCCATGACGTGGCGATGACTTGGCAGAATCGCCACCAATCTTGCACAATGTACCGACGTCACATCCAATCTCTGATATATACAATAATTCTCACTGTACAGGTATTGAGTGTTATTCTACACATACGTATATATGCATACATCTAAGTACAATCTTGCAAGCAACAGGCATTGCAAAATCGAATTGAATAAAACTGATAATTACAATAATAGTAACAATATCACAGATAACATAATAGTAATACGGACATAATAATAATAATAATAATAATAATAATAATAATAATAATAATAATAATAATAATAATAATAATAATAATAATAATAAAATACAGATAAAATCATACAATAATAAAAATACAGATATCATCTTGTAACGGGATTTGAACCGTTACAATATATAAAGTTAGCAACATGGGATGAAGCTCCAGTGCCACATGTGTATGCATTTTTAGAAATAGATGGGCAACTCAAAGATCTAACGAAATGTGCCGAACCATTCGTTGGTAAAGTAATCCTGTCGGGTGGGGAATTCCATCAACTCCTGCCGTTAATATTGAGGAGTTCACGTTCTCTGATTGCTGCCAGCTATTTATAGTGATATAAACTTTGGAAATAAATTCTATGTACTCAACATACGCACTATGAACTCTGAGAGGATTTTCAATATGATTTTTAGAAGTCGGAGAGGAAGGACTGAAGCGACGATTAAAATAATTGCAAAATCTTACGCACAGTACAAGTTCCATGTGAAAAAACATGATGGTGATACTGAAATCACTACTGTCACCACTCAGTGGCTTAAAGGGGCAGCTATTCGTATTATTGGTAATGAAGAAAAACTCATGTGTACCAGGCTATTGTAATAACGACGCTCCTTTATGGGTGTGAACTTGGACCACTTACATTAGGCACATAAAGTGCCTGGAGAAATATCATCAGCGCTGTCTGAGGAGAACCCTTATAGTTAAATGGCAAGATCACCGAACTAACATCAGTACCTTGGAAAAAGCTTGTACCATCAGCATCGAGGCTATAATAATGAAACATTGACTTCGTTGGACAGGTCATACCGTTCGTATGCCTGATTTTGCCTCCCAAAGCAAATTATGTCTGCTCACCGGAAGGGTGGCCGTCGACACCAGGATGGACAACAAAAAGTGTTCATGGACGTACTAAAGTCAGACATGAAGAATGCCACATCAACACCACTAACTGGGAAACAAACGTAGCCTGGTATGGCATCGTCTTATCCACGGAAGTCCTAGGAACTTCGAACAACAACGCCTGATATTTGAAACTCAGAAGAGAATTGCTTGGAAAGAGGGTGCGTTCCTCAGAATCAATAAATCTCAACAACTGGATCTGCCACCTCTGTGGAAGAATTTATAGCTGGAGGATTGGCCTCCACAGTCACCTAAGAACTCATAGACTCACCAGTAACATCTGAGGGAGACACTCATACTCGTCAGCGACTGATAGCCTATTAACGGAGAAACATTTGAAATCACCAATTGCATACTAGATTTCACTGGTGATGTGCTGATCTGCAAATTTGTACAGGGTTATTGTGAATGACCATGGAGAAGATGAACTTGCTGCCCTCTAGAATTTATTATCAGTTTAACACCAATCGGGAGACCTGCACACAAACTGAGGATTATGAATGGTCCTATTATCGTGCCATTAAGCATGTTACTACTCTCCAAGACTTATAAAGGGTTACAGCGTAATATAATAGAGGCAACTTTTATAGATTTAGTATGGAAACTGTACTCGCAGCCAGAATAACTATTAATACCACTGACACACACATGCTTTTACATTTTAGCGAAGTTATTTTCCAATACTGGAGTGAGGCAAGGCTGCAGTTTCTCCCCCTCTCCTTTTCAGTGTTTACACAGAAAAGAAGATAAAATAAATCAAAGAGGAATTTCGAAAGGAAATCAAAGTACAAGGAGAGGAAATCAAAACCCTGAAATTTACCGATCATATTCTTATTTAATCTAACTCTGCAAAATACCTGGAGAAATTGCTGAATGGTATGGACAGAGTCTTGGGGAAAGAATAAAAGATGAAAATAAATAAGTCCAGAACAAAAGTAATGGAGTCAGGTGATGCAGGAAATATTAGATTAGAAAGGGCAAAAGAGTATGTCAGGAAATGAAGTCTTAAAGGAAGTAGATGAATATTTTTACCTGGGTAGTAAAACAAGTAATGATGGTAGAAGTAAGGAGGACATAAAATGCAGACGAGCACAAGCATGGAAGGCTTTTCTAAAGAAAATAAATTTGTTCATCTCGAACACTGATATAGGAATTAGAAAGATGTTTTGAAGACTTTCGTCTGGAGCGTGGCATTGTAAGAAAGTGAAACATGGACGATAACTAGCTCAGAAAGAAAGAGAACACAAGTTTTTGAAATGTGATGTTACAGAAGAATGCTGAATCTGAGATGGGCAGATAGAATCGCGAATGAAGAGATAGTGAGTCGAACTGGTGGCTAAATTTGACCGCAAGAAGAGATAGAATGATTGGACACATCTTAAGACACCCAGGACTTGTACAGATGTTTTTTGAGGGAAGTGTAGGCGGTAAGTACGGTAAGGGTAGACCAAGGTACGAATATGACTAGAAGATTAGAGCAGATGTAGGATGTAGTAGTTATGCAGAAATGAGAACGTTAGCACAACATAGGCTGTTATGGAGAGCTGCATCAAGCCAGTCTATGGAGTGATGACTCAGGAACAACAACAATGTTAAATTTCTCAGTCACGATCAATCAGTGTGAGATTCAAACTTTCGTTTAATGTTCATCTGTGGTATCTGTGGTAACAACCCTAAACAGTAACCTGATTTAATAATAATAATAATAATAATAATAATAATAATAATAATAATAATAATAATAATAATTTCGTTCGTTCGTAATCCTTTTACCCTGCAGGGTCGGTTTTTCCCTCGGAATCAGCGAGGGATCCCACCTCTACCACCTCAAGGGAAGTGTTCTGGAGCTTTAGACTCTAGGTCTGCTGATACAACAGGGGAGGATGACCAGTACCTCTCCCAGGCGACCTCACCTGCTATGCTGAACAGGGGCCTTGTAGGGGGATGGGAAGTTTGGAAGGGATAGACAAGGAAGAGGGATGGAAGCGGTCGTGGCCTTAAGTTAGGTAGCATCCTGGCATTTGCCGGGAGGAGAAGTGGGAAACCACGTAAAACCACTTCCAGGATGGCTGAGGAAGGAATCGAACCCTCCTCTACTCAGTTGACCTCCAGAGGCTGAGTGGACCCCGTTCCAGCCCTCGTACCACTTTTCAAATTTCGTGGCAGAGCCGAGAATCGAACCCGGTCCTCTGGGGGTGGCACCTAATCATACTAACCACTACACCACAGAGGCTGACAATAATAATAATTTTCAGATCCAAAATTCATAAATGCTAAGTTGACCATGATGAAAGACAAAAGAAGAAGATTGGAACAACCTGGTCTGAAGATAGAAATGTAGCCTGCAGTAAAATAATGAAAGAAATATAGACACAAGGAAAGGCCAATGTACGTCTCTAAATGCTTTGCATAATAATAATAATAATAATAATAATAATAATAATAATAATAATAATAATAATAATAATAATAATAATAATAATAATAATAATAACATCCCTTCAATAGATATAGTGTTTAAGAGTCGCCAGGAAATCAGAACATATCCACGAAGTTTCTTTAGCATACCGAAATCCAACTCTACATCCTCAAATGCCACCTGCCTCAGCCAGTATCGAACCAACAATGCTGGGACTTAGAAGTCAGTGTCTGTAACAGACTGTGTCATTGAAAAATGCAAAAGCAGACTCTTGTTTGTGAAGTATTGTTGCGAGACGGAAACAGTGCCCAGGACACCGCTGCAGACTATCGATTGATAAATTTATGCACTCGGGTGTTTAGAGTATAATTAATTCGAAACAATAACAGAATTATTACAGTTAAATGCGCCTGAGGTAGAACTGGTTACATGTGATTTCCATTATGTGAGATATTAACAAAGATATATAATGTACATCAATGTTCATGTGAATGGAAGGAAAATGTAACAGAAATTTTGGTTGTCACGCAGGACAGGTTCGTTGAAACGCTGTACAGTAATTTCATGGATGCGTGCCGTACTCGCCTAGCCATGCTACTGGAAAGATAGTGCACTCTACCGCCTAATAAGACAAGAAAAAGTTATAAATCACTATTCCCCACGGCATCTCGTTTAAATGTGCTAAACCATGCACAACCACTAGGGAGTCTAAGTTATAGTGTTTGATTCTGAACCACTACACACCTAGGCTGCCAGGGAAAACGAGTATGTCAGAGAATGTTGAAAGTAAGTTAAGTCCACGGTGTGAGTCCTGGAAGGGATTTCAATCTTTGGTCAAAGTAGAGTCAAAGTCAGACTTCCTTTTTTTTTTGCTTTACGTGGCAGCGACACAGATAGGTATTTTGGCGACGATGTGACAGGAAAGGGCTAGGAGTGGGAAGGAAGCGGCCGTGGCCTTAATTAAGGTACAGCCCCAGCATTTGCCTGGTGTGAAAATGGGAAACCACGGAAAACCATTTTCAGGGCTGCCGATAGTGGGGTTCGAACCTACTATCTCCCGAATAATGGATACTGGCCGCACTTAAGCGACTGCAGCTATCGAGCTCGGTAAGTCAGAATTAAAGTATATGTGCAATATTTCATTTGGTCCTAACAACACACGGAACGTAGTGTTTTAAAAAAATGTTAACACCTGTCTAGGGGAGAAGAGTACAAGTCATTTCCTGACTTATACTCGTTTTCTCTGGCAGCCTAGAAATGTCAATGCCGTTTCATTTCACTGAACCTAGAATATTGTAGGGATGATGAGCTACTTAGTGTCCGTGATAATGATGCTTGTTTAAAGGGGCCTAATATCTAGGTCATCGGCCGCTAATGGTACGAGATGAGACGAAATGTAATATCACTTAAAATTCCAAGAATTATTCACTGACAAAAATTCACAAGAATGATGATGAATGAATATGAATTTAAAATAATCAGCAGATCTAATTCACAGTACTGAAAGTTAAAATAATTCCAAATCCATTCCCTAACGATTTTGAAAAGATAAAGACGAACAACGGTTATGAATGTAACACAATCAGTGGAACCGATCCACAATACTGCAACTTGCCATACAATAACTGACCGGGTGAGATGGCCGTGCGGTTAGAGTTGCACAGCTGTGAGCTTGCATCCGGAAGATAGTAGGTTCGAATCCCACTGTTGGCAGCCCTTAAGATGGTTTTCCGTGGTTTCCCATTTTCACACCAGGCAAATGCTGGGGATGTATCTTAATTAAGGCCACGGCCGCTTCCTTCACACTCCTAGGTATTCCCTATCCCACCGTCGCCATAAGACCTATCTGTGTCGGTGCGAAGTAAAGAAAATAGCAAATAACTGAACAAGGGACTGTTTCCAAAGCAAAATCGTAAATCGATTATGCTTGTTCGCTAAAGGGGTCCAAAATCCAGATCATCGGTCCCTCATAATGGTACTAATCGCTGGTAAAGTAGAACCATGGTGTTCCTCATGTAGCGGTACTTATCGCAAGTAACGTAGACTCTCGCCCTGGTTTTCCGTGGTTTCCCATTTTCACACACAAGGCAAATGCTGGGGCTGTACCTTAATTAAGGCCACGGCTGTTACCTTCGCACTCGCAGCCCTTCCCCATCCTTCCGTTACCGAAAACCTTCAATGTGTTCGTGCGACTTTAAACAAGTAGGAAAGAAAAACAAACGAAAAAATCTCGCTGGAAACACACGTGACGAGTATGTTCAGCAGTTTTGTCGCAACTACCCCCAGAGGCCCGCGTTTGATTCCCGGCTCTGCCACGAAATTTGAAAAGTGGTACGAGGACTAGAACGGGGCCCACTCATCCTCGAGTGGTCAAATGAGTAGAGGTGGGTTCCATACCCACCTCAGCCATCCTGGAAGTGGTATAGCTAGGTTTCCCCACTTCTCCTCCAAGCAAATGCGGGGATGGTACCTAACATAAGGCCACGCCACTTCCTACCCTCTTCCTTGCCTATCACTTCACAACCCCCCACAAGGCCCCTGTTCATCATAGCAGGTGAGGCCGCCAGAGTGAGGTACTGGTCATCCTCCCCAGTTGTATCCCCCGAACCAAAGTCTTACGCTCCAGGACACCGCCTTTGAGGTGGTAGAGGTGGAATCCCTCGTTGAGTTCGAGGAAATGACCAACCCTTGAGGGTAAACAGATTAAGAAGGAAAACAATAGTTGATATTGATGATATTTGTTGTTTAAAGGATAGGACATTGGCCCCAAATGAAGGAGAGACATACAGAGGTACAATGTTAGTGTTATTTATTGCCCAAAAAATGATTGGCGGTAAGCTGTAACTGTTGTTACGGCCGCAGAGTTTTGAGGGTTTTGTAGACTTACAATAGTCCTTAAATTGTTTTTGGTGTTTCAGCTAGTCTCCAACTAAACGCACGAGTCAACACAGCACCATCTTATAACAGAATATGCGTGTGACGTCACATATTTTGCAAAAATATTGCCTTACTTTGAAGCGCTAATTCAAGAAAACTATGTTTCAGATTTTAAATTTTGTTTTTGTAACAGGTAGCCCCTTTTTTACCTGCCAATTGAGATATTAAACATAATCATAAGTTAAATACTCTTGGCGATATACGCATTTACCCAAAAGCTAGAAGCGTGACGGGATCCATGGATAAATCGATAGCGTGTTGGCCTTTGGTTACAGGGGTCCCAGGCTCGATTCCCGGCAGCGTCGGGAATTTTAGTTATAATTGGTTATTTCCGTTGGCACAGAGACTGGGTGTAGTTGTCGTCTTCATCATCATTTCGTACTCATCACGACACGCAAATCACTTAAGGGAAAAAACCAAATCTTGTCCTCGGACACTCCCGGCACTAAAAGCCATACGCCATTTCATTACTAAAAGCTTCTTTTAAAAAATTCTTACCGAGCGAGTTGGCCGTGCGGTTAGGGGTGCGTGGCTCTGAGCTTGCATCCAAGAGATAGTGGGTTCGAATCCCACAGTCGGCAACCCTGAAGATGGTATTTCCGTGGTTTCCCATTCTCACGGCCACGACCGCTTCCTTCCAACTCCTAGGCCTTTCCTATCCTGTCGTCGCCATAAGACCTTTCTGTGTCGGTGCGACGTAAAGCCACTAGCAAAAAAAAATCTTTCCATGTAGGCCTACCCGTTCTCGGGAAACGTGTCTACGTTAACAACAAACGAGATCCACTGCAACAATACGGATTTGAAATGCGGCGACCTGCGGCTGAGCGCAGATCATTATCCAGAATAAATCATTGCGGTCAGGGTTCCTCCGAGCTGAATGTCTAAGGTAACGATTGCAGTCGTAGCCCTCGGTCGACCAGTGCGGGGCAAGTTATTAACAGTTCCAGTCTCCCTGACCCGCTTCTATGTTCGAACCACATCACTTTAACTACGACCCACACTACGATCAACTGACCATATTTCTTAACTTAATGTGATTTTGCGTACAGGTTTATATGTCGACATTACACGTAGTGCCATTCTAAACGCTCAATACACTGCTTACAACACACCTCTAATACTTCCACACTAGTGTTACAACTTCAACTGAAATACTGCTTCCCATTTGAGCGTAGCGTTGTGCCTGTGGGTTGGGGTACGTGCAGTTGTCAGAATGTTTACAAACACCCTGACGCTCATCTTTCCGGTCTGCATACGACATGATAAGATAGCAAATGACTCAAATGACTCAAAAGGGTGAGGCAAAACTTCCTTTTGATGTGTGTATTTTATCTTATTTCACCGACACTGCCTGAAATGATAATCCTTGATTTTTGAGAAAGTTTCCATAACCGAGTGAGTAAAACATGCCTCGTTCGTAAAAAAAGAAATCATTTAAAATTTGAAGTCCACATAATTTTATGAATCTCTGGAACCATTCGCAATACAACATCCCATTCACGTGATCAGTATGTTGTAATTCTTGAACCACGGGACTTTTACAGGGGGTACAATTGACGTTATTTCCTTGAAGTTTTATTTACTGTCCACCGAGAGATTTTGGACTCGTGTGCTAACTTTTTCATTAATTTTTCAGGACTCCGCAATGTTATATTCGACATTTTATATTATTATTTAATCAATTCCTTTACCCTCCAGGGTTGGTTTTCTTCCGGTACTCAGAGAGGGATCCCAACTCTACCGACTGTAACGGTTCCAATCCCGTTACAAGATGATATCTGTATTATTATTATTATTATTATTATTATTATTATTATTATTATTATTATGGTGATGTCCGTATTATTATTATTTTATCTGTCAGATTACTATTATTGTAATATAATTATTAGTCAATTCGATTGTGCAATGTTTGTCGCTTGCGTGATTGTAGTTAAATGTGTGCATATATACGTGTGTGTAGATTAACACTAAATACGTGTACAGTAAAGAGTTGCTGTATGTCAGATGTGGATGTGACATTGCTACATTGTACAATACTGCTGGAGTAAATGCAGAGTCATCGCTACGTCATCGCTACGTCATCGTGAGCATTTAGCGATGCGCTCACGGTCTTGGAGTTTCCTATGGATCCCCGGGCTATTTCACCACTGTAGGTAATATATGTCGCAAGGTGGGAGTTTATCATTGTTATTTCTGGAGGTTACGTAGGTGCGTCAACCAACGTCTATAAAAGGTGGCTGTATATTGTAGCGTCAGCCATTATTCTACTGGAAGGAGAGCCCACAGTTGGCCATTAAGTGAGCGAGATGGAGTGGCCTCAGCCAGTCAACGAGAGTCATTAGTTAAACGGAAGTTGAAGAGAGAAGAATTGGATGGTGAACAGTGATGGAGTCATAGAAGGATACACTTGCAAAGAAGTCGTACCATACAGACTTACAAAGAAGTCATATGATATGGAGAAGAAGCAGTCACATGGATACATCACCAAATTAGGCGTGACACATCTACAGTAAACACCAGATCTAAGGAATATGTCGTAATTACACTCCAAGTGTTGAAGGTACAGTCAAGTGAACCAGTGAGGGATATATTTCGTATAAATTGTTAAATGTTCAGTCAAGAAGAATTCAGATTCATGCCTAGTTTCTTTCAGCTGCAATGTCATAATTTCATATTCTCATCTGTTTTATCGCAACAAGACTTACTATTTTTAATATACAATTTCAAGAATATATTTTGTTCTGTCAAATTAATCTTTCCTTTCATTTATACAGTAAAATTTCATAACCTCAAATTTAATGGGACAACCGAACGCCAATCTCCTTTTCCCAGAACTTATATGGTATGTTGTCAAAAGTAAGCTTATTACCCCGCACCCTTTTAGTATTAAATATTCTCACAACTGAAAAGCTGTGTCCAGGAGCGTGAGACTTTGCGTTGGGGGATGAAACTGGGAAGAAGGACCAGTACATCGCCCAGGTAGTCCCACCTACTATGCTGAACAAGGTATTTTCGCGAGGATGGGAAGATTGGAAGGGTTAGATAAGGAAGAGGGAACAAAGCAGCCGTGGCATTAAGATAGATATAATCCCCCACATTTGCCTAGAGAAGAAGTGGGAAATCACGGAAAACCACCTCGAGGATGACTAAGGTGGAAATCGAACCTCCCGAAGCTGAGCGGACCCCGTTTCAGGCCTCGTACCACTTATCAAATTTCGCGGCAGGACCGGCAATCGAATCCGGGCCTCAGGGGGTAGCAGCTAATCACACTAACCACTACACCACAGAGACGGACGATCACGTTTTTCGCCGTACAAAGTCGTGCGCCTGCCCCTTCTTGGTACGTCGTGAACTGAATTCTCGCACCAAATTTTCGTATCGAATCACGTACAGCGTCGCGATTTGGGCTCCTGAAATTAGGAAAACGCGTGCGGTATTTTGGCTTCCATGCGCAGTACAGAGTGGAGCGTCCCACTCGTTGGCTGAATGGTCAGGGTACTGGCCTTCGGTTCAGAGGGTCCCGGGTTCGATTCCCGGCTGGGTTAGGGATTTTAACCTTCATTGGTTAATTCCAATGGCCCGGGGACTGGTTGTTTTTTCTGTCCCGAACATCCCTGCAACTCAAACACTACACACAACACTACCCTCCACCACAATAACACGCAGTTACCTACACATGGCAGATGCCGCCCACCCTCATCGGTGTGTCTGCCTTACAAGGGCTGCACTCGGCTAGAAATAGCCACACGAAATTACTATTATTATTACCGAGTGGAGCGGCCACGCATGTAAACGCGTTGCTGTTATGGAGCCAAGCTCCGCATTCCGGGAAATGAGAGTGTTCGAACCCCATCATCGGCTGTCCCGAGAATGGCTATCTATGGACTCACATTTTTTTATTTCCAAGTAATGCCGCGACAGTTCATATTCATAGGCCAAATCCAATTCATTCCATCTTCTTACTCAGTTTCATTGATCAACATTCATTTCATCTTCATTAGCTCCTCAGTTGTCCGACTCGTTGGCTGAACGGTCACCGTGCTGGTTCAGAGAGTGCCGGGTTCGATTCCCGGCTGGGTCGGGGATTTCAATCTTAATTGGTTAATTCCATCGGCAGGGGGCTGGGTGTATGTGTTGTCTTCATCATCATTTCATCCTCATCACGAGGCGCAGGTCGCCTACGGACGTCAAATAGAAAGACCTGCACCTGGCGAGCCGAACCTGTCCTGGGTATCGCGGCACTAAAAGCCATACGACATTTTATTAGCTCCAATTGAGGTTGCTGTCTGTAATAGCTTTGTTTTATAATTTGCTTAACGCCTCACTGACACAGATAGGTCTTATTGCTGTACCTGAATTAAGGCCACAGCCGCTTCTTTCCCACTCCTAGCCCTTTCCTGTCCCATCGTCGCCATAAGACCTGAGTGTGTCCGTGCGACGTAAAGAAACTAGAAAAAAAAATTAATCTATTTATCTGCTCTTAGCCGATGACACGACCTGGCTGCTTTCTCTAACAGCCGATCATAACTACGCTCCAGCCTCACCCCATGACGCAATAGCCCCGAAGGGCCATGGCCAACCAAGCGACCGCTGCTCATCCTGTAGGCCTGCAGATTACGAGGTGCCGTGTGGTCAGCACGACGAATCCTCTTGGCCGTTATTCCTGACTTTCATACCGGAGTCGCCATCTCACCGTCAGATAGCAATCACGTCGGTTGAGTGAACCTCGAACCAGCCCTCAGATAGAGATAAAAATCCCCGACCTGGCCGGGAATCGAACACTGGGCCTGCGGGTAACAGTCAGGCACGCTACCCCTATAACGCGGGGTCGGCACATATTTAGGCTCACTACGGATAAAATCCCTTGGCGCACTGTATTATTATTATTATTATTATTATTATTATTATTATTATTATTATTGATGTTGTTGTTGTTGTTGTTGTTCCGGGTTTTGTGTGGAACGCAGAGATGGTAAGAGAAGGTGCAAGCTCGAATGGGTCTAACTACAATATCAAGAATTGAATTTAAATTTTAAAAGGTTATATTTCTTTTAGAACTTCAAACTGAACAATTATTCACTAAATGAACATAACAATGAAACATCAGGTAAAATTAAAATTTTAAAAATTGGAAAATTCAAGATTTAGACCTTAATAATTCTGGGCTACAAGCCCCTAAGATACAAATTTACAATTTACGGTGGTATTGTTTAGTTAAGTGCAGAAATCCCCTAATCCAAGAGCACTTGCTCCCAAAATACAATATCTAGCCTTCCAGAGGCACACTTCACTCTTACAAAACTTTGAAAAGAGCTTACAGGGTCTCAGTTTCTGCCAGCCTACTCAAGGCTACATCAAAACTTACAATCTCTGGCCTCGCAAGGCACTGCTTACAAATTTAAAATAATTTTATACAGGGATATCTAGTACCCAACCTACAGGGCCTTTGCGAAAAAGAACAGGTCAAATAAACGGCCCGAACACAAACTGAATGGAGGCGAAAACTACGCTCACAGATAATTAAACATTAAAACCTATAGGGCTCTCGGCCAATGAAGCAAGGGCTATTCCCAAACTACTGAGGTGGCTCGCATGGAAATTACTTTAACACATTACATGAGAACACCGTTACAAAACGTAGTCACCTCAAACCAAGATTAAGGGGAGCTCGAGAGGGTAACTCACTCTCTATCCCATTAAAAAGTTACATTTTAGAAAAGTATTGTTACGTAATTAAAGATTCGGACCTTCCCCTCGAATAAAGCTGCGGAGGTAGCAAGATAGAATGAAGTTATGTGGCCATTACCTTCTAGATGTTCTGCTGACCGAAGAAAGAGACAGCCCCGCCTCCTGCCTTAACACACACACTTATCAAGACGGTGATCAATTGACAAGGAAACATGAAAGGCTGCAGTTTATATACCCTTAGGGAAGGTTCGAGATCATTCAAGACTAATCAGGACACACGCTCGTAATTTTTATTGGCAGATTCAAAGTGAACAAGAAATGCGGGATTGGTTGGAAAATTAATTACCAACATTTATGATTGGCCCGATTCAGAACTGGTGGAAAGAAAAGGAACTGTTGCCAATCCAGAAATAAATGAACATATATTCAGTTATGGACAACCTGGAAATACTTCTTTAAATTATAAATTCTTTCACTTTGTCCCAGAGTGCATGATCATAGTTTTTAGTAGTGTCATCTGTAGAAAAATGTCCAACCTTCTTGATGTATAGCAAAACAAAACGGAGAAATTCAGTCCGTTTAGGAAACTTCACAACACAACAATTGCTTAATATTTCAGTGGTGACATCTTCTGATTAAATTTCCAAGTTCGTGTACTATCAGTCTCACCTATTGATCAATAGAGGAGATTCTTAAGGCGCTGATTTTGAATGCGCGGCGTTGAGCTGTACCTCCCGGTACAATTATTATTATTACTATTATTATTGTTATTATTATTTCTTCTTTCTTTATCTGGTTAACGTCCAGGGTTGGTTTACCCCTCGGACTCAGCGTGGGATCCCACCTCTACCCCCTCAAGGGCACTGTCCTGAAGTGTCAGACTTAGGGTCGTGGGATGAAACTTGGAAGAAGGACGAATACCTCGCCCAGGTGGCCTCACATGCTAAGCTGAACGGGGTCCTTGTGGGGGAACGGGAAGATTGGAAGTGATAGAAAAGGAAGAGAGAAGGAAGCGGCCGCGGCCTTAAGTTAGGCAGCATCCCGTCATTTGCCTGAAGGAGAAGTGGGAAACCACGGAATACTACTTCGAGGGTGGCTGAAGAGAATATCGAACCTCCCTCTCCACAGTTGACCACCCGAGTCTGAGTGGACCCTGTTTTAGCCCTTGTACCACTTCTGCTAATTTCGTGACAGAGCCTGGAATCGAACCCGTTTCTCCGGACAGTTAATTACACTTACCACTAAACCACAGAAGTGGACATTTAATATCGTTATCTTTGTGGTAACCATCTAACATGCCATATTATTGCATTTTCTTCGGTATTGCTTTCAATCCAAGTAGCTTACCTTGTTTTCCTAATGCTTTTCTTGTCTATCATGTTCACTTTACTTTACTTTCTTTCTTTCTTTCTTTCTTTCTTTCTTTCTTTCTTCCCTTCTTAATCCGTTAATCCGCAAGGGTTGGCCTTTCCCTTGGACTCAGCGAGAAACCCCACCTCTGCCACCTCAAGGGCAGTATCCTGGAGTGTGAGATATTCAGTCGGTGATAGAACTGGGAAAGAGGACCAGTACCTCTCCCAGGTGGCCTCACCTGCTATGCTGAACAGGGACCTGGTGGAGGATGGGAAGATTGGAAAGTATAGGCAAGGAAGAGGGAAGGAAGCGGCCGTGGCTTTTTGCCTGGAGGAAAATTGGGAAACCACGGAAGACCACTTCGAGGTTGGCAGAGGTGGGAATCGAACCCCCCCCACCTCTACACAGTTGAGCTCCCGAGGCTGAGTGGACCCCGTTACAGCTCCCGTACCAATTTCCAAATTTCGCGGCAGGGCCACGAATCGAACCCGGTTTTCCTGCGGTGGCAGCTAATCACACTAACTGCTACACCACTGAGGCGACTGCCTCCTTTCTCTTTCTGCAATAGCGTTTCACTTTCTTATTCATAAAATGTGAGTGAATTCATAACAGACGGGGGAAGGGACTATTTTTAATAGACCATGGAAATTACCATGAGAATTAATATTATAAAAAGTAGCAACATTCAAAAATTATTGCCTTAATGGAGGGTGTCGTAGTTGGCCCTTTGATCTCAACGTTCTGCATGCTTAAAAGGAATTTCTTGAATCAAGCTTATCTTTTACAGTGCTTTGAATTGCGTTTATACGCAGCTTGAGGAGGATAGGCTACATAATTCATCGCTGCCCTGTCCTAGCTTTACTCTTACATTTTTGCGACAATATAATAGGGAATAGAGCGATGATCTTCCATAATGCCGTCTCTTTACAAAATTAACTAAAGGAATGGATGCCTTTTGGGAAAATTATTCTATGATATAAAGGAATTGCCCGCTGTTGCATGTCCAGTATTTTAGAATGAAAGAAAAATCAACCGACCATTTCTATACCAAGAGACCAGCTGGTAATGTGGGTCAAGTATTTTTCGTGTTAGTCTTGTAGATAAATTTTAATACCGAAAACATTTCTTAGCATCTCAGGAGTCCCTTCTACGAAATACGTAAAATAAAGCCATTTCCTCAATTGTGTCTAAATAAAGTGGAAGGCCTAGAGGAGCTGGAAAGGTTTCAAATTGTGAGTCATAGATAGCTCTTTCGAACTAAAAAAAAATTTTGAAAGTTACTTCCGGCCTATATGCAGTTCCGGAAAAATGCTTGTTTCTTTATTCGTTTTCTGTTTTGTTCAAATCCTAGCCCAATTAACATATTAAGATAATTCTTCCTGTAATCTTGGTTCAACACCCTTAGATAATTTATTTGGTTTTTGAAAATGTACACACCGAATGTGGTTAAAAGGTTTATGTGAAACTCTGCATTGACTTAAATTAGCGCTCGTAGTGGTAGACAAAGGAAAACTGTTAATCTAATCGACCGAATAACGATGATTAAGGAAATAATTGTAATGTTTATAAATAAATAAAGAATATATTTTCATAATCTATTATATTTTATTTACCTAAAATTCGTAGCTCAAACCCCTAGGATGTTTTCAACATTGAGTTGCTTGCCTGAAGGATTATAACTGCGAATGTTTAATTCAGATACTGGCCAAGACCGGTGTATTACTGAAGGTGGAAAATTCCGCAGTATCCTATATCATTCATGTTGTTATGTAAAAGAACTCTGTGATAATATCACTTGACATATTCAAACAGTCTTGATTTAAATGGTTTCAGTATAATCCGTCACTTGGTATATCCGGGTACAGACATCAGTGACGCGGGAAACTTCGAAAATGCAATTAAAAGTCGAATTGTTCTATGTCGTGTGGCCAGAGTAAGGCTTGATAAGATCTGGTAGAACCGGCGAATTAACTAACTGAATAGGTATCGTTTGCGAAAACTATTCCATGATATAAATGCATTGCCCGCTATTGTTTGTCCCGTATTTTAGTACGTAAGAAAAGCCAACCGACCTACTCTATAACTAGAGAGCAGCTGGTACTGTTGGTCAAGTATTTTTCTTATTAGACTTGTGCAATGTACAGGATACTTTTCTCCGTCTATTTATACGCCTGTGATGCCTGAACTCATATGCCTAGTTTAGACGATGCCAGTTGATGAGACAATTGATGTCGACAGTTGTCGTCTAGTTATTGCGGGACAGTCGCTGGCCAGTCCAGTTGTACGAGAACTCGTTTACACGAGGAAGCTATTGCCACGCCAGTAGATGACGGGAAATGGCTGAGTGCGCTGCCTCTGTAGCGTCCCGTGAAGATTTAAATTGATTTTGTAATTATATGTGCTGGGAATTCATTGCTGAGTCATGTAAAATTTTGACCTCAATCACACCGAATTCTTGAATGTTCATTTTATCGGTCATCTCAGAAATTGCCACTTGACGATCATTTTGGTCTCTGTACAGGTCTTCGTGCTGGTCCCACAACAATTATCGTTCCCTATACAGCTCAACGAATTTAAAGTTAGTATCGTCACTCTACTTTGGAGCCATAATTACGTGAACAGCTCACAAATTATTAACACTACGCTGGCGGCTGAAACTCTCTGTTAACATAAGTGAACTGGCACAAAATAAATATACAGCTATGCACCTGTCACGTTCACACGGCGCCAACAGAAAAACTCATTCATATCATTTCCAGGAATTTAAATACCAACAGTCAACTAAGAAAATGAGAAATAACCGATTTTATATCCATCTTGAAGCTCTTAATTAACAATAACTATTTCATCTTCGATGAGATGGTGTACAAACAAGACGGTCTAGCTATGGGGTCACCGGCTTCCGGTATATTAGCCGAAATATACTTGACTTCCCTCAACATACGAAAATAGATAAAGACGCACAATTCAGTAATACACATTTCTGGTCCCGATACGTTGATAACACGTTCATCATTTTAGGCGGACGTTCTACCGATGCAGCTACTACTCTAACAAATTTTAATAGCACTGATCCGGACATCAAATTTACATTAGAATCCGAAGTCAACGGCTCCATTAATTTCTTAGATCTATTACCAGGCTCCCTTCTTCTTTTAAATATAAAATCTACAGGAAACCTACTCATACTGCTACAACAATTAAACAAGACTCTATACACCCTATTAACCATATACGCGCCACTTATAATAGCTTATTGAATCGCGCGTTGAAGGTTCCGATGTCAAATTCGGATCTCAATAAAGAATTATACATAATACGCAATACCGCGTATCACAATGGCTACAACAAAATCTTTATATAACACATAATCAACAAGTTTAAATATCGCCCAAAATCAAATTTAATTAAAGAAACAACTAAATCCAAAAAAATAAATATTGACCTGTAATAGTGACATACAATATAGTTGCTATAGTCTTGATTTAAATGGCTTCAGTATAATCCGTCACTTGGTATATCCGGGTACAGACATCAGTGACACGGGAAACAGAAAGTTAACATCTCCTTTAGAACGAACAAGAGAAATATGGACATTTTACATAACTCTAATTTAATTAACTTCTAATTCTTTTGAAAAATCGGGTGTATACAGATTTCGCTGCAACGACTGCAGCAGTACATATGTCGGACAAACTGGACGGTCATTTGAAATCAGATACGTTGAACATATGAATGCAATCAAATATAAAAGATTTTCTGTGGCAGACCTACAGGTACATGAATACAAACATACGTTCTACGGTATAGATCAGGACATAGACATCATTGAAATATTAAACAAGGGCCCTTTGCTAGACATTACCGAACATTGCTATATTCAGCTTGATCAATAATTTAATCCTAACCTAAATCTCAACGATTTATCCGAAAAATCGAAAATTCTGTTTGACATGCTTATTACAGTATTAAACAATATTAAATTACCTAAAAACCGATCTATTTTTCAGATAGGACGCAACACACGTGCATGTTATCCTTACCGCTCTCCACGCCCACCTGATCGCACGCCCTTCGTTAACCCGCTTTCCCCTCTTCCAATCTAATCCACCCCGTCTCTTCCCTCCTTCTTCAACCATATGGCTGGGCGTATGACTAGCCCGTTAGTTCCTCCTCAACTTCACAACTAACAACTTGTCACCTGAGGCGAGTCTTCTACTTAAAAACCTTCTTGCCCCCCTTTTCTTTATTTACAACTGTAATTTGAGAATATTTTATCTTATAGTTTCCGTTTTGGATCGAGAACCATCTATATATATCTGTAACAACAAACTGTTCCTACGAGATTCAATCTCACGCTATGTTATTCCGCCACATTACGAAGTTTGAACTCCGTGCTATACATTATTAATGCAAGTTGGTATTTCGTGAGCAAAAACATTAAGAAAAAACTCTTTGTTACTTTCGTACAGACTATTAGTATTGAAATATGGCTAACTTACAATATTCTGGGCTATATAAAAATGACTCAGTTGATCCCTACTGATGGATAACATCTAAAAAGATACTCTATGTCACTCTTATATATAATGCTTTAAATTAATCATAGCCACAACTGGCCATATTTTACCAACAAATTGTAATAAAAGTAAACTGACTGAGCAAATGTCATGGGATAGCGGAGCACTGGTGCGCAGGTGTGTTGTCTGCGCACCACACGCCCCCTGTGCCAGCGGCAGTTGTATAGGAGACATTGTGAGCAGTGGCTGTGCATGTGATAGGTGTAACATGGAACATCGTCGTGAGCTGACACCGTTGCCCGACGGTTGGGAAGTGCTATTTCGGAAGTGGTGCGGGAATTCGGCTTCGCACGATCAACCGTGTCCAGGGTGTATCGTGAATGGTTGAATGCGGGTGTCACCGTCCACAACAGACGAACGACCGGCCGTCCAGCCACCCTCGATTACCGTGACCGGCGACATCTAAGACGGATTGTGAATAGTGACAGACGGGCAACCGTGCAACAAATCACGGCTCAATTCAACACAGGCCGTGCTAGACACGTCTCCCAGTGGGCAATCCGTAGGAACATAGGTTCTATGGGGTATGGGAGCCGGCGCCGCACACAGGTGCCACTGTTAACCCAACGTCATCGGGCACAACGACGCGCATTTGTCGCCAGTCACCAGAGATGGACACTGGAACAATGGCGTAACGTGATATGGTCGGACGAATCACGATTTCAACTGCATCATGCCGATGGGAGGCACCGTGTATGGCGCAGACCACATGAAGCGATTGTTCCCTCCTGCCTCGAAGGTGTGGTCCAGGGCGCTGGTGTCTCTGTTATGGTCTGGAGTGCATTTTCCTGGTATGGAATGGGCCCACCAGTTGTTCTGGAAGAGACTCTGAATGGTACGCGGTATGTTGAGCTGCTCGGAGACCATCTCCACCCATTTTTGGCCTTCCAGCGCCCAGACGGTTCTACGGTGTTTCAAGATGATAACGCACCACCACATCGCTCCCACGTCGCCCGGGGATGGTTCCAGGAATATGCAGTGGAAGTCCAACGACTGCCATTACCACCCAAGAGCCCCGATATGAACCCGATCGAGTATATCTGGGATGTCCTGGAACGCAGGCTCCGTGCCATGGATCCTACACCCAGGAACAGACCAGCATTGACAGCCGCTCTGCAAACAATTTGGTGTCAGCTGCGTCAGAGGACTACCAGGGACTTGTCGACTCACTTCCACGGCGTCTCACTGAAGTTCGCAGGGCCAGAGGAGGCCCCACACGCTATTAGGTGACTATCCCATGACATTTGCTAAGTCAGTGTATTTTAAAACACTCAACATTGGGCTTTTAGATTGTTAACTCCTTTTAATATATGACTTTCAAGTTTAAAAACTTGTAAACTTGTAGTTATATGACCATCAAGTTATACACCAAAACAAACAGTATTTATCTAGGCCTATACGATGGCTATCCATTCTAAGTAACTTAGTATGTTTTAACAATAGGGTCTATTATATTGTATATTCACTTTACATGTATTTGTAAATTCCCTATTTGGCTGATGATGGCATTCATTATGCCAAAGCCGGTACCATATAATAAACAACAATGTGGTGACTTAAAAACTCTCACATAATTTGAATTGAATAGGTGGATCCCTACACTTTAATTACTTCACGACTGGCATATCAAGACGAGTTATCTGATCTATATACAACAAATGCTGCGGAGCAACACGGGTCCTCTAGTTAATATTATTATTGTATTTTATCCGACTCCACAACCAAGTGATCAGCATCGGGGTCTTCGGTCCAGAGAGTCACAAGTTCGATTCCCGGTCGGGTCGGGGAACTTAACCGCGGCTGTTTAATTCCTCTGGCTTTGTTATTGGGCGTTTGGATTCGTCTGAAAGCACAAGTGTTCACATCCACATAACACGCCGTACTGCTAACCATAAGAGAAACATGCGATATTAAATAATTCTCTTCACATAGGGTTGCTCTCAAGAAGGGCACACACACATGCCCCTAAAAGAGGACCAAGTCAACATGTGTGACACAGTTTGTACCTACGGCCCCGCCAGAATGTGGGAAATGTGTAGATTCTTATTCTTATTCTTATTCTTATTCTTATTCTTATTCTTATTCTTATTCTTACAGCCCACCTGGTGGTCATGATTGTTAGGACGTCGTCACTTTTTTGTGGTCTGACACCATCCTTATCCGGTTTGAGTCCCGTCAGTGGAAAAATCCCCATCAGAATGTTGGCTGGCAAGGTAGGACAAGTGGTGGTATACAATTTGTAATCACTAGATTGCGTGCAAAAAGCCTGGGTTTAATTCCAAACCTGTCCAAATCGATGAGCAGAACCTCGATATTATTCGACTTGAGTAGAACATTTGCCGACATCGGTTTTCATTATTATTATTATTATTATTATTATTATTATTATTATTTAACGTGATTTATCTACCTATATAAATAAAGTTCTAGGTGGTCCGCTGTCTATAATTTCGTTTGTTTCGCCAAATTTGTAGATATTCATCCGATTTAGGTCAATTTTTTTTTTGCTAGGAGCTTTACGTCGCGCCGACACAGATAGGTCTTATGGCGACGATGGGATAGGAAAGGCCTAGGAGTTGGAAGGAAGCGGCCGTGGCCTTAATTAAGGTACAGCCCCAGCATTTGCCTGGTGTGAAAATGGGAAACCACGGAAAACCATTTTCAGGGCTGCCGATAGTGGGATTCGAACCTACTATCTCCCGGATGCAAGCTCACAGCCGCGCGCCTCTACGCGCACGGCCAACTCGCCCGGTGATTTAGGTCAACTCAACACCGTATCAGTAGTTTTTAGCTTTCGTGTATGTCTGTTTGTCCGTCTCTTCCACCATCACGACAAAGCGGCTGGATAGATCTACAACAAACTTCATATATAGAGTATACTGATCCAGGGGAAGGTTTAGATATGCACAGGATTCAAAAATCACTGGATAGAATCGGTGGTTATAGGGAAACCACATCAGTTTTCTTCCATTTTCTCTTATTCTATTGTTTTTCTGTAAAATCCGTAGACTACGTGTGACACGTTCCTTCATTTTAAACTCTGCATTGAGTGATCGACAGACCAACAACGAACCTACCGGCTACCATGGCAACTTTTCTGACTGCTTGCCAGCAGGGCAATTAGATAAGTTAAAGCCATTTTCTTCAATATTACAGTAAACTTATGGTTGTTATTTGCATAGAAGGCGAGAGAGACGTCATGCTGCCATTCTGTGGGATACTGGCGGAATCCCGTTGGAGTTTACAATCGTCGTCGAATAGTGCTAAAGGGACTGTTAATGTATTTGATTAGTTCTGCGGAGTGTAGCCCATGATTTAACACCGCAGGGTGTTTTCTGGCATTTGCTTTACATTTTACTGCATTTCTCTTCTACTTCTGTTTTCCGCTCTAATATATTGCCTCAGGCTTGCCTCCTTACACTTAAGTAATAAAATCATACGTCATCCTCATCTCTGTTTACTTAAGAATCCCTGCGCCTAAATTTCTCCTCGGTGTCTGCCTTTTTATATCCTACTCATATCATCACTATTTAAAACAATAAAACCCCATGGCACTACAGCCCTTGCAGGGCCTCGGCCTACCAAGCGACCACTGCTCAGCCTGAGGGCCCGCAGATTACGAGGTGTCGTTTGGTCAGCACGACGAATCCTCTCGGTCGTTATTCTTGGCTTTCTATACCGGGGCCGCTATCTCACGGTCAGATAGCTCCTCAATTCTAATCACGTAGGCTGAGTGGACCTCGAACCTGCCCTCAGGTCCAGGTAAAAATCTCTGATCTGGCCGGGAATGGAACCCGGGACCTCCGGGTAAGAGGCAGGCACGCTACCCCTACACCACGGGGCTGGCAACATCAGTATTTAGTTTGGTATATTTCATTTTACAATACATGCATTTGGTATTTCCATAGGCCTAGTTGTCACATCGACATGCCCCCAGTTATAATCCTATTTTCTATTAATTTCAACTTTCTTAACTGTAATGCTTTCTTTATTAATTAGTGTGTATACATGCGAGTGCTTATCCAGAAACCCTGACCCACTTTCCTGTGAGGAAAAACTGCAAACTGTTCAAATGTATTCTTTTGGCCCCGGAACATATCGAAATATGGAGGCAATTTCAATGAAGGTGCAGACCTTCATTTCGGGATAATTAGTGGCTAAACACTAAGTCATATCAAAAAACAGGATAAACAATCGTATTTCAATTTCTAGAGATCTACAACTTTCGTCCTATGGCATATTGTCGTATCTCGTTCAATTATACGTTAGATAGAGCTGCATTTCTCAATTTTAAGTTAATTTTGTACTTTTTACACGTATATTTTATCGTTTGGCACACTTATAAGGAAGACAGAATCATCAAGTGTGGTACGCACATTGACACGGCTAGTGGTCATATGTTACCCAAATTCTATGATTCCAGGTGCTGCGTAAGTATCCGAAAAATAAAAAAAAATATGTGAAAACTTTACCCAAATTTCACCCTATTTAATGTTTCTAACCCAATCTAACCCATAAATACAGGACTTATGAGAAACTGTCATAGGACCAACCATGTTGGAGGCGTCTGATGGCGGAATCCGCTTGTTGATATGACGTACCGTTTGAAAGCAGTAATTCTCGAAATGAAGGTCTGCACTTATAACGTGCCCACGCTTATCTATATACATAATGTTGTAGGCGGTCCGCTGTTTGTAATTTCATTTGTTTTGCAATTTTTGAGATACTCATCCGATTTACATCAAATCAAGACCGTATCAGTAGTTTTTAGCTTTTGTGTCTGTCTGTCTGCTTGTCCGTCTGTTCCACCATCATGGCGAAACGGCTGGATAGATCTCGACCAAACTTCATATATACAGTAGAGTATACTGATCCAGGGGGAGGTTTAGATATGCATATGATTTAAAAATCACTGATAAATCACTGATTAGAATGAGGGTTCATTGGGAAACCACAATAGTTTTCTTCCATTTTCTCTTATACTATTGATTTTATGTAAAATCCGTGGACTACATGCGAAATATCTCTTATACGTTACGTTCCTTTGTTATGTACATTATTTCGCTTGGTCACTGTACACTCTTTCCTTTGAAGGAATATTCCAGGCTGTTCAAATGTAATACATTTAGGCCCCGGAAAATATCGAAATATGTGGGCGGTTTCCAGGTTAGTTCAGATCTTCATTTCATGGTAAGTGATTTTTAAACCGTGAGTCACTTTACGAAGCAGATTACACAATCTCTGATGAATTTGGGGAGAACTTCAATTTTGGTCGTATGCCTTGTTGTCGTATCTCTATTCTCTATATTTTGGATACCGCGGCATGTCTCGGTTACAATCAAATCTCTCCGACTCGAGTGGGACTATCGTTATGTAAGGAGACCTGTCATTATAATGAAAACTATTCATCTCACTTTTGAATAGCAGCTGGTAAGTAAACCTGCTATTATTGTAGAAACTCCCAAACTCGATTGAGAATCGCAGTAGGAAATGTGACCTCTCACTATCGTCTAAATTTACCCAACGTGCATCTTACATCGGAAACAACGTATGGGGTCTTCCCCGTTTTGTTTCTCGGATAGCACTATGAGGCGTGCAATTTAATATAATCTTACTCACCGCGTGTGCAGTAACATACGTAGAACTCCGTATACAAGGAAGAATACCGTAATAAAGCATGGGTACATTTGCTAGTATCTAATAAGCCAGCACTTATGCGAAATCCCTAGGTTCGATTCTCGGCCGATTCTCGGCCGATTCTCGGCCCATTCTCGGCCAGTCCAAGCCTTTTAAGTCACACAGTACACTCAGGTCCCATTCAACTGAACCAAGAGATGGATGTTCTTTTTTTTTTGCCCGAACTCATTTCACTGAAGCATCGTAGTGGACACAGGAAATGGAAATTACAGTCGAATATTCGTCGAGATACAAGGAAATATCTCTGAGAACGCTGATATCAATGCAGGTACACCGTCGCTTCCTGGAATGAAATTCTGTTTGCTATTAATCACACAACATTTCCCCCATCTACCTGAGGATTATCATATAGTAGGTCATATGAATGTTAACTTAGATAATTTAGAATACTAATGGCTGTATTTATCCGCAGTACCACACTAAATTGGATTAACCGTGTGTAGATTGGCGAGCCTGTTCGTGGAACGGCGCGGCGCTACCCCAGGGACAAAGCGTAACTCCGTCAATCACTGTATCTAAATGATATCAAGCCCCTGCGCGGTTACTAATTGATTTTCGAATTATTACATAATTTAGTATTTATGCAGGATGTTTGTAAAATTCACTGTCAGGCTAATAATAATAATAATAATAATAATAATAATAATAATAATAATAATAATAATAATAATAATAATAATAATAATAATAACTCCGAATTTTTCTTTAGTAAAAGGTTAGAATGCAAACTAATTTGGTTATTAGGAAGTGCCGTCTAACCTGCTCTTTCATAACGTAGTGAAAGTAACTTGTGGTTTTGATGGGTCTGATGGACCATACCTACCCCTAATGTTTATGCAAACCTCATAGCACAATCGTTGCGCAGGATAGACTATACCTATCTGCTTTAGTAAGTGGGTATTGTAGTGAGAGTAACATAAATTCTCGGGGTTCTAATGGGCCGTATCCCTATGTTTATGTGAAACTCATAGCATAACCGTTGTGCAGAATAGACAATACTTCAATACAAAATGAAGTTCCCAGAAGGAAACCAAAATGTAATTATATCGATTGCAAATGTTAAAAAAATACCATTTAAACTCTTTAGAACTTTTCAGTCGTGAAATGGCCGGAGTTTCGCCCCACGTAACAGTGAGCTCATCAGTTGGATGGCTACACTTTTCGAAGACGCTGGCGGCTAGTGGGCCGTTGAGGCACCACTACAAGCATCCTATGTAGGACAATCAATGTGGTGACGATCAATCATGGGAAGCATGTGCCTCCACTTGTATAAATGCCTATATTTGCCATTGTATAAAAAATGGAGTCCCCAGAAGGACAATGCAGAGGTAGTGTCTCTAAGTAGCCTATGCTGTGGCCTCCACGGCATGCACTAGCCATGCGTCTTGGTAGGTGTGCTAGTTACCAACTGATGAGCCCCAATTGGCACACTGGGGCGAAACGCTGGCAACAGGAATGAGTTAGCTGGGAAATTTATAATGTCCAATAACAGACCAATTATATTGGTATTCCAATTTGTGGAGTACTCTTCATTCCTAAAGTTGTTAACTTTGTCACAACAAGATCAGTATTTACATTATAATTCACAGTTTGTCGGTGCGAGTTTCATGCAGAATGATTTTAGAAATGAGGAGCATGCGAAAAATGAACTGTTTTGAATTCATAATCCGTGACAAGGGAATCGTGATTTTCTGAAAAAGAAATACACCCTGTTCGTCAGAGAAAATTCAATATTTTGTAAGATAAAAATGCCGAAATTTTGCAAATTGATCTTTACACCTTCTCTTAATATGACCGACAATCACAAAAAACACATTGTTACCAAAATTGTCCTATATTTATAAGGTGAAATTCTTGGGACCTTGAATTATTGTTTTGGTGCATATACGGGTTTGATGCAGTTATCCATACTACCCTATCCTATACTGAACTCTTAATTTCTATGTAGTTACTACATGCTAAATCTACTCGAATCTGTTTGTGACATTCATACTTTCGTCTACCTCTACCATTCTTACTAACTACACTTCCCTGAAATGCTATCTGAACAAGTTCTGTGTATCGTAAGTGGTGTACAATCAATTTATCGATTCTTCTCGTAAAATTTCACCAAATAGTTCTCCCCTCACCAGTGCGATTCAGCATCTCTTCCTTTGTTATTCTATCCCTTCATCTCACCTTCATCATTATTATGTAGCACCACGTTTCAAAAGCTTCTATAAATTCTTTTTTCTGTTCTAGTTATTCTCCATGTTTTTTATTTCATAGAATGCCACCCTCCAAATAAAATCCTTCAAAACATTTTTTCTGATTTGTTTATCAATAATCTGAAGTGAGCAAATTTCTTTTCTTAAGAAGGACTTTACCTGCTTGTAGTAGTTTGTATTTCATATCCTTACTTCTGCCATTCTTAGTTATTATACTACGCAAGTAGTAATGTTCATGTAATTCCTTTATGTCTTCATTACCTGATCTAATATTTCTTGCATCACCTGACTTCGACTGTATTCCGCCACTTTTGTTTTCGATTTAATTATTTTCATCTTGTACCCTGTTACCCCTACTCAAACACAGTATTCTTATTATTCAGAATTTTCTCCAGATTTTCTGCAGACTTAGATAAAATTAAATCATCGGCCAATCTGAGAGTTTTGATTTCGTCTCATTGGATTGTGAATTATTTTCCTAATTTCTCTTTATTTTCCTTTACCGCCCGTTCTGTATAAGCTTTGAATAGGAGAAGAGACGATCTTCAGCTCTTCCTCACTCCTTTCTGGATTGTTCTTTTGGTCCACGATTCTTATCACTACCGAGAGATATTTTTACAGAATATAGATACTCCTTCTTTCTCGGTATCTGATCCCAATCATTTTCATAATCTCAAATAGTTTGTTCCAACCAACGTTATCGAACGCTTTTTCTAGATATACGAATGCCATGTAAGTGGGATTGTCCTTCCTTATTCGAAGCTTTAAGATCAGACGTAAGGTCAAAATTGCTTAATTGCTTCACGTCTTCCTACATTTCTTCTGAAGCTAAACTGATCCCTCATCTGAATTTCGACTTGTCACTCCATTATTTTATAAACAATACCTGTTAATTCTTTACGGGAGTGATATACAAAATTATGTGTACGGTAGTTTTCACACTTGCCAACATTCCTTGGGAATAGTTATGACAGAATTCTTTACAAAATCGTATGACACTTGTCCTGTATTGTACATGTTATATACAATGAAATAACGACGATTTCTCCTACGTCAGTCAGTAATCCTGAGATTATATCATAATTTTCAGGCACCTTGTTCCTATTTATATCTCTCAATGCTCTGTCAAATTCTGTCCACAGAACTGGGTCGCCGATTTCGTCATCATCATCAGCTTAGTTTTTGTTCCAGAACTTTATCATCTTCCTCTTTGCCTTGATACAATTGTTAAATATGTTTCTGCCATTCTACTGCCTTGCCTTCTTTCCCTAAACTAATTTTCTGTCTTGTCATTTTCCAAAGATTTTTCTTGATTTACCTACATGCAACACACTTCTTTCCTAAAACTATACATTATTAAACCCCCTTGCTCTTTTGTGTCGCCTATTCTTCCTAGTTTTTCTATCCACTTCCTTTCTGACCTCCTTCGTTTTTGCATTTTTGTACTTCCGCCCTTCGTCAATCAGGTCTGGTATCTCTTTGTATATCTTTTGATTCTTACTTCATCTCATCTTTATTCCTCTTTTCTCCAGCAGACCTACTGATCTCATCCTTCAGGACTGTCCATTATTCGCCTATTGTGTGTCTTTCAACAAATATATTTAGCCCTTGTAAAAAATGTTCCTTTAAACAATCCCTCGCTCGTTTGTCCTTCAAACTGCCTACATTCCATTTCCTTACTGTCTTCACTTTCTTCAACTTCGGACTGCATTTCATGACCACCAAGTTGTGGCCAGAGTTCACTCCTAGGAAGATCTTGCAATCTAAATCCTGGTTTTTGAATATCCTCCTCATCATATGAAGTCTATTTGATACCTTGCAGTGTCTTCAAGTCTTTTCCGCGTATGCAGCCGTCTTTTTTATTTGTGAACAAAGTATTAATAAGGGATTATTTATAATTGGTGAAAAATTCAACCAGGCGACTTCTTTTATCACTCTTTAGACCCAGTCCCTATTATTGTACTTCAATACCTTCTCTTCCTTTGCCTACCAATGCATTCCGATCTCCATTTTCAGCTGTAATACTTGAATCTTGAAAACAATTATCTGTTAAACATGCTGGTCATAGTAACTTACTCCTTGCCCTGATTTTTCAGTTCATTATTAAACCAATTTCAATATTTCCTTTATTTGATTTGTTTGAACAATAACAGGCAAATATTGATGACTGACATTTGCTGCTTTTAGAAACAATATCTGTGTAATTCATGTCGGAGTAACACCGTGACCAGTCCGTCTTTTATGTTTCATGTCCCTTCCAGTACTCGCTGATATCAGCGCCCGATGTAGACGGATGTTATCTTTCTGGAGAGTTAATTCCTTTGTTTTCGCAGCTTCAAATCAAGTATATGAGTTAGATATTGCTCATGCATATAAACGTGAGTGGTCATATTCCCTATTGAGTGCTGCGGACAGCTGTGATTCCTTTCTAAACTGAATCTCCAAGCTGCTGGTGACAGTCTGGTGAAAAGGAGTAATTGTAACGCTTCTCTCGTGACCTATATATGGCAATACGCTTATTAACAGGTTACAAAACCTCATTTCGTTGGTGAATGAAGTTGAATTCTATTGATTTTGTGTCCAATTTAGGTCCTAGGACTCAATTGATATGAGTACTCATATAATGTTGATATTTCAGTCTTGGGTAGAGATTTTAATTTCACATCATGTAGTCGGTTAAACATAGTCTGGAAACATGCAACAAGTTTCTTGGAGCTCACTGGGCAGTGGTTGCTGTGCTTCCAGGTTATCAGGCATGTAAATGTATAGACTTCTTTTTCTGGAGATGGCAGGTCGAACGTTTCAACCCAGAGGCAACGGTGGACAATGATGGTGACGTCCATTTACTTTATGTTTGTGGTTTGAAAATGATGACTTCGATACGATATTATCGAGGAGTTATAATCCAAAACGTACAAAAAAGAAGTAGGTCTACCCTAGCAAAGGTACGTAACCATAACAACTCTCCTTTGAGTGCTGTAATTTTAGTTTTTTACAACACTAAAATAGACAGGAAGAAATATAATTCAAAATTTTCTTCATCATATTGTTTCTGAAAAATCCAATTTTTGTGTCTTCCTTCGATCTTGGGCAGCTGTGAACAACGTTAAGTAATTTCATGAATTTCTTCCTCTCCTTGCCTTCTTATCTTTCCAGGATGTTTTGCATTTCACTGTTTTCTCCTTATTTCCTCTCTCCGCACCGATTTCTTATGCTCATTCTCCTTTTGTATATTATTATTTTACAATTTGCTTTCCGTCGCATCGACACTGATAGGTATTATGGTGACGATGGGATAGGAAAGTGATAGGAGTGGGAAGGAATTGACCGTGGCCTTAATTAAGTTGCAGCCTGATGTAAAAGTGGGAAACCATGGAAAACCATATCCAGGGCTGGCTGTCGACAGTGGGGATCAAACCCATTGTCTACCTAATGCAATTTGATAGTTATGTGACCCAAAACGCACAGCTATTTGCTCGGTAAAATGTTCTTATACACAGAGAATACAACCGGTATCAAGGAAAGGTCTGTTTATGAAGAGTGTACTTCCAAAAAAATATTCTACGAGGGCGAAGAGAACTCCAGGAATCAGGAGTTTAAAACAACATTTTGGATTATCGTGAGTGACATGAACAACTCGTACAGTAGAACACCGATGTAGAACAATTCCTTTCTTGATCATTTATCATGTATTAGGGAAACGAAATCAGGACGTGGCAGTTCCGAGTGGTACTACATTACCCGAGTAAGGCGACGACTTTCGTTTTACCTCCACCGCTGCCAAAAGGTTAGTAAAGCACAAAAAGTGTAGCTACGGGCGGGACTCTTAGTAATATATCACAGACCTTGTCGAGAGGGAGGTCACCTTCCACAACAGAAGGAGAATAACATCCACACAAAGCATTACTTCTGAACTTTCACGTTGTGAATCCGTTCATGATGTTCGCAAGAAAATACTTCATTTCGAAAAATGAATGGATGACAAGTATTTGTATGTTTTATTACCCGAATATATTTTATAATTTTTAGAGACCAGTTCGGTGGCTGAGAGTAGTGTGACTATCATTTTCCCAGAGGTTTTCTTTCCGGCTCTTTAAGGGATTTTAATCCTGGGTATAGGACTGGAAACGAGATTCATCAAGCTAGTGAAACCAGCCTAAAAGCTGTCTAATGCGAGAGACAGAACTGTATCTCCACGATATCTGACTTGGCAGCAGCCACCATGGCAAGTCAAGACTTCTAATTGGCGAATGTACATGATTATTGAATCAATTACATGGGCTGGATAATAACAAGCTCACAAAGGAAATTTTAAAGTTAGCCTTATCAATGAAAAATCAAAATAATTGGCGAAAAGAAGTCATTGAAATCTAAATGAAATTGGCATTAATGAAGAAACCATAGAATAAACTTCAGAAACTTAACTGACAAATACACATTTTCTATAAAGCCCCCCCGATTAAATATTTGATGGACTGATTCTTTATGCCAAATAAGGAGCGCGTTTTGAAGTTATAAGCATTTTGGTCCTATGATTGTAGTGAGGATTTTTCTTTCTGGATTTTCAATCATCTTCATTAAAGATTTAGTAATTTTGCCTTTAAGATATACTATATTTATTGTATCTGTTCCAGGTAATTTTTATGCTCTTTGAAGTTTTGTAATTCTTTCTTTGTTAGCTTGTTGATTTAACCCTGCTGGTTCAATTGTTGCCGGCCCCGTGGTGTAGGGGTAGCGTACATGCATCTTACCCGGAGGTTCCGGGTTCGATTCCCGGCCAGGTCAGGGATTTTTACCTGGACCTGAGGGCTGCTTCGAGGTCCACTCAGCCTACGTGATTAGAATTGAGGAGCTATCTGACGGTGAGATAGCGGCCCCGGTCTCGAAAGCCAAGAATAATGGCTGAGAGGATTCGTCGTGCTGACCACACGACACCTCGTAATCTGCGGACCTTCGGGCTGAGCAGCGGTCGCTTGGTAGGCCAAGGCCCTTCAAGAGCTGTAGTGCCATGGGGTTTGGTTTGGTTTTTGGTTCAATTATTATTATTATTATTATTATTATTATTATTATTATTATTATTATTATTATTATTATTATTATTATTATTATTGAATAATCCTACGATTTTATCCTATAAAACGATTCTTCAACGTCTCAGTAAACATACGTTCTCATTCGTGAAATCTTGAATGCCAACCGACTACGCTAGAATTCCGTATGAAAATCTTACGTGTAAAGAAGTGAGAACCTCAACGAACTTCGCAGTGCACCCGTTCAATGGATAAGAATAATGCGCTTCGTAACGAGGGAAAACATACTTAATCGTTAAAAATGTAAATCCCAAAACGGATCACAATGTTATCGCCATCATGCAGATGAGATGCGCGATCTCTAGCATGCTGCACTAACGTAGTTCCGCAAGGCTCATCCGGATGTCTATGTATTGCTCTCTGGGGAACTCTATGATCGGTATTACATCCGGCCACTTTCCAATCTCCAGAGCCAATTAACGCTACTGATACATGCACAGGTACGTGAGTACGAGCTACACATAACGTACATAAAGCCGCCATGAATTCAATGGATACAGTACGCGCCTTGTGCTGCAGTCATGGTATAACTGCACATCCTGCCCATAAATTCTCGTGAAATTAGTTTGGAACAAATTTTTAAAAATGACAGTTTTAAGAATCACTTTGTGTATGTACATACAGGATGGGCAAAATAAAACCGGCCCGGAAAATGTTTATAAGACTGACGGGGAATTGACCCTGTAAGCCCTTTACAGGGCCTATACAATAACGTGCCACTTTTCTGTATTAACGATATAATGTAGGTGTCTTGGTACAAGTGTGTACCAAATGTACGAGATGATGTACCAGCACTTGTGAATTGTGCTGCCAGGTGGTTTGAGGCAAAGTAACCCGCTGTTCTCTCTCCATTAACATGTGATTGCGAAATGGTACACTTATTTCTTCCGCGTCTGTTTCGAGGTCTACCTGTGAACGTGTGTTTGTGTTCGAGAAGGGTTGGCCACGGCTCTACCGTGGATCTACGCCTCTACATTCGGGAGACGCGAGAGGACTGGACCTCACGGCTAGCCGCAAGCGTCGGCTGTCCTGAGAATGGTTTTCCGTGGTTTCCCATTCTCCTGCACTAAGGCGAATGCCGGGACACTTCCTAGTATAGGCCACGGCCGCCAACTCCCTTACCTTCTCTCAGCATCTCCTTCACCATCACAAATCTCCCGGCCTGAGAGACGGCGTCACCGTCTAAGTGGCCCGCCTCCCCCTTCAGGGCAGGAATGAAAACATTATAGTAGTAGTAGTAGTAGTAGTAGTAGTAGTAGTAGTAGTAGTAGTAGTAGTAGTAGTAGTAGTAGTCTGTGTTCGTCTTTTCTCTTTACAACTGAATTTCGAATAAAGTAAATGGTTCCTTACAGTTTTATGGCATGTACCTTCTTTTTTTAGGTAACTACACACACACACTTTGGATGAAATAGCATTATACAACGTGCTTAAGAATACCTACATCTTTAAATTCAAAATAAGAGTTATGTCTGTACATTGCTCAGAATTTAAAAGAATGGCGTTTCTGTACCTGTCGTGTCTACAGTAACAAGGAAATGCATTTCTTTATTTTCCGTAATTTCTGTCTGTCTGTCTGTCTGTCTGTCTGTCTGTCTGTCTGTCTGTCTGTCTGTCTGTCTGTCTGTCTGTCTGTCTGTCTGTCTGTATGTACGCGCATCACGAAAAACGGATGAAGAGAATTGAATGAAAATTGGTATGTAAAGTCGGGGAATAAGTCGCTACAATCTAGGCCATAAATAATTTTATTCAAGCTGAGTGACATGGTAGTTTAGGGTAAGGCCTAAAATTTAATTCTCTGATATTTACGTTATTAGTGGTCCTATCGATAAATACTATTAACTTAAGTTATATATAGTATTATTAAATTTACGATAATTTATGTAATATATTGTTTACTGTACCGGCTATGATAACAGGGATATTCAGAATTTGGATTTTTGTTGTTAAGTCCATAGCAGCACCGAGTCACTAGAACATGGGTAAACAGAATTTATGAAAATTGGGGAATAAGGAACTACGGTCTACGCTATAAATACTTTTATAGGATTCCCTAATATCACAGAGTCGGAAGAAAACTAAATGTGAAGGCCTACAAAATACGTAGAAAGCTGATAAAGTTGATCAAAAATAACATTACGTTTACCATTGTTTGTTGTGATGTGCTTTGTGTCTTCTACTGCTAACCTTCTCCGATAGATGGAGTTACTGCTGCGTACCGAGTATAACAGCCTGCTTGAATATTGGCGGAAAGTAGCTGGGGAGTTTGATCTATTCTTTTCTATTTATTATTTTACAAATTGCTTTACGTCGCACCGACACAGATAGGTCTTATGGCGACGATGGGAGAGGAAAGGGCTATGAGTGGGAAGGAAGCGGTCGTGGTCTTATTTAAGTTACAACCCCAGCATTTGCCTGGTGTGAAAATGGGAAACCACGGAAAACCATCTTCAGGGCTGCCAACGGTGGGGCTCGAATCCCCTATCTCTCGAATACAGGATACTGGCCGCATATAAGCGACTGCAGCTATCGAGGTCGGTCTCTCTCTCCTTTAGAATGCCATTCCTCTGGTTCATACATTTTCTTATACTACTGGTACGTAACACACCGGTACATCATAGCATTCCAGCTATTCAATCCTTACTCTGAGGCACTGATTGGATCCTCATTTTTAACGGAGACTTACGTTCCTCGACATAAGGGTACATGGAAAGAAAATGTTAAGACGGTTTTAGTGTTTGGGCAGAACGCGTATATCGCAAGAAGTATTTAACTTACATGTTCAATGTCTCAATTGACAGATAAAAGAGGAGGCTATCTAATAAATAAATAAATAAATAAATAAATAAATAAATAAATAAATAAATAAATAAATAAATAAATAAATAAATAAATAAATAAATAAATAAATAAATAAATAAATAAATTAATTGAAAATCTAAAATGTAGTACATTTCTTGAAATAGCGCTGCAATGCAAGGCAAAATTTGTCCCAAATATGTGACGTCACATGCATACTCTTTTATAAGATGGCGCTGTATTGACTTGCGCGCTCAGTTGGAGGTTAGCTCTCGTTGTGAATACATTGTTGTCAGTAGTATTGAATAAAAGATTTAATAATGAAGCTTTGGTCGTAATATTACTCCCAAACTCTTAAATTATGTCACTAATTTCTCATATCGCGGATCCATATTACACATTCCAAGTGTACCACGTTCTGTTAAATAAAATTTATTATCCACCAAATATTTGTCTTTTATTTCAAATAAATAAGTTTACGAAACCCTGTCTTATTATTATTATTATTATTATTATTATTATTATTATTATTATTATTATTATTATTATTATTATTATTATTATTATTATTATTATTATTATTATTATGTAGTCGAAGTATGTATATGAACAAAGGAAAGTCAAAACGTAGCGTTTTCTGATCTGATTTCTAGATAGAATTGTAGAAATATAGGCCGAGAAAATTATTTCTAAGCTGCTTTACGTCTTAAGGCGACGATGGGATGGGAAAGGGCTAGGAGTGGGAAGAAAGCGACCGTGGCCTTAATTAAGGCACAACCCTAGGATGTGCCTGGTGTGAAAATGGGAAACCACAGAAAACTATCTTCAGGGTTGCCGACAGTGGGGTTCAAGCCCAATACCTCCCGGATGCAGTCTCACAGCTGCGCTCTCCTAACCGCACGGCCAATTCACCCGGTGGAGAAAATTAAAGCAGTTCTATTTTCACACCACTTCTTTCTTTTTTGCATTGAAAATGGTTTTCCGTGGTTTCCTCTTTTCACACTAGGCAAATGTTGGAGCTATACCTTAATCAATGCCACAGCCGCTACCTTCCCAAACCTAGCTCCTTCCCACCTTCCCATCGCTGAGAATCTTTGATGTGTTAGTGCGACGTTAGGCCACTAGCAAAATAATTAAATAAATAAAGGGACACTTTGTCGTTAAATAAAGGCCAATGCCGCAAACACTCCCACACGTAACTTTTTATTTTTGACGTTAAACAATTTCCCGAAGTTTGAACGAAGTTGGTTGACTAATATCTGTGGCGCCGTTTTTTAAGTATTGTAGTTAATTAAGGTCCGCCTCTGTGGTGTAGTGGTTAGCCCAAAGTCCTGCAAAGTACAATGTGTCATGTGGTCAGCGAGACGAATCCTCTCGGCCGTTATACTTGGCCTTCTAGACCGTGTTCGCTATCTCAAGGTCAGATGTCTCCTCAATTGTAATCACGTAGGCTGTGTGAACCTCTAATCAGTCATATCTAGGCAGGCACGCTACACCGTGGATTCGGCTGCATTGATTATACAAATAACAGACTTGACAAGCTAAGAGTGATGAGATGGGACGATAGTAAACGAAATTATGACACCAGCCTCTATTTAATTTGTCTCATTTTCCAGTGCACTTAGACAGAGGTAAAGGTAGATTACTAGAAAAGGAAGAAGAAGAGAAGTAGTATATGCGCTAGGAAGCCTCCGTGTCATCTCAAAATATCCGAGTCTAAAAATATACGAATTTTCAATTGTGGTAATGTTTTAAAAAAACCGTGCATGTGTACAATATTATTTTAATAAAAGCCAAGTAATACGAAGGGGTTCACTGTTAGCATCAGCCGGACTGCAGGACGTCTTCTAAGAATTTTATCTCAATCTTGAAGTGGCCTGCCGTATAGATTCTCACAAACAGAACGACAGGGTCTTAGTAGACCCCACGGACGCCACGAACCCGACGAAAATTAATCCCAGTCCCATTTTTTAAATGCAGCTATTGCTTTGTCATATATGTACAACCTTGATTAATTTTAGAGTTTACTATGAAAATATTTATAATTTATTCTTCAGAATGTTGCCACAGGCTTCAAAATAATAATATTAATGGTTTTTCATCCCATTAACTACTTTTACGGTTTTCGGGGACGCTGAGGTGGCGGAATTTTGCCCCACAGGAGTTCTTCAATGTGCCAGTATTGCTATTGATTCGAGGCTGACGTATTTAAGCACCTGGAAATCCCGCCGGGCTGAGCTGGGATCGAACCCGCCGACTTGAGCTCAGTAGGCCTGCGCTCTACCGAATGAACTATCCAGCCCGGCTCACAGGTTTCAGTCCATTTTGATGACTTAAGAGATTTTTCTGAAATAATTAGATGTCTTCAGTTTCGTCATATTCAGCTGTAGACCTCTTGGTTCTTTCGCCTATAATGTGATAGTTCTTTCTTCTCTTCAAAACTTGGAGATTCATATCCATCCTAAATCTTTGAAGATCAGATGTTCCAGGTTTTTCTTCAAAACTAGATAACAACTCCTTGAAACGGTGATATCTTTTTATCAGACTATTGCACATAGAATTCCAACCTTCAACGGAACTGTTTGCTCCGTGTCAGTTTCCATGACAATTGCACAGTTCAAGTTCAGCCACTGGTCGATGAAGTAGTCGAAAAAAATCTTGCAAATAAAATGAATCAAAATAAGAATTCACCCTCACCGTAGCGAAGTGCGGACACAGAGCTAGTGAAATTCAAAAATTGTTTATTTTTAAAACCCCTGTCACCTATGCAGCTACTTACACTCCTCGGATGTTTTGAGACTCATTAGTAAAGCTGGATTTCCATGCAAATAAGCTGGTTACACTTCTGAAAATTTGCAAATATTCGTTTTATGACTAATAAATTCCAAATACCGTACATTTTCCGTGCATGATTGCATTTTTGGCCTTTTTGGGAGAAAATTCGTGCATAATGCATATTTTGAAAATTTTGGATTTAATAGCGAATAATTGGACATTTATATTCGATTATATATGACGTTTTCTCTGACTTTGACGCATACGTAATGTTAACTTGCATGATAGTTCCTTTTTTGAACATTTGTTTGCAGAATTTGGGAACGTACGTCCACGTTATTTGTCTATCACTGAGAGAGAAAGTTAATGTATTCCTGGCATACTACTTGACAACCAAAGTTGGAATCACACATGTCCTATAATCCAGTTAGCCAAGCACTTTCTTATCTGTTGCTTGAGTAAATATTGGCATAAGCGAGAAGACCCAGCGTCGATCGCTCTAATCTCTAGAAATAAGGTGTCCCAGTAAAAACAGAACCCTAAAGTTTGCACTACTAAATGGCGGCTTTTTTGTCTATGTTAGACGATGAAATCAAAACTTGAATCACACATTTGTGACGCCGCGTTTCTGAGATAGCAGCTTACAAACCTTGGCTTTCCACTGAATCCCGTTTGGTTTCCATGGAATTTCCTACCTCGAACTCCGAACGCCCACTTGTCACATGTCTGAGGCCAAAATAATTGAAAAAAGAAGGGAGTTGGAAAGGAGCGCGCTTACACGCTTCAAATTGTAATTTAGTGTTGGACTGTGCTGTGAAGTGTTGATGCCATCCCACCTGTTAAAAGTCTAAAGTCTACGAAGAGACCTCGTGTCTAAATGGATTGAGGGAAAGGAATTTCTTAGTTTTTTAAAACAGATAACTTCAGATATGCTTCGTCCTAAGTGTATTCATTTAAGTATGAACCCGTCACCTCTCGTGACGTAGAAAGATAATTTTCTGTGTTCAGGAATGTTCTGCCAGATAAAGGAATTAACTTTAATTAAATAAAATATGGATAAATTAGTTGTTGTACTGTGTTTCAAAAGGAAATGAAAATATACCAATGTGGAACTGAAATTTTATAGTGCATATTTTCTAGTTTATTGTGCATGTCCGTCATTTGATTAGTGCATGAATGCATGCATATTTTGAGATATGATAGTGCATGGAAGTCCGGGCTCTACCTCATTAGTTTGTTCATTTCGGCTACATATTTCTTGCGGATATTTTGAGACTGCACCTGGCGCCTCGTTCCGGAAACATCCGCGTGGTACTAGACCAGTGGTGCTGCAGATACGTCTAAGTTGCCAACAGGTATGCAGATTGTTAAGTTTTAAGGGTAATTTTCTCGTTAAATAAGGTCTAATGGCACAAAACTTCCGGCATATATTCGTTTATTGTTAAGATGACCAGACCTCTTAAAACCGGACATGTCCTCCTTTTTAGACCATTGTTGGATATTTTAAAAAAACCGAAATATCCTTTTTTTTTGGTGAATCTGCTTATTTTGGAGTAATTATTTTTACTACTTCGTATATACAAGTATTCTACAATACGCGACGGCATAATCGATATCCTATCGCTATATAGAAATGTGATTAATGGATATACATTACATATGATTATTCTATACATACTTTTTATTGTGATAATAAGCGCTATTTATCACTCTGTATACTGCATGCTTTCCTCTCAGCAATACCTAGTCAGAACACTGATATTATGTTAACGTGCGACATTTTACAACGTGATGAACGACAGGAAATAACCTGGATTTGACTGAAGCCTGTTTTAAATGAACGGTGGTGAAAGAAATATGCATTATTGTGATGTTGAGAAATGTATTCTGTATATGGCTTTCAAATTGAATGATGTGAAATATTTTGATCAGTTCTGTAATTTCATACAATTTCTGAATGAGATTAGTGATGATCCTAAATATAATAAGTACCGGGCGAGTTGGCCGTGCGCGTAGAGGCGCGTGGCTGTGAGCTTGCATCCGGGAGATAGTAGGTTCGAATCCCACTATCGGCAGCACTGAAGATGGTTTTCCGTGGTTTCCCATTTTCACACCAGGCAAATGCTGGAGCTGTACCTTAATTAAGGCCACAGCCGCTTCCTTCCAACTCCCAGGCCTTTCCTCTCCCATCGTCGCCATAAGACCTATCTGTGTCGGTGTGACGTAAAGCCCCTAGCAAAAATATATATGTATAATAAGTTACCTTGCATTCAGAAATGGGCAAAATTTATCGTAGTTTACAATTACTAATACCAGCAGAATACTTTTTTATATGCCAGGGCACAATTCAAATGGAGAAAGAATATTTTCATTGATCTCAGTACAATGAGCTGACAATAGGAGACGTTTCAAACAGGAATCTGAGAGAATCCTCTTAATTGTTCAGTATAATCTAATGGAATTTACATGCATATCTTTTTATATGTTAGACACGCCAAAACTCCTAAAGCCAACTGAATATTTATAAACGTTTCAGCACGACGCGTAAATTACTTTCATTGTTTACATTTTACGAGAATTTCTTTCTTTCTTTCTTTCTTTCTTTCTTTCTTAATCTGTTTACCCTCCAGGGTCGGTTTTTCCCTCAGACTCAGTGAGAGATCCCACCCATACGACCTCGAAGACAGTGTCCTGGAGCGTGAGATTTTGGGTCGGGGATACAACTGTGAAGGAGGACCAGTACATTGCCCAGGTGGCCTCACCTGCTATGCTAAACAGCGGCCTAGGGGAGGGATGGAAAGATTGGAAGGGACAGGCAAGGAAGAGAGAAGGAAGCTACCATGGCCTTAAGTTAGGTTCTATTCCGGCATTTGGCTGGAAGAGAAGTGGGAAACCACGGAAGACCACTTCGAGGACGGCTGAGGTGGGAATCGAACTCTCTCTACTCAGTTGACCTTCCGAGGCTGTGTTGACCCCGTTCCAGCCCTCGTACCACTTTTCAAAGTTCGTGTCAGAGCCGGGAATCGAACCCGGACCTCCAAGGGTGGCAGCTAATCACGCTAACCACTGTTCCAAAGAGGTAGACTTTACAATTTACTGTATAATATGGAAATGGATAAAATTTGTTTATGTATGAGTAAGAATATATAAGTCTAAATTCAGACTCTTAATGGAGGAATTTTGTGTCATCTTTTTTCGTCACTGTCCTCCTTTTTAAATAGTTTTGTTCTCTTTTAAAATTATTTACATCTGGTCGCACCATTTATGGTTGACCTCTCACAGTTTGGACAAAATTGGTGGCTTTCTCTTGATAGCCGAAAGAAGCAGTTATCAACAAGAATGGAATGTACATTGACACATGCATAGTAGCCCCAGAATAAAGGTTATGGCCGCGTAACGGAGTTACTTTTGAATGTGGGTGTACCCGCTGTGGACTGGCCGGCACGGTGGTATTAGTTGTGACCCCGTCAAATCCCCGCTGTATTGCCCCGTAACTTATATTCCACTCGTGTATGCTTCATGAGCCTTTGTGTGTATTTTGTATGGCTTAGTGGGTGGCATATCGCAAGCCTCGGGCAGCAGACGAGGCAATGCATAAAAGAAAACTCATCGTCCATTGATACAAATGGGCCAGGCTTTCCTTGCAAGTCTTAAGGAATTCATCCGTGATCTTACGTATATACACTAGACTTCTCAATACACACAATGGAAACCTACGCGAAACCTTTCAATTTCTAGTTATTCAACTTAGAATATTATTCCTTTTATTGGTAATGTACCTGCTCCTCTTTCAGTTTTTAAATCATAGTAGAGATTATGTTTGTCGGCCCCGGACTCGAGTGGGTAGCGTGGCTATCACACATCCGGAGACTATGGGTTCGATTCTAGGCTATCCCAGGTTTCAATTTATCAGGAAATGAGGGCTGGTTCAAGGTCCACTAATCCTATCCGATTACAATTGAGAAGCTTATTTCCAAAAGGTACCAGTTCAAAAGTAAAATTTCTTCTCGAGTGAGAAAAAACTCCCAGGGTGTAAGATCTTTCTTTCTTAAACAGATTACCCTATAAGGTTGGTTTTCCCTCGACTCAACAAGGGATCACCTCTACCACCTCAACGGCAGTGTCATGGAGCGTGAGACTTTGTGTCGGGGGATTAAACCGGGGAGGAGGACCAGTACCTTGCCCAGGCGGCTTCACCTGCTATGCTGAAGAGGGGTCTTGTGAAAGGATGGAAGGATTGGAAGGAATATGCAAGGAAGAGGGAAGGAAGCGGTCGTGGCTTTAAGTTAGGTACTATACCACGGAAAACCACTTCGAGGATGGCTGAGTTGGGAATCGAAGCCCCTCTACTCAGTTGACCTCCCGAGACTGAGTGGACCCCGTTCCAGCCCTCGTACCACTTTTCAAATTTCGTGGCAGAGCTGCAAATCGATTCAGGGACTCCGGGTGTGGCAGCCAGTAACACCAGAGTGTAAAAATTTACTTCAAATGTCATTTTATCACTTTTGGTATGTTAAGATTGTTATACAAAATATTTCTGTTAAAAATTCTGCAGTTTAAGAAATATTCAAGAAAATAAAGATGGATTTGGTGCTTTTTGGCACTCAAACTCTAAACGTTTCCACCTGAAGGACATAAATTTTACTGAAAGCATCAGGAAACTGGCTGTATTTAAATGCACAATGGTCAAAATGACTTATTTAGATAATGGCACAGATATATTAAATGAAATCATCGAAGTCCGCCTCTGTGATGTAGTAGTTAGTGTGATTATCTGACCCCTCCGCAGGTCCGTGTTTGATGGCCGCCGGTCCTCACACTGGATAACGTTGTCTTCTGCTCCCTGGGTAGGAGGCATCCAGCTGGCTTTCACAAGTTTCTCTATGATGTGACGGAGGAGTGGCAGGAATTGCTGTTACCACTATTGTTTCCGAGCGGCTTATATGTTGAAACAGCCGTCCTTTAGATTAAGTGCAGTTCACGAAGAAAGTGTCCTTGACCTGGGATCTTTGACAGACGTCAATGACGTGTGTGTATGAATAGGAATATGAAGATTGGTTTCTTTTTTCTCCAGATATTCAAAAGAATTTTGAGTCTCCTTGAGGATGGTGGAGGCATGTTGATTAGTACAAGAATCTACCAGATGTCTTTAGAGTGCATTCATTTTGTTACGTAGTACTGACATAAATTTCTGAGACTGGCCGCATGATGGCGCTGTGGTGCACTACAGCGCATAGGTGGCGCCGTGGTATGGTACAATGTCAGTTAGTCTCTCGTTCCTGCAAGAGACAGTTGAGTGCATGCACTGGACGTAGACGTACGGTCGTTGTTGTGATGGTGATTTGAATGCGCCCGTCGGACCTTGACATGTCACAGTTTGAGGAACGGGAAAACATCATATTCTGCCAGAAATTAGGCAAAACCACTGCCGAAACATTCGAAATGGTGCAGCAGGTTTACGGTGAGGATGCATTGAGTCACAGTGTTGTGTTTAGGTGGCAGCGACGTTTCGTGCAAAGGCGGGACAGTTTGGAAGATGATGTGCGAACTGGTCGGCCACCAAAAGTTCAAACGGAACGCAAGATCCAAGAAGTTGCAAAGTTGGCGCGTGCTAACCGCTCCCAATCGGTATACGATCTCGCAGCAGCAATAGAATTCAGCCATGGTACTTGCCATAAAATTCTCCTGTTACCCAAAACAATGTGCCACGAATCCTGTCGCAAGACCAATGTGATGTTCCCATGATGATTTGTGGTGACCGCAACAGTAGTGCTGACGATGATCCGACGTTTCTCAACCGGGTAATAATTGGAGACGAAACATGGTGTTTCCTTTCAGCGGTGCTTCCAGCAGCTATACCAACGTTGGCAAACGTTTGTTAACGGCCAACGGCGACTATTTTGCGGGTGGATGTGGTTCTGTGTACGAGTACGCCGTGTAATGCGGCATCGTGCGCGACATACTGAGTCTTGTTGGTGCCTATCCTCCAGGCATCATGTCGCAGAACTTAAGGACTGTACTACGTATAATGCGCATTGCCTGGTTCAGTCGGATGTCTATTACTTTGGTGTGAGCATTTTCACCAAGTTGATGAGCTGTATTCAACATAGCAGTGACAATGATGTGAATGCGACAGTGATCATACTGATAGCCTATAATTCGCTGTGTTTGGCGAAAGTATATCAGCCTGTGCAGAGATTTCCCACACCAGAAATATTCTTTAGTAATGCCAGGAGAGCTGTAGAATTTATCCACAGAGAATCATGAGGTTGAGTTTTATTTATGTCGACTATTTAGCGAAGAACTTGCCCTGGCCCCTAGGCAGCGGGTACACTGCTTGTACATGGCAAAGTCATGTAAGGGCGAAAAACGATTTCCCGACGCTTCAAAATTGGGTCCCAGCAGCTAAGAAAACATCGGCCCTCCAGGACTGTTGGAGGTTGGCGTTGGGCTGACAACCCAGTCTATACAAAACTCTCGTTACGAAATCTGAAGAAGGAATAGCCGGCCTGACCTTTTTACGACGACCTCCCAAACGTTTAAAGGACTTGAAAATTGGTTCATGGAATGTTTTAACCTAAGAAAGTAGCTCGATCAGCTCGATGAGTATCGATTAGATATTACTACTATTCAAGAAGTGAGATGGATTGGTAAAGGAGTGATACAGAGAAAGCAGAACATGCATTCTATAGCTGCCACGCGAAGGATCAAATGTTTGATACTGGTTTTCTTCGTGCTAGTAGCCATTGAATCCAGTAGTACCTGGGGTAACGATGGACTCAATTTTATTGAAGAGTTTGGCCAAAGGATTGCTCGGATTTCCGTCGATACCCGAACAGCTACTTTTCTTATTCAGCGCATCAGCGTAGCTCTATGGTGTGGGAGTGTCACATCCACTCTCGGGACACTACCACCTAGTAAAGAGCTTTATTCAGTGTTACTCCTTTAAGACATGACTTTATATTTTATAGGAAATGCCCTTACTTTAGTTTTGAAGAGCACGGCACATTAAATTGGAGTGCGTCAGAGAGCGAGAGGATTTGCTTTAAATGAAGCTCCAAAATTTTTCTAAAATATTTGTTTTATTGTGAAAAGTCAAGTTCATAATACCTTAAATAGAGCAGAAGATGAATTGGGTGCGACCTTTCTCCGTCCTGTCGCTGACAATGTCCCACAATGCTCTGCTACTCCTCTCATCTCCTTACCATGGATAAGCTCTCGGCAACACGGAACCACGTTTCCTCCAACGAGGGAAGCTCTAGAAGTTCTAGAATTTCTATACATTTTTGAAGTTCTTGAAGATCTAGGAGGTCTGGGAGTTTGGTTTGCCGAGATCACTCCCTCGGAAGAATAGCGCGAAAACACGTATTTAAGCCCTTGAACGTATCGGACGTGTTAGTCTGAGGTTTAATTTCTGAACAGAAGAAAATAAACGCACTGATGCCGTGTCGAATGTCAATGAAATAGAACCCGCACTCTTTTAACATACGTGACACTTGGTACAAATTATTATATTGTTCACAAATAGTTCACCTAAGCTTTTACCGTTCGGAGAATATAGCGTAATTATTGGTAGAGTTCTACGGCTTTGTGATTGTTTTGCATGCATTTACAAAGTTAATTTAACACTATTGTGACGCTATGAATGGCAATTACTTCACTTTGGTAGAGGAAGTTAAATGCTTTGCCTGTGAAATTAGTTCCATTCACACGCACTGTCATGTTCACGTTCAAACCCGAATAATAATGCTGGTAAGGCTTTATAATACTTTGATAGTGAAATTTAGTTCCACCGAGCTCGATAGCTGCAGTCGCTTAAGTGCGGCCAGTATCCAGTATTCGGGAGATAGTGGGTTCAAACCGCACTGTTGGCAGCCCTGAAAATGATTTTCCGTGGTTTCCCATTTTCACACCAGGCAAATTTTGGGGCTGTACCTTAATTAAGGCCACGGCCGCTTCCTTCCCTCTCCTAGCCCATTCCTGTCCCGTCGTTGCCATAAGACCTATCCGTGTCGGTACGACGTAAAGCAACTAGCAAAAAAAAAAAAAAAAAAAAAAAAAAAGACAAATTAGTTCCGTTCACTAATAGTCCTGGGTTCATTTAAGGATACCATGTTCTAAGTTCGTTATCAGCAGAAATATTTCAATCATTATGAATTATTGAACACTTGAAAAAATACAAGTCCTAATGCATTGTTCCAGGGTATAAGTTCGCAAGACTATTGAAATATTTTAATCACTTCTCACCGTAACTTCGTTGCCCGTATACTACGATTCCACACTGTCACGTCGCGGCACAAACTTCCACCAGCCAACCGTCGTGGTTCGACTGTGGAACAAGACTGTGTCGTGTTGAATTTTCACTCCTCTTTTATACCATTGTCGCGAAGATTACAGCTGTTTTATTCCTTTCAATATCTTCTTTAATCCATGGTGGATTTTAACGAAACATGGTGGTATTAGAGATATTAAAACGATGTATGCAGTGATGTTATCATAATATTTGTGCTATAATTCCTATACGAGTTAATTATGATTGTACATCTTAAGGTTCTGTGAATGATACAACTTAGATGTCGCCAACTGCTCTGTTGGCGCCCGGTGGGTATTTTAAGTTTGAAATACTTGAACTCTAATGCTGGACCAGTGTTCCTTGTACAATATGTAGCATGCAGGAATAAATAATATAGTTTTAAGTTATTATAGGAAATCTGGTGTAGACATTTCGACGGCCCGGCGCTGGGCGTGTACTACCCCTGAGATGTCCGTCAAAAAATGTGACGCTCTTTTACGACGCTGAATATTCTATACCTATTGAAGATACCACCATTATAATTATATCGTTGCAAAGAAAAGCTATTAAGATACAAGAAGGCTGTCAAATGAGGTACCGTTTTGGCAGTACCACGCTCAAGGGCAATCGTTATAACTTCGAAGCTGTCAGTCCGAATTAAAAAATCAAAGTGTCGGTTTGAAGCCTATATAATTCTCTATAAAATGACTTAAAGTAATTTCAGTTGGTGAAGTTGTTAGCGACGGACGTCTATTTGAAGAAAATATGTTGTGAACTTTTCGAAAAATATTCATAAAGTCCAAATTTAAACCCCAACGAAACAAGCAAAAACATCCGATAACTCCACCTTAGATAAGAGGACTAAATTCCAAACAAAATTTGCTCTACAGGAACAACGCGCGGTTTTGAGCGTGAGCGTGTCGAGTTTGCAGCGATCAATATGCGCGAACACCAACGGACGGTTTTGAGCACGAGAGTGCCGAGTGTGCAGTGGTAAAAATGCGCGAGCGCTAAGGGGCGGTTTCGAGTGCGAGTGTCGAGTGCGCAGCGGTAAAAATGCGCGAGCGTGTCGAGTGCGCAGCGATAAAAATGCGCGAGTGCCAACGGGCGGTTTCGAGTGCGAGTGTCGAGTGCCCAGCGGTAAAAATGCGCGAGCGTGTCGAGTGCGCAGCGATAAAAATGCGCGAGCGCCAACGGGCGGTTTCGAGCGTGAGTGTCGAGTGCGCAGCGGTAAAAATGCGCGAGCGTGTCGAGTGCGCAGCAATAATAATGCGCGAATGTCAACGGCGGCTTTGAGCGTGAGCGTGTCGAGTGTGCAGCGGTAAAAATGCGCTAGCCGTATCGGGCGGTTTCGAGCGTGAGCGTCGAGTGCGCAGCGGTAAAAATGCGCGAACGTCAACGGGCGGTTTTGAGCGTGAGCGTGTCGAGTGTGCAGCGGTAAAAATGCGCGAACGTCAACGGGCGGTTTCGAGCGTGAGTGTCGAGTGCGCAGCGGTAAAAATGCGCGAGCGTGTCGAGTGCGCAGCAATAATAATGCGCGAATGTCAACGGCGGTTTTGAGCGTGAGCGTGTCGAGTGTGCAGCGGTAAAAATGCGCTAGCCGTATCGGGCGGTTTCGAGCGTGTGCGTCGAGTGCGCAGCGGTAAAAATGCGCGAACGTCAACGGGCGGTTTCGAGCGTGAGTGTCGAGTGCGCAGCGGTAAAAATGAGCGAGCAGCAACGGCCGGTTTCGAGCGCGAGCGTGTCGAGTGCACAGCGGTAAAAATGCGCGAGCACCAACGGGCGGCTTAGAGAGCGAGCGTGTCGAGTGCGCAGCGATAAAAATGCGCGAGCGCCAACGGGCGGTTTCGAGCGTGAGTGTCGAGTGCGCAGCGGTAAAAATGCGCGAGCGTGTCGAGTGCGCAGCAATAATAATGCGCGAATGTCAACGGCGGTTTTGAGCGTGAGCGTGTCGAGTGTGCAGCGGTAAAAATGCGCTAGCCGTATCGGGCGGTTTCGAGCGTGAGCGTCGAGTGCGCAGCGGTAAAAATGCGCGAACGTCAACGGGCGGTTTTGAGCGTGAGCGTGTCGAGTGTGCAGCGGTAAAAATGCGCGAACGTCAACGGGCGGTTTCGAGCGTGAGTGTCGAGTGCGCAGCGGTAAAAATGCGCGAGCGTGTCGAGTGCGCAGCAATAATAATGCGCGAATGTCAACGGCGGTTTTGAGCGTGAGCGTGTCGAGTGTGCAGCGGTAAAAATGCGCTAGCCGTATCGGGCGGTTTCGAGCGTGAGCGTCGAGTGCGCAGCGGTAAAAATGCGCGAACGTCAACGGGCGGTTTCGAGCGTGAGTGTCGAGTGCGCAGCGGTAAAAATGAGCGAGCAGCAACGGCCGGTTTCGAGCGCGAGCGTGTCGAGTGCACAGCGGTAAAAATGCGCGAGCACCAACGGGCGGCTTAGAGAGCGAGCGTATCGAGTGCGCAGCGATAAAAATGCCCGAGCACCAACGGGCGGCTTCGAGAGCGAGCGTGTCGAGTGCGCAGCAATAAAAATGCCCGAGCACCAACGGGCGGCTTCGAGAGCGAGCGTGTCGAGTGCGCAGCAATAAAAATGCGCGAGTACCAACGGGCGGCTTCGAGAGCGAGCGTGTCGAGTGCGCCCATGGAAGTAGAATAGTGAAGGGTGATATTTCACGAACTGTGACTCTTTGAATGATATATAAAATTCACGACTAACGTATTACTTCCTACGCTGTCACTGTGATCAGCCGTGATTTCAATGTTTCACTCCAATATGATTATCGCGCGCCCTCATAACACCATAATATACCGAACTAGTGTATGTTACTATACAAACTGTGGCTTGATCAGCTGTGGTATCACATGTGGTGCCGTAACGGTGTCCAGTCGAAACGATGTAATCGTGAAAGGAGCATCACCTTGACTGCCCCACACCGCGGGGCCGGCCTAATAATTTTGAATATAAAGTGTTATAAAAGGTGAGAACTTTCCTTCCGAACATAAACATAACTTAAACCTCGTCATGTATAGTATTATCAATTAATATCAATTTTAGGAAATTGTGCTACAATTGCACCATCGATCTTAACATAACACGAATGACATCCCTGATTTCTTTTGTCGGTATAATTCTGATATACCATGTATATAAGACCTTGGATGACTGATTTTCTTAAAATCATTTAAAACACACAGATAATCACAATAAAATAGCCTTCTCGTGATCACAAGCTACAAACAAGCAGCACGGGTGGTCCAGTGATAGTGATCATCTCACGTTTAAAAATCACTAATATCAGAAAATCGCGGTATCAGATCACACTGTGACTCACAAATCACAATATCGCTCATCATTAAAGTGGACGATAGCATCGGTACTATTGTTCCGTCCGTCGGGAATGCTTCATTCTGCTGTGCCTACGAACATCAGCATCACCAGACAAGACCGGCTCCATGGCTAAATGGTTAGCGCGCTGGCCTTTTGCCGCAGGGGTCCCGGGTTCGATTCCCGGCAGGGTCGGGAATTTTAACCATCATTGGTTAATTTCGGCAGCAAGGGGACTGGGTATCTGTATAGTCTTCATCATCATTTCATCCTCATTACGACGCGCCGGTCACCTACGGGTGTCAAATCAAAAGACCTGCACCTGGCAAGCGGAACATGTCCTCGGACACTCCCGGCACTAAAAGCCATACGCCATTTCATTTTTTTTACCAGACAAGACATTTCAACGCCTTTAATATTAACGGCAATCTCACTTCCACCAAATTTTTTGACACTGGAAGTAAACAATAGAAGACAATAGACGTATTCTGATTCAACTGTGGCCAGTCCCCAGATCAGAACGGAAAAATACAAATCACCTGTAAATCTAGACACAAACATGTCAGTGCAGTGTAGAATATTTTCGTTCACGCGATGGTTTTCTTATTTTAGTCAGGCGTTTCACACACACATTTCGTACATTAATGAGATTTTCTCTCGCTGAATCCTTGAAAGATATATAGCTTCAGAATGAAAGGTGAAGATTTCTAAGATTGCGGTAGGAACAATAATTTACTGGCGGTCATTCTTTCAAGAACGTGACCGAGGTTTGTGAGACCAGTGATATTGCGGGAGGATCTTTTTGTCTGTTTCTCCTGCGATATATATAAACGTGATGAAGCAGATATATTGACTTGACCTGATATTGGAAAAAAATATAATTAAATACCATTTACTCCTCCCTGCAATAACCGAAAGATTCGTTACATTTCAATTAGCATGACTATTACTATGGAGAAATTATTATTATTATTATTATTATTATTATTATTATTATTATTATTATTATTATTATTATTATTATTATTATTATTATTATTATTATTATTATTATTATTATTATTATTATTATTATTATTATTGTACTGGGCGGTACACCTCCGCGCCGCTAAATCAAACATTGCGCCAGTTGAAACTCCTCTACTGGAGGAAGCCTGAACTTTAACAACCATGTTAATTCTGAAGTTTCGCAGAAGATGTCTCTACTGTAAATATTGAAGTGTTCTGAACTATGTCAATTTCGATTCGTGTTTGTCTGCTCCATACCAAGAACTTTGAACATTCTCTAAGAGATGTCTCTACCAAAACTAATAACGCTCTCTGGTGTAAAGGAATGAACTGTCCGGAAGAAATATAACATTCATAAGTTTTGTTTTTGCTAAATTTTGTTCTGTGGTTTGAGAGTTGGCAATATAATCCTTTCTTTCCGCCTGTTTTGAATGTAGCCAATCAGGAATTTCTGTAATTAATTTTCCACCAATAAGACTGGTCTTCTTCGTCTGGTGTATTAGTTTTTGCTGTTATCCAATAAAATTTTGTGGGCGGGTTGTAATCATTCATGAAACGTCTCGAATTTTCCGCGAGAGTATATAAACTGCTGATTTTCTGGTCTCCTGGCCACTTCAGTAACATCTTTCCTTGTGTGATTATATAGCAGGGGGCAGGAAGCGCCTCTCTCTTCAAGCGGCAGTTCATCCATCAGGTAATGGCCTTTTAATAACTTCTTTGCTTGCTAGCTCAGCAGTTTAACCCTCGGGGCAGGTTCGAAACTTTTATCATGTAACCTTCCTTTAAAATGTAAAAGACACTTGGTATAATGTTCTATCTCTTTAACTACAAATTGGGATAGAGAGTGCCTAACCCTCTCGAGCTCCCACTCATGGTATTTTGAGGTGACTACGTTTCATAACAGTTTCCCTTCTTTTGTAATGTAATATAGTTTTCCTATCGTGTCACCTCCGTAGTATGGGATTAGCCCTTGCATAAGCGGCCTAGTGCCAAATAGGTTTTAAAATGGTGTATTAGGAGTGCAAGTTACGCCTCCACTCAAGTTGGTATTTTGGGGCCATGTAGTTGACCTGTTTCTTTACTTAATAGGCCTCAGTAGATTGGGTATTATTACCCCTGTTCTTATGTGCCTGGAGGGCAGCTTAAAGGTGGAGTTTGGTGTGGCCTTTGAATAGGCTTGAAGTTTGAGAGCGGGCTGCTCTTTCTTAAATTTGGTTTTTGTGTGCTCGAGCAGGCTTAACTGGTAATTGAGAGCTAGTGCTCCTTGGCATGATTGGGGTTTTCTGCCCCTTTGTTGAACCTTGTTCATAAGTAAAGTTGATCTCATTGCTCAGGGATTGTGAATCTGGGGCTCGAAGCCCAAAATCCATTAATAAACTGTAATTGTACATCCTTAACTTGTTGATATGCTACTGAGTACCTGTTATTCTTGTTATTTCTTGATCTTGAAAAGAAAATATAACCTCTGTTAAAGTTTTAAATTAACTTTAATTTCGTAAGTTGAGACCTATTCATCCCAGCACCTTCTTTCACCTCTAACTACCACGGATAACTCCGTAACAATTATTATTATTATTATTATTATTATTATTATTATTATTATTATTATTATTATTATTATTATTATTATTATTATTATTATTATTATTAAATAAAATTAATTATTTAATATTATTTATTTTATATAAAATTATGCGATACGGCCAGTTATGGCTGTTAGCTCTTTAATCGGGAGACAGGTGAGTTTGAATCCCATGTCATCCATCCTCGAATTGGTTTTCTATGATTTACCATATCAAATCCAGGAAAATGTCGGAATGGTACACTTCTCTGAGTCCACAGGTACTCAAATTACCAATAGCTGCTTTAAAATTTCAAATTCAAATTTTGGACCCCTATTATTTTGAGATCGGACGATTTAGTTACGAGAACTTAAGACGTTACATGCTCTATCTTTAGATATGTTAATCAGTTTGATATAGCTTCTGGTATCGTAGATTTAAGTCGTAAAACGAAGTAAAGAAATATGTTGATCAAATTAAAGCTGCTAACATTTTATTTTAATGGTTTAATGTATTAATATTCCTCCGGACAAGCCATAAAGGACCTGGGAGCGGTGGAAGGTAAAGGCTTCCATTATCCGTAACCTCGATACTTGGTGGGTTAGAGTGGTTAGCTGGATGTCTGGCGGCCTTTTCCCCAGGAATTAATCTGGTACTTATTTTTGGTGTAGGCTGAGTGAACCTCAGAGCCATGTGACCTCTGGAAGTCGAAATCTCAGTTATTAAATGTTTCGACTTTCTGACGGGGAATGTAACCCGCGTCCGTTTGGGTGGTCCGAGCACACCTTTACTGCCTCGGCCAAGTTATACAACTTCCCCACCTTTTTCAAAATCTTCATGGCGGGCTGAGTGGCTCAGACGGTTCAGACGTTGAACTTCTGAACCTAACTTAGCCGGTTCGATCCTGGCTAAGTTCGGTGGTATTTGAAGGTTCTCAAATACGTCAGCTTCATGTCTAGGTTTACTGGTAGGTAAAAGAACTCCTGTGGGACAAAATTTCGACACTTCGGCATCCCCGAAGACGGAAGTAGTTAGTAGTTAGTGGGACTTAAAGTCAATATCATTATTATTCTATTATTCAAAATCTTCCCTTTATTTAAAGCCTTCAGTTCACCACTCATTTAACTAAGGCCGGCTGAGTGTGATATGTTTTCTCATGTTTCAAATTTCTTATTAATCAGTTCCTCAACCATTCGAATCGAATCTTTGTTTCCGAAGTTATAAGCCCGAATGTGAACACATGATGAGTGTCTGCCTGGCCACGGCGCAATCTGCATTAATCTGGCACGCTGTTCATAAGTGAAGAACAAGTTAACACAACCTCGCAACCTGAAAAACCAAAGTCACACCGGGAGATTATTGGATCTATTCTGTACAACTTTTGATACCAATGCCGTAAGACCCAGTCAGCCCATGACACATACGTAACTATTATTACATTGTCATCCTAAATGATATTTTCATAGCATTCCAAGACACAGGCGGCTTATACATAACCACTGAATATTGTGAAAGTATTATTTTCAAATTCTATAGCGAGAATGCAAGATTGTATTAATTTTAAGGGTATAAGCATTTGCGATAATGTTATTTTAACATATTTAAACAGCCATCTGAATACTTACAAGTTTATTCCGCTCGTGTTTCCATCATATATTAACATTTCTTCGGCGTTTGTATTATATAGCAGGTGGATCTTGAGCGCCGTAATTTCTACTTACAAATGTTCCGCATGCGGTGGTGATGCATGGGAAGCCTAATCACTTGTTTTTGGAGGAGCGACAAAGCGCTGTATTTCGGATGTTGTGAAACAAATAGCAGTAATTTTTACTGCACATATTCTATGACAGGGTGCATTTGTAAATACGCCAAAGATACAGAAAATTCTATTTAATAGCTTATTAATGTATAGAGGTGCAGACATTCTCTACCCCTTAAAAGACTTGTTTGTCTGAAACAAACACTATACATCATATTATTATAGCTTCAAAGCTGAGAAAATTAAAATACCACACTTGGATCTACCAGAACGTTTCCTTCTACAACTACTCATAATACATATGCTCAAAAACGTGTCCCTACCGGGCGAGTTGGTCGTGCGGTTAGGAGAGCGCAGCTGTGAGCTCACATCCGGCAGATAGTGGGTTCGAATCCCACTGTCGGCAGCCCTGAAGATGGTTTTCCGTGGTTTCCCATTTCCACACAAGGCAAATGCTGAGGCTATACGTTAATTAAGGCCACGGCCGCTTCCTTCCCGTTCTTAGGCCTTTCCTGTCCCATCGTCTCCATAAGACCTATCTGTGTTGGAGCGACGTAAAGCAAATAGTAAAAAGAAACATGTCCCTGATGGTGCAGGCAGTGCTGAACACGTCTAGCAGTGCCTGCATGAAAACGTCTCAACATTCCAGGTGTCACTGCAGCACAGGCCTCACGAATTCGTTGTTTTAATTGCTCAGCATTTTCTGGCTCAGTTTCCTATAATTTCGATTTGATATATCCCCATAGAAAAAAGTCCTGAGGGGTGAGATGAGGCGATCGTGGTGGCCATTACCAGGGTCCACCACAACCTATCCACCGTTCAGGATATCGTGTATACAGATGTTCCCTCACTGCTCGAAAGTAGTGAGGTCGTGCACCATCATGCTGAACTAGCTGCAGTGGAATATCTTCTAGAAGGCTTTCTAGAGACAATTCGGTCTCTAAAAATTCCAGATAACGCCTATCAGTGAGCCTAGGGGCTATAAAAACAAGCCCAATGATGTAGTATCCCAGAATACCGCACCACACATTAACCCCACACTGGAGTTGCATATTTGCTGTGCTCGAACTCAGTGGTGGTTTGTTGGTGCCCAATAATGGAGATTGTGAGTGTTGACGATGGAATCATTCAGAAAATAACATCCATCGCTCCACAGGATATTCCTGATAAAATGTGGATCTTGCTGTGATGCCGCGGCCATTCTTCTGCAATATGTTAATCTGCGATCAAAATCGTCTCCATATAGCTGCTGATGTAGGTGCGCCTTTTATGGGTGCCATTTTCTCTCCTTCGGGATCCTTTGTATTGACGCTCGGGATACTCCTAGCTCACCCACAGTTTGTATATTATTATTCTATCATCAGAGTAAAGTGAAGTTCAATTTACCGTGTGCGGGATTGCTTTCAAAGTATTGCAGTACATTCTGCACAACGCTATCATTGTCGCAGAGGGGTCTGTCCCTGCTCAATGTACCTTCGACGATCCATTAGTTGTTAACTGTAGCTCTGTTCGGCGAAATACATGTGTAGAAGGCAGACGTCTATTTGGAAACTGCTGTACATACCGTCTGCGAGCTTCGGCAGCATTTCGACCAGATTCCCCGTAGATCAAAATGATGTCTGTGTATTCTTCGTTGCTGGCAACACTAGCCATTGCCGATATTCAGGCAGCCAATGTAGTGCTGCTGTACCACATACCAGTGCTTACTAATGCAAGGGGTTGCATTAGACGGGTAACGCTGAGGAACATGCTGCGAGCGACCGTCCGGTTGTTATCTCTCTATATTCTGACGTAACCTGCCTGCTAGTAGTAGTGCTCCTGAGAAAAACAGTTAGTAGATATCCCATTCATCGTAACTGCATGCGGGACATTTATAAGTAGAAATTGCGGCGTTCGCAAGCCGCCTGGTATAAATTCAAGCAGGACGTTACATCACCTTTGAACAAAAATACCCGTATATGATTGTACGTTTTTAAGCTAATTTTAATATAATATCTTATGTTAATCATTTGCAATTTGTTTTTGGGGTCCTTGTTTGTATGGATAATTTAATATTTTGATCACTGATGGAGAGACTGTGTCAATTTCTCGAAAAACGTATATACAATTGTTGTAAACTAGTATAATTACGTCACAATCAATGAAGACCATATTGGACCGAGAATGGTTAAATTCATCAACACTTGTATTTTCAACACTACACGCTTCGTTTATCCTCCATTCGTAATAAATACTCCCCCCTCAGACTTGGGAGTATTTCACAGTACATTTTTAACTGTCGCACCCCCTCCCCATACAGAAAAGATCACCTCATGTGCGATGTCATTTCTCGGTTCGTTGTATAGATTTTCTGACATCATCGATATCCTCGTCCTCAGAGCCTTATCTGTGTCTTGCACCTTACTGACTATTGAATTCGCGACTCTCATTTGATCTACCTTTTCATCCTCTAATCTTAGTCAAATTGACAATGTACAGTCATTATTTTATGTCAGTGTTGGGGACAGAGTGTCTGATCGTCGAAACTTGAACAGCAATCGAATACAGAAAAAGTTAAACCTTCGCTCACTATCTACTCGCAGGAAAATAGCCGATCCTATATAACGTAGCTAATGTAGTACTGACCTGTATTATTCTTTTTCCTACATGTTCCATTTCGCAAAATCAGGATAAATCCACCTCCCTCATAATCCGTATTCACGCCTGTCTCTTGCACAAAGAAATGTATCTTCTAACAGGAACTTGGACGGTATTTTCTTCGTATGCCTCCTTTAATCGAACGTTCCTTAACTTTAACTTCTTTTCTTCATATTCACTTTTTACCTCCTTGTCTTCCACTCCATTGCACATAACGTAATTTATTTACTGTTTTGTACCGATGCACACGTGTCATATCTGTTGTAACTATTTGATGATAATAATAAATATAATCAATAAAATATCATAAAATATATCATAAATGAAAATATTCAAAAACTTCATAAAATACTTGAAATAAATCAATAAAAATATTTAATCGAAATGTCCGTCGTATGGGCGCCAGAGTTCACCAGAATGGATCCCTCGAATTTAAATAGAGCATGATAAACTTTATATCCCAGGGCGTGTACATAATGCTGCGTACTGGTGCATCTGCTGCAGGCCTTACCTAACCTCTTGAAAACGACTAAATAGGTAGGAACTGCACCTAGGTTCATCAATAATTCCACTGATACTAAAATAGCTAACTATATTCTTAACAAAATCCGTGCATGAGCACCTCATCAACATACAACATTATACATATAATACACACATAAAATATTGCTGGAAGACTCCATATTTACAACAACAACAATGAAAAAATTGGGAAAACGAAAGCGAGAACTAAAATACCATTTGTAGATCGTCCGATGAACAATGTACATATATGTAGAGAAATACCCTTCACTGTCTCTGTATCAATACTACTTGCCAATTCTCATAATTAGCACTTCTAACATCACACAATTACTGTACCTCGTAATACTGTGTTCACAGACTTTAACACTTGTTGTAAAGATGTATACATTTAAGTAACACACGCTTGTCAACTCTGAACATAAATTATGGAAAGTCTGAGATAGCTTTCACCAACATATAATGCCAGGCCGCCACAAGTGCTACAATACTTAATACGCAAGCACTCCACAGTCCGTCGATCAGCCACTTTCCACGAACATAACAAGACTACCTTCACGAACGTTTGAAGTCCAGTCCATTGCAGCCGTGTCTCTCCAGTACCGTGCATCAGCACTACTTCCTTCTCCTACAGTGCGTCAGTTGTGGTTCCTTCCTTCTAGTACAGTGTCACTGGTTGTAGTTTTAGTAGTAGTGGTTCCTTTCCGCTGTGATGTCGAAGTTTATATAAACATCCGCTTCTCCCTTCCTCTCAGATGATACGTCTGGATTGGTCCTTGCCAGCCAATCATGAGTGATGCTCTCGTCAAGACCATGGCCTGAACTCATATTTGGTCCCAAGAAATAAACAAACGCTGGGGTATATCACATGACTCATAGAAATTTCCTAGTACAATAACATCAACAAATACATCTCATCAGACACTGGGATGCCCGCATGAGTCATCCAAATTACCAGAGTCCAATATAGCAATGTTTTCCCACTCGTGCAAAACAAATTACTCATACCTACATATGTGGATATCTCCCAGCTTACAAATATAAATGACAAAGTATACAAATGAAATACAGATAATAATAATAATAATAATAATAATAATAATAATAATAATAAAAATCGAATACTGACAATAATATCTCTAACGTCTACATATAATTCGAGGGTGTGATATATGTACCATCACACTGTGTCATATCAGTATTTATCTTACCGAGCCTGGCTGTACGTTCCTGCCTTCGGTTTTTATTTCACTCATTCTTCTCTTTTGCCATTATGTTTATTTGTTAATTTTTTTCCTATCTTTATCAAGGTAGTCTTTAGCTTTCTCCCGCTACTTTTGTTATTAGTTGATATTTCTCCTTCGTTGTTCTTTCATTTATAATTTTTAGGTTTCGATTGCCGTAATCCACCGTAAATCACATTATGTGCAATAGAGGGTACAACAAAGAGAAAAATGGGAGTGTGAAGGAAAGAGCTAATTTAAGTTAAGTTTGATTAAGGGAGGTATTCGGAGAAGAAACGACTAAGTTGCTGTTAGAAGATAAAGGAGGATCGAATAGGAAGGATGAATGTGAGGTACCTGCTACAGGTAAGTGAATCAACACCAGACTCAGCTAGGGGGACCGTGGTCACTACGTCGCTGTGTAATTCGTTTGTCGCTGTTTTGGTTTCCCAATTAAATAAATAAATAAATAAATAAATAAATAAATAAATAAATAAATAAATAAATAAATAAATAAATAAATAAATAAATAAATAAATAAATAAATAAATAAATAAATAAATAAACAAATAAATAAATAAAATAAGAAATTAATGTAGTCTAATTTTATACACGTTGTCACATCAAACCTATTCATCCCGACCCTTCAGCATTCAGACACACGTAAACGCCAAGGGAAAGCACCAGGGCACTTAGCCACAACAGGAACACATCATATCAAGTGCGTAAGGTGGGTAAGCAGAGCTGACGATTGCAATGCCCATACAATCTAAGTTCAACAATAACATTCGGAGACGTGGTGTGTTCATAATGTGCGATATAGTTCACTATCCTCAACGTTAGAAAGAAGGAAATATAAACATGGCGCTACTAAACTTAGCGCTAAGCTGTCCCCAAAGACACATTCATTTTAAAGCTCCTGCCGTGATGTAATCCTTATGCAAGCTCTTCTCCTGTGGGAATGTAGTTAGCAGGTGGAACTCGAGTTTTCAGGTTGCTCTTCATCGTATTTAGAACTCTTAGAGAACCTAAAGCACCAAAGGCGTCTTGATGTGGGACAGAAGTCACGTCTCACGGTGCTGTTTGCGTTAAGGAAGTGTATTCGTGGAGCTGCTACGTGGTGGATGTTCTAAATGAAACATCTCTTCTCCCAGATAAGTCCCAAATGCCGTATTCACCTTCCGCTCTGAGCAAGAGAAGTCACTCTGCAAGATTCTCTTATGAATGCTATCAAATCTGTCCATGATAATTTGTGAGATGTGGAAGTAGCGTGGTGTAAGAATATCGTAACGTTGTTTTGTGAAAAAACGATTAATTATTGAGGTAGTAAAAATGTAAAGCCCAGGTCACGTGGTCTACGTTCTCTTGCTCATTGCTCTTACTCGGAGGACCAGGGTTCGATTCTCAGCCAACTGAGGAAATTTTACCATTATTTGAGAGCTAGTTCGAGGTCCAGTCAGCCTACTTGAGAAGAATAATTGAGGACTATCTGACGAAAAGTTAATGGTCCCGATTCAGAAGGCCAAGAACATTCTATACGTTTACCACGCCTAATCTCGTAATCTGCAGTCCTTCGGGCTGAGTAGCGGTCTCTTTGTAGGTCAAGGCCCTTCAGGATTGTAACACCATGGGGTCTGGTTATTATCTAATTAAGATTCAGTGGTAGTGATCAATGTTTATAAGGAAAAATACAGCGAGATCATGAGGGACTGCCTAGTTGAGACGGTAACAGAGTGTTCGATCGAACCAAAAGGACGTTGGTTCGATTGCCCATTAGGAAAATTAACACAATAGAAAGGAGATATCTACTTCTGGAAAGCCACACAGTTCTGAGAAGCCTTTACCGTTAACTTCTCCAAGGACCTTCACTACATGTATGGCGATGACTTAGCTTTGATTTGTTTCAGCGGGATAATCATGCTTTTATTCACTACTTCCGTAAATTCTACCCAGTATATTTTTTGTTAAGGTGTCGGTACTTGCTTGTGCTCTTCAGTGACGCATGGATGGAGAAATAAATATTAATGGCATTGAGGAAAATGCCATGCCAGCATTTGTTTAGAGATAAATGTCAGAGCTCAGGCTAAACCTTTTTATCTTTGGCTGACTTCAGAATTCGGGTACATCTATTACCATAGTGCCCATCGCCAAATAATAGCACAAATTCATGCGCTTGTTTTAAATAAAATACTTGTACAATTTTTTCCATTAGACTAAGTGAGATCTCTTCAAGTCTTCTCGAAGAATTACTGCCAGGAACAGAAGTGAGATCTTGTAAACAGGAGCTTACTCTCAGGAAGGTAGGAATGATAGACTTGTTTTGCATGAATACTTTCCCATGCTAAAGATTACCGGATCGGCATTTTTATATCAACGACAAATATTCAGTTTTCTTTGCTTTGTAGACTACTACAATTTGCATTTGGTAGAGTTGAAACTCAGTATCATGCAGAAGAAACCCATTATCTGAGAACATTCCAAGAAGGATTCCGCATTAGCGGGAGAGTCTAGGCTGGAGAATTACCAGTTGCGAGCTTCCTAAGTTGATATCAAGGACTGCAGGAGTTCTGCAGTGGGAGTACATGATCCTGTTCAAATCTACACACATTTGAAGTAAAATACACCTAAGACATACTCTTGTTGCAGGGAAGCTACTCTATATTAGTGACGATCATAGTAAAATATCATGGAGGATAATTATGGAGACAGATAGGATAAGCAAATTATATATCGTCCCTTGATAGCCAAAAGGGCCAACGTTACATTTTTTGCGAAATTGAGTTATTGGTATATTCGTATTTAGCGATGTGAAATACACATTCTGGCAAAGGGGCAGACGTTTTAGTCCCGTAATAAGCCGAAAAATACAAAATCAAAGTATGAGCCAAGGGCGAACGTTCTCCAGACGTTACCATCATAAGGGCCAACGTTGTTTTACGAACGAAAATTGGGTACGTTATATCCTTAGTTGGAGCTTTGTTACAATTACAGATAATGTAATTTTCAATGTATCTTTACGTATGTACCCGTATTATGCTTCAGAGTCAGCTAGTTTATCGTGTTTTGTTTGTAATATTCATGTTAACAACATCTCTCTATAACACAATCTCAGACTGAGATATCTCGTGGACTGTCGTATCTGTGTCGAGTAGTAACAGTCAGAGGAGAAATAATTCCATCCCACTTCAGTCTACAAATAAGTCATCCATAAGAACATTTGGAGGTAAGGTAATAAACATTTATTTTATATCAAAGTATGTAACTTAACATTGTGCCTTCCTTCTAGGTCAAGCCATGTAAGAATCTTGTGAGGTTATGTTATATTAATATTTTCATTATTGTACGTTTTAGATGTTACTGTGTACAGTTAATTACAGAGTGAAGTTAGATTATACTTTGTAAATAATGTTTAGGCTTAGCCACACTTCAAGAGATTGGATTTCTATTGTTTTTCAATATTTATTTCATAATTACGAATAAGTTTATACGAAGTTTGCAAAGTCTTTCACTTGATTTTAAAATAACAGAAAACTTCGAAATAGTGATTTTGAACCTTGCGTAGGCTGTAAATAAATCGTCTTTTTCAGTGACTACGAACTGTACCACTATGTCAGCACGGTGGTGGTGGTGATTATTGTTTTAAGAGGAAGTAAAACTGGGCAACCATCCTCTCCTGTCGTATTGTTCAACTCTCATGACACACATTTGAAGGAGCCATTAATTTCTGCATTAAAGAGAGTACGTCTCCAGAATCACAAAATCAGCCATTGGTAAACAGTGAAATTGTTGATCTTGTTGATCCTGATGAAGTAAGTTCAAATCTATCTGAATTTGAACAGGAAGCTTATAATGAACGAATTGGAGAACGTGCAACTACAGGTCCACAAAATGATCACTTTAGCATTAGTGAGATTAGTTTTGAGCCTGTGGAAATGGGTACAAATATAAGTGATCGTGAACTGGACCATTTTGTGTCTAGTAATAATGACATTCAAACAATCAGTGAGTTTGCAACAGAAGCAGATTGTATGGTAACCTTGAACTCGACCTTTAAACAGTCTTCAATCAACAACACTCAGGAAATTTCTTCAGCTGCAATTATTGTAGGAACAAAGGGCAGTATACAAAATTATGCCCACAGTGGTAATGCTCAAGGGTGCGTAAATATTGTTAGTGATAGTGAGTGCGTAGGGAAAACAGGAAAGCGAAAACAAAGGCCATTTTCTGCAAAATTGAACAATAAGATAGCTAGAAGGGAGGGAAGGGAGTACACAAATTCAAAAGGTTTTCAGAAAAATAAGAGGAGTTTGGATAAAAACTCATGTTTTGGACGAAAGTGCACTAAATCTGTTAGCTGTCACTTATTCACAGAGAATGATGGGAAACTGATTTTCGAATCATATTGGCAGCTGGGTTCTCTTGAACAGCAACATGATTTTTGTTTTCTAATATGCCTAATGCCAGGGCATTCCAATTCAATGCATTCCACAAGTGAATCTAACTACGGAAGGAAAACGATATGGGCTCCCAGTGAGTGGTGCACAAGTATTCGTACTGCCCGAACACAGCTTGCTCCATATGAGGTAAAAGTGCTGACATACAACGGTTTCTATAGCTGGAAAGAATTTGTTGGCGATATTTCCATGATGAGACCAGATGGGACTAAGGTAATATTGAGGAATGCAAGAAAGGTTGTATTTTCGAAGGACTCATGTAAGGTATTAGTAAAATGCTCACTGCAACTTAATGATAGTATAGAAACTGAAATCTAGCAAAAATCTAAGAGATCACCCTGAGCTGCTCTAGTAAAACCTCGATTTCTTTATACTAACAATAAGGAACTTCCAGTATCTTCAGCCAAATACAAGGATTTGCATAACTCGTGCACATCAGGTGTTATTCCTCCTTGTTACCATGATGAACACCTTAGTCTGAAGCCCATGCCTAATGTACCAGACACACTGTTAGAAACAAATGAAGAGGATGTCTGAGTTGAAATTCTACTTTATTTAATAAGTACTCGAGTATTTTGGTTATATTTCAAGTAATGTAGTTTAAATATCTAACTAGAACATCCAGAACTTTTGTTTTCTTATTACCCCACAGTATTAGAACGCTGCTAACATGTTTGATCATTTGTTATGTGTAGTTCATTTTTATGGCTGTAAGGTAATTTTAAAATGATTAAATACTATAAACACACTGATGTGATTTGATTACCCAATTTCCATTTAATTTGTGTGCAGTTCTACTTCTTTCAATGATAATTACTTGAGATTGGGGTTCAGCACCGCGAAATTGATATCCAAATATTTGCTGCCAAAAGGGCCAATGTCAGATAAAGTTACCTACAAAGGGGCCAAGGTATTAATTCCAATATGGAGGCTTACTGGTAAAAGGGCGAACGTCGCAGTTTTAACATGTATTTTACATCTATTTCAGTTATAACCAATAATAACAGAAAAAAATAGGATCAACATAAACAGAAAAGTTGCACGCTTTATATGAAGTATCATTGTTTACCTGAAGATAAACCAACATTTCCTAAAACATTTTTTGCTTCTCCTGAAAAATTAACAAAATGTAACGTTGGCCCTTTTGGCTATCAAGGGACGATTGTGTGAGAATAAATAATTTCGTGTTTGGTTTTAAGAAAATATTCCTAGGTATTCGATGATGCTTGTTGTTTAAAGGGGGCCTAACATCGAGGTCATCGGCCCCTAATGGTACGAAATGAAATGACAACAAAAAGTTCAAAAAATCCACTGACCAAAATAAATAAAAATGTCATGAGAAAATGTATGGATGGACATAAACCCAAAACAAAAACAAACAAGGAACAAACAAACAAAAAACAGTGGATCCGACTCAAAAACGGTCATAAATAAAAGAATTACTGACCAACGGACCACTAATAAAGCACAGTTCTGAATCGATTATGCTTGATGTCTAAAGGGGTCCAAAGACCAGGTCTAAGGCCCCTCAGTATGGTACATGTCGCGAGTAAAGTAGAACCATGATATTGCTCAAGCTGCGATAATAATCAAGTGTAGCGTAAACTCACGGTGTTCCAAACAGTGAAGTACTACTCACAAGTATTGTACGTCGTAAAGGTAACGCAGACCTATGGTGTTTCTCACACAATGGCCCCACTCATAGCCAACGTAAACCGATGAGGTTCTTCACCTAGGTGTATTAAGCACGGGCGCCGGCATTCCCGTGGTGTTCCTCACATAGTGGGTACTAATCACTGGCAACGCAGACCCACGGTATCGCTCATATAGTGAAACAACTCACAGGCAACGCCCAGACCCGTGGTGTTGCTAACATGGGTACGACTCACGGGTACTGGAAAACCACACTGAACCCCGCTTGAGTGCCACAAATCACAAAACTATTGAGTACCTAACAGAGTGGTACTACTCGCAAGTAAAAGCGACCCATGGTGGTCCGCGCGTGATGGTACTAATCAAAACTATTTTCATAGTTCTAATACAATCAGCCCTTGGTCGCCCCTTTAGTCGCCTCTCACGACAGGCAGGGGATACCGTGGGTGTATTATTCGTCTGCCTCCCCCACCCACAGAGGGTGTGTGTTTGGTCCACGAGAGGTATTTTATTTCCCTCAAGTCCGCCGGCAAGCCGGTTAGGACCCCCCTATCCGCCACCTGGGACGCGCCACGTAGGAGTATCACCTCTCCCCCTGCTATGCCTGCGTAGCAGGTTCGTGGTCGTAGGTATTCCTAGTTAAATTTCATTTAATAATGAATATAGGATTTTTTTCAAGTTGCTTTACGTCGCAACGACACAGATAAGTCTTATGGCGACGATGGGGTAGGAGAGGCCTAGGAGTGGGAAGGAAGCGGTCGTGGCCTCAATTAATGTACAGTGTACACTTACCTGGTGTGAAAACGGGAAACCGTGGAAAACCATCTTCAGGGCTGCCGCCAGTGGGATTCGAACCTAGTATCTCCCGCATGCAAGCTCACAGCCGCACGCCCCTAACCGCACGGTCAGCTTGCACGGTATATTATTATTATTGTTACCGGGTTTTTGCGGTAGTTATGCGTGAAAGAAGGTGCGGGGTGGTGAACAGGTCTCAAGCTACGAAAGTAAAATTAATTTAAAATTTAACAAGGTTATATTTTCTTTTCAAAATTAAGAAATAACAAGTACGGCAGGTACAGAGTAGCAAGGCAACAAAAGGTGCAATTACAGTATTTACAGTATTTGGGCTTCGAGCCCCGAATTCACACTTCTAGGGCAATTAGCCCAACTTTACTCCAAAATAAGTTTTACCAGAGGGGCAGAAAACCCCATTCATGTTCAAGAGCACTTGCTCCAAATTACACAGAAAAGCCTCCTCGAGGCATACAACACTCAATTTTCAAGAAAGAGCCACACGCTCTCAAACTTTAAGCCTCTCAAAGGCCACACTAAACTCCACCTTCAAGTTGTCCTCTTAGGACATAGACACAAGGGTAACATACCCAACCTACTGAGGTCTATTAAATGAAAAGGGGTAATTACATGACCTCTAAAATAACAATTTGAGAGGAGGCGATCCGCACTCCTAATGTATTTGTTTCAAAACCTAATTTGGTTCTAGGCCACTAATACAAGGGCTAATCCCATACTACAGAGGTGACTTAAGAAGGAAACAATTTACATTACGTTGAAGAAGAATAGGTAGAGAAAAAAAAAGTTCACCTCAAAACAATATGAGTGGGAGCTCGAGAGGGTTAAGCACTCTCTATCCCAATATGTAGTTTAAAGATGGAATAGATACAAGTTTCTTTACATTTTAAGGAAGGTTACATAATGGAAAAACTTCGGACCCGCCCCGAGAGTTAAACTGCTGAGCAAGCAAGAAAAGAAGTAATTAATCGGCCATTACCTGTGTTGGGACACTACTGGCCAGCCGGACGGAACCACACCCCGGCTATCGGCAGGGGAGCGAGAGTGTGAATAGGCACAGCACAATGCGACCCTCCAGTTTTAGCTTGTTTTCTTTCTAAGCTGAGGCACTGCCTTTCTTGCTGTCTCTGCTTTAAATGGATACTGTTAGACTTGTCTCGGAACCAAGGGTCGAGGGTAGACGGGACTTGAGTTGTTATGTTTCAGGTAGTCAGTTAGCAATGGTCGCGGCGCGCTGTTGTATGTCTGAAGTGTTTGATGTAAATATGTTTAATAAATCATTATTAATTGTCCTCCGTATATGTGTTTCAAAATGAGCTACCAGAGAGATGTTGTTTCACCAGCAAACAGACATTTTTTGGTCCTCCGGGCCGGATATTGTGAATAGTTTTCCGCCGAATGTTACGAATACTAACTTATTGTAAACTTTCGTGCACGGGTCTCTCAGTTCGTATCGTATGTTACGCTACTTTACGTACGGTAGCCAGTGCCGTGTTGTGTGCTTTTCGCCGGTCGTTTTATACAAGCCGGCTTGCTGTTGAAGAATTCCACTGGAGAGCTGAGTAACCTACTGGACCTGGCGGCGCGCCCGAGTTCGACTACAGGCCGAAGCATATCTACAGGCAGATGTAAGTACCTAGACTGGCAACAACCAATCCTTTCTTACCTAATATTGTTAGTCATGTCATCCTCGCCCGTTTATTGATCCAGTGTTCCTAATTATTGTTCTTGTGCATTCCTCTTCTACGGTCCTTATCTGTCAGCATGGATGAGACTAGCAGGAAGAAATTAGTCACTACTCGCGCAGTAGCGAAAGCCAGCCTCACGCGTCTCGCGAAATTCGTACAAGAATTTCAAACGGATTCAAATAATCAGGCCATCGTAGTTCGTTTGAAGGAACTGCCTATTATTCGTGACAAATTTGAAACTGCTCAATCTCAGCTAGAAATATTTGAGGATTTCCAACTGCATGCAGAAGACAGAGATCACTTTGAAACCATGTATTTCGACACGGAAGCAAAAATGAATAGCTTAATCGCATTGAGTACCGAAGCTGCTGGCCCCAGTAGTTCTCGTTCTAGTGACAGTCAGTCTTGTTTAAGTGAAACTAAGAAGGCAATTAAGCTCCCTACCATAAACCTACCAACCTTCGGTGGTGATGTAACTGGATTTAGACATTTTTATGACACGTTCATGAGTCTTATAGTTAACAATGAATCGCTGGACAACATTCAAAGATTTCATTACTTACTGAGTTCTTTAACGGGCGAAGCGCACGTACTAATAGCAAACCTCCCAGTCACTAGCTCCAACTTCAACGTGGCTTTCGATACGATTTGCAATCGCTATAATAATCCGAGGTTAATCGCATCCGCACATCTTAAGAATCTATTGAACTTACCTACGATGAATAAGCCATCAGCGAATGAACTCCGTGCTCTACTCAATCAAGCTTTGAGCAATTTGAACGCTCTCAAGGCCTTAGAGCTAAATGTACCTTTAGATGATTTGATTGTTTCACAGCTAATTCTTGAAAAAACGGAAGCGTCAATTCGTAGAGAGTACGAAACTACTTTGAGTCCCAAGACATTTCCTACTCTTAGAGATACCTGCGACTTCTTGGAAACGAAATGCAAGTCCATTGAGATTGTGAGTTCTACTTTGCCTGTAAAACAAACCCCTTTGAACACCGGAACGAATTACCCATCCAATCGTAAGCAGCTTCAAACGCAGAAGTCATATGTGATGACCACTCCGCAGTGCACGTACTGCAACGAAGCTCACACACTAAGTAAGTGTCGTAACTTTGCACGTATTTCTGTCAATGAGCGCAGAGACTTTGTAAGAAGCAACAATCTGTGCTTCAACTGTTTACGGGGAGATCACAAGGTACAGGCTTGTAAATCTGGTACCTGCCGCACTTGTGGTAAATGGCATCATACTCTAGTACATGCAGACACTACACCTCAGCACTTTGCTCAACAACATGGTCTGTCACGCAACATCGAGAGAGCGAGTACTTCAGCACAATCAGAGTCACGTATCAATAGCTATTATTCACAAAAGGTGGAACCAAGTAAACACATCCTTTTATCCACTGCACGCATCAGAATTAAGGATAGGAATGGAAAGTGGCAAACATGTAGAGCTCTACTAGATTCAGGCTCCCAATCATGTTTCATGTCCGAGTCCTGTGCCCAGCGATTAAGGTTGCATAGAGAGCCCAACAGAACACCTGTCCAGGGAATAGGTGATACCATTTCAGAAAGCAAGTACCGTGTTTCAATAGATCTTGGCTCATGCACTAGTGACTTTACAATTTCAGCAAATTGTTTTGTGCTTCCTAAGATAACAGATGACTTACCGGGTCACAGGATTGATTCTGCTACATGGAACATTCCCCAGCACATTGTTTTAGCTGATCCCGAGTTTTATAAGCCCTCCAAGATCGACATCCTTCTAGGAGCTGAGGTCGTTCCGTACATTCAGCAGACAGGCAAGCTCACCAAAGATGCTAATCACCCCATTCTTCAAGAAACCAAACTGGGATGGGTTTTAACCGGAAGATACACAAATAATGACGGTCCTTCAGGTGTCTCACGGCGGCCGGTACTGTCATGTTTTGCTAAGACAGATGTTGAAGTCCAACAGCAGCTTCGAAGGTTTTGGGAGATCGAAGAGTTGCATCAAACTCCGCGTACGAAGGAAGAAGAGCAATGTGAAGCACACTTCGTGCAACATACCAAAAATGATTCTACAGGAAGATTTGTTGTTCGTCTGCCGTTCAGAGAAGACCCGAAAAAATTGGGTGACTCATTTCAAATGGCAGCCAGGCGATTCTATCATCTAGAGAGAAGATTACGCAAACTACCCAATATGAAACGAGAATACGTGAAATTCATGACGGAATATGAAGAGTTAGGGCACATGGAACTGACACTCCCTTCTGCGATTCCTGCATATTATGTACCTCATCACGCGGTTATCAAAGAATCCAGTTCTACCACAAAGCTACGTGTTGTATTTGACTGTTCTGCTAGTTCCAGCAGTGGAATTTCCTTGAACGATTTACTTTATGTTGGGCCAACAGTCCAGCAAGATTTGTGTTCTATAATCACCAGGTTCCGGACCCACGAGATCGCGTTCACTGCTGACATAGAGAAAATGTACAGACAGGTACAGGTAGATGAAGGAGATTGCACGTACCAGCGTATTCTCTGGAGAAATGACGAATCGCGGCCCTTGCAGGAATATCAGCTCAAGACCGTTACATATGGTATGGCAAGCGCCCCGTTCCTTGCGACACGATGTCTATATCAGATTGCAATGGAAGCCGCTCATGAACTTCCTAGAGCATCTGAAACCCTATTAGACGACTTTTATGTTGATGACTGTATGTCTGGATCACAAACTGTAAATGAAGCTCTCCTCGTGCAGCAGGACTTGATACATTTGTTAAGAAAGAGTGGGTTTTCACTGCGAAAATGGTGCAGTAATCATCCAGCTATTCTTGAGAATGTTCCTCCAGAGTATCGAGAGACTCATCTTCCCCTACAGCTTGACAATGATGAGAATGTAAAGGCGTTAGGTTTGTTATGGCATCCAGCATCTGACAAGTTTCAGATAGTTAATAATGTTCAACCAAGTCCCCACGCTCCACCATTTTCTAAACGCAGTATTCTCGCAACAGTATCATCCATATTTGATCCTTTGGGACTCATTAGTCCAGTGGTAATTTTGGGAAAAATATTTCTACAACAGTTGTGGCTAAAAGAGACGTTATGGGATGAACCTTTGGATCCAGGAATATCACATGCTTGGGAGACACTATACTATCAGTTACCTTCCATTGAAAAGATTCGAATCGATCGTCGTGTCCTGGTTAATGGCCCTATCAAGGATATTCAGCTCCATGGATTTTGTGACGCCTCTGAGAAGGCTTACGGTAGCTGTATCTACATACGATCAACTAACATCCAAGGTAATACCTCAGCCAGACTACTGTGCTCTAAATCACGCGTCGCTCCTTTGAAAAGGCTGTCACTTCCTCGGCTGGAGCTCTGTGGAGCCCTTCTTCTTGCACGGTTGGTTAAGAAGATTATCCCTGCACTGAAACTATCGGTCTCTAAAGTCGTCCTGTGGACAGATTCAACCATCGTCTTGGCATGGATAGCTGCTCCATCTACAAAATGGAAAACGTTTGTAGCAAACAGAGTATCAGAGATTCAGGACAGCACCGAGAACAGTGAATGGAGACATGTGGCGTCTCAAGACAACCCAGCAGACATTATATCAAGAGGATGTTGCCCTGATGAGCTGGGTAAAACTCATTTATGGTGGCAAGGACCAAGCTGGCTACAGCAACACCATGATATGTGGCCTTCCTCTGCAAGTACTAGACTACCACTAGTGCTACCTGAAGAGAGGTTCAAGGTGACATGTAATATCGCAACGATTCCTGACGATAATATTATCAACCGCTTTTCCAAGCTTACCAAACTGCAGCATGTTGTAGCATACTGTCTAAGATTTGCAAGAAATTGCAGGGCAACTCGTGGGTGCAGAGCAACAGGTGCACTATCCCTTCTAGAGCTCAACAGCGCAATTCTCCACTGCATACGAATAGCTCAGTTGACATCGTACTCTAAGGAAATACATCAGTTGCAGTCCAAGAAACCTATTCAGAGCAAGAGCAAATTAAAAACTCTAAATCCGATGTTAGACAGTACGAATATCCTGAGAGTAGGAGGAAGACTTGAACAAGCCAACATACCGTATGAACAAATGCATCAAGCTATACTGCCTGCAAATCATCACCTTACGAAGTTGATTGTTGAACAAGAGCACAGACGTATGCTGCATGCCGGCGGACAGCTTCTACTATCATCGATTAGACAGCGGTATTGGATTGTTAATGGCAAAAATGTCATCCGAAGAATTTTGCACCGTTGTTTGATTTGTCAGAAGCTGAAGTCAAACACTGCTCAACAGCTGATGGGTCAGCTGCCACGCCCTCGTTTAGAAGTAGTTAGACCATTTTACAACTGTGGGATAGACTATACTGGGCCGTTCTACATAAAGACTGGTTCCAAGCGATCACAGTCAAGGCAGAAATGTTATATTGCCTTATTTGTATGCCTGGCCACTAAGGCAACTCACCTCGAGGTTGTAACCGATATGTCTACTCAAGCCTTCCTAGCGGCATTGAAGAGATTTGTCTCACGTCGTGGCCGATGTCAGTCCATCCACAGCGACAACGGGACAAACTTCGTTGGAGCGGACCGAGAACTTCGTGCAGTGATTAGGTCCTGTCAACAGCAAACGGAAGTCAGAAACTTCGCAGACCAAGAAGGAATAACATGGATATTCATCCCTCCTGGAGCACCACACTTTGGCGGATTATGGGAGGCTGGCGTGAAGTCCTTCAAGTACCACCTTCGCCGCGTCATGGGAACTATGTGTCTCACTTATGAAGAGCTGACCACCCTTTCTTGCCAAATAGAAGCCTGCCTGAACTCCAGGCCCCTTATTCCCTTGTCCTGCAACCCTGATGACCCTGAAGCCCTAACTCCAGGTCACTACCTGATTGGCACAGCTCTCACTACCATTCCCCAGCCAGATCTAGGTAATACTAAGCTTAACCTACTGACTAGATGGGAAATACTACAGCAGCAAATGCAGAGGTTCTGGCACCGCTGGTCAAACGACTACCTGCATCACCTTCAGCAGCGATCAAAATGGACACACTCCAGTCCAAATGTGCAACCTGGAGAACTGGTGGTGTTAAAGGAGGATAATCTTCCACCATTAATGTGGAAACTGGCAGTGATCACGGACGTTCACCCAGGATCAGATGGACTAGTGCGTGTGGCTACTGTCCGCACCTCTCGTGGGATATTAAAGAGGCCGATCAATAAACTGTGCCCTCTTCCAAACGACGAAGAGTGATTTGTGTGTGTTGTAGATATTGAGTGTTGTATTGTGAACTCGTCTAGTGTGATTTTATCTGAATTTGTGATTTCAACTTTATTATGTGTACCTTTGCAGTTGTATATTTTAAGAAATTGACATTTCTTGGCGGCCGGAATGTTGGGACACTACTGGCCAGCCGGACGGAACCACACCCCGGCTATCGGCAGGGGAGCGAGAGTGTGAATAGGCACAGCACAATGCGACCCTCCAGTTTTAGCTTGTTTTCTTTCTAAGCTGAGGCACTGCCTTTCTTGCTGTCTCTGCTTTAAATGGATACTGTTAGACTTGTCTCGGAACCAAGGGTCGAGGGTAGACGGGACTTGAGTTGTTATGTTTCAGGTAGTCAGTTAGCAATGGTCGCGGCGCGCTGTTGTATGTCTGAAGTGTTTGATGTAAATATGTTTAATAAATCATTATTAATTGTCCTCCGTATATGTGTTTCAAAATGAGCTACCAGAGAGATGTTGTTTCACCAGCAAACAGACAACCTGGTTGTTGACTGCCGCCGAAGAAAGAGGCGCTTCCCGCCCCCTGCTATGTACTTTACACACTGAAAGATGGAACAGAAGTGGCGCAGATACCCAAAAATCAGCAGTTTATATACTCTCGCGGAAAGTTCGAGGCGTTTTAGGGAAGAAAACACCCGCCCACAATCACTTTATTGGGTAGGATACAGCAACATATTCAAGTTGGGGGAAGATACATCAGATTGGTCAGAAATTAATAAAAGAAATTCGGGATTGGCTAAATACAAAACAAGGGGAAAGAGAGGGGTATACAGCCAACTTAAACAATGACTGAAAGAAATTTAACAAAGAACAAACTTATGAATTCAAAATTTCTCCAAAAAACAGTTCTTTCACTCCGCACTAGGGTGCACTATTGCTGATCTTCAGTAGTGTCCTCTAGAAGAGAAAGTTCACACTTCTTACTACAAGCAAAACAAAAATACGTCGAAAATGACACAGTTCAAAAACTCCAAAATTTCCAGGTAGTGACATCTTCTGAGAAAGTAGAAAATTAATACCGTAGATAAAGTTCAGACTTCCTCCAGCAGAGGAGTTTCAATTGGCGCACATTTTAAATTAGCGGCGTGGAGGTGTACCGCCCGGTACAATTATTATTATTATTATTATTATTATTATTATTATTATTATTATTATTATTATTACACCGTTATGCCCTACTTAGGAGCTCGATTGAACCAGCTTAGCTGATGTGTTAGCCTTCTTCTCCTCCCAAAGTCTCTTCATCCTCTCGCTGATCTTCTTCCTTCGTTCTTCTGTCCAAGAAAGAGTGGCTCTGGTGTTGGGTTGGTCTTCAAACTGATGATTGTCGATTTTGGTTCTGACTTTATATCTGTCCTGTACAATATCTTCTGGGATGTTGATTTCCTGGAGAGCTGTTTCAGTTTCACGAAGCCAACTGTTCTTGGTTTTAAATGAAAAGGCCAGGTTGAGAAATCTGTTCATTCTGATAAAGTGTCCATAAAATTTCTGTCGTCTTTTCCGAAAAGTGTGAGATATTTTTACACAATGACAATATATTTCCTAGGATGATTTTTTCCTCCATATTCCCACTATACGAACTGGGCCAAAGCATTTCCTTAAAAACCTTCCTTTCCTGTTTCTCTATGTCTCTGGTTAGAGACCCGCCACCAATGATTAAGGCTTCTTCTTCTTCTTCATCATCGCTAATTCTCCCAATATCGGAAGACGTTAAGCGAAAAGTAACTCAATCAATACATTCTTCTGTGGATTCTTCTTGTTGTTCCAATAGGCTTTCATTCTTTCCGAGAAGACTTGTTTACGTTCTTCCGACCACTTTGGTCTGTACTGCTTTTGTTGTGGTTGATCTGATGTGCTTTCCAATTGTTTACTTTGGGTCTAAAGATAGTTCTTTTTAGAATGTCTGCTGAACTTATATTTGCGTTTTTGAGATCATTTCTGTCTTCTTTATGCCAGAGTGTTGAGTTCATAAGTGAGGTTACATAATCTATTATCCTTTTTGTTAATCGATTTTCAGGTAATATATTGAAATGATGGAAGGATTTCATTCGTCTTTTCCTAATGTCAGTTTCGATAATTGAGAACTTTCTGTAAGTTTGATTGGTTGTAACCTGTAACCGACTTGGGTGTATCTTACTCCTAAGATTTTCCTAACGATATTTCTCACTTCTTTTTTGATTTCTTCAAGTTCTTGTTTTCTGTTGATTGATACATTGCTATCATCACGCACAGTTTTAATTCAGAACGGGTTTTCAGGCACAAAAGTACGTAATCAGTGACAAAAAATTATTTAAAACACGCTAATCCACATAGGTGGTTCGTCGAAATCAAATGCAGCCCAGATGAAATGAAGTCCAGAAAGGTATCTTGAAATTTAGGATATGAGAAAAATGCTGAATTTCCTTTGTAAGTGATCTACAAGTGTCTGCTCATAGATCCCCATTTCAAATCTCTTAAATCACATAGTAGAGATTTATACGATATGATATTTGTGTACAAAGTTTTAAATAGCATCCTTCATAATTTGTATTTACGGGGATTGCATCCAGCAGATAGTGGGTTCGAACCCTGAAGACGGTCTCCCGTGGCTTCCCATTTACACACCAGGCAAATACTGGGGCTGTATCTTGATTAAGGCCACGGCCACTTCCTTCCCACTCCTAGGCCTTTCCTGTCCCATCGTCGCCATAAAACCTATCTGTCTCGGTGCGACGTAAAGACAATTTAAAAAAAACATAATTGTAATTTCATTCATCATAAAAAAAATCAGTGTTTAACAGGCAAAAGCGTGAATTTCATCTACGTTCTACTGTGAAAAATTGAAAACTGTCAGTCAAAATAACTCACCACTCCACAGAATATGCAGAGAGTACAACAGAATGGCCGTGAACAATATGGAGCTAGATTTCAGCTGCAACAAGCAAAATATTCATTTCAGGCTCATGATTTAGAATATAGGAAAAAAAATACAAATATGATAAATTAGCTAGTAATTAAGTTACTAGTGTTTATTACACGAGGTTTAACCATCCTTGCCATCATTACGACATTATGTCCTTTTCTTATTTCACACTACCATTAACTACTATTATCAGCAATACAATTAATTAGTATGCTTACTGCTATAGTTTATTTGTTATGTATACTCTAATTAGAGACACTTTATCTGAAAATTAATGAAAATACACAGCCTGTTTCCAGTCTTTCCACCGGGTCAGGAATGGAATGAAAGTAATGAAAGTAGCCCCCACCTATCGGCAAGGATAGGATTTATGCCGGCTGCCGAAGCCTGTCGCACACCTCTGGGGCAACGATTAATGAATGACAGATGAAATTAAATGATATTGGAGAGTGTTACTGGAATGAAATATGACATGGAAAAGCGGGGTACTCGAAGAAAACCCTGTCCCGCCTCCCCATTCTCCAACACAAATCTCACATGGACTGACCGCGATTTGAACTACGGAACCCAGCGGTGAGAGGCCGGCGCGCTGCCGCCTGAGCCATGGAGGCTCTCTCTGTCGCATGCTCTTCATTCAATGAAAATGAAATAAAATACAGTACCATATTTATCACGATGTGCTGGCTGCTAATATAAACTTATGGAGCCGCTATATCTCCGCGCTTTATTTGTTTTCATCGAATGTGGTAAATATTATCTCGACGACATACCTGTGTGAATTAGCTTATTTTACATAGTTTTTAATCGTAGTTGATGGAGCTTAGTATCTGAAAATCGGTTTTGAACTAAAAATATGTGTGCTGATACGACTGTCTAATTTTAATCATGTTAATAATAATAATAATAATAATAATAATAATAATAATAATAATAGTGATAATAATAATAATACTATCAGCACTATTTAAACATAATGGTTGTGATACTTTATGATGATTATAACACACTATAGGATATATACCCTCATTACCATTACATCATTCAAATACATGTGTAAGGTGGGAATAACCTGGATTGAGAAACCCGAACACGAACAGTTTTTGAGAACATTACCATTTCTTTCATACTCTTGATATGTGTGATACCATGCCCTAAACCAGGGCCTCTCAAACGCCCAAAATCTCACGCGTGCAGATAGAGGCGCAAGAGCTCCGTGCACTGTGCATCGCTGCCGCTCGGCATGGCTCGGATCAACGCTTCGTCTCTGGGCTACTCGGCTAAGCTCGGCTCAACTCGCCTATACTCGGTTCAAGTCAGCCCGGATTTGGAGCGCTACGGCGCAAGTGGGGCAGAGGGAAACATGCGGAGCGAGCGAGACAGGCGTGAGGAAAGAGAGAGTAAGCGCTATTGCTCCAAATCGAGGAGTGGGGGGTCTGCACTCTGGTCAACCAAGCCAAGTCGTCTTTTGCACCGTGCACAGTGCATGCACCACGCGCATGCACCCTGAGAGGCCATGCCCTAAACTGATAACTACCAATTTAGAAACATGTTGAAATTATACAAAAGTTGGCATAAATAGCAAAGTGGACTTACGCTTACTTAAATCCTGAATTTCTTCCCTGCAAGAAAGTGCAGCTTCGTGCTGTACGCTATAAAACGAAGAAGTAAACAAACATATAAACCACACTGTCCTTGTGTTATGACCTTTCATGGTCAGATTTATTGGCTTCCTTGACCAGGCCTACTGCCTTTCATACAGGCTGTATAAGAACTATACCGACAAGATATGTGGGATGTTCTTCGCGGTGCAATTGGACTGGAGAAGAAATATTTTCTTTTCAAGAAAGTGAGGTCAGTTTGTTCCTTCCGGGCGCGCGATTTAAAATGACGAAATCTCCTTGCCAGCGCACGAGTCACTGCCGTGCTTCAGGGAATAGAAAGGGAGGGAGGGGAAGTGGAGTTTATGGCGGAGATGAAGAGGTGCGTGTTCACAGGTTTCCTCTTTCGACTCGCACCTTGCGTCCTTTTCTCTTACATGCATTATCCTCAGTTCGTTTATTAAACAGCCGTAGCCTAACACACAGTACAAGAACACACTGTAATTAAGACACACTCGTCTGTTGGTCATAGTAACGTTCTTTATTATTTAACATACTCGAAAATGCAACGCTGCTGCCCTCGATTGTGTATTCCTTCACTCTCAACATTGTAAATGGAATGAAATACTGAAGGAAAGACACAATACGCCCATTGGTTTGATTACAGTAGATGTTCAGTATGCCCCCTCTTACTTCGATGCACAGTTCACAATGGTGTAGTAGTGATCTTTGATCTCAGCTCAGGACTTGTGGTGTATCGCGAACGTCGTGGAAAGCTGCCTGTATTCCTGGTACACTGCCTACTGGGGCTGGGAAGCGACCATGCGAAACGAACGAAACTTGTGCATTACCTCTGTCTCCCGCATCCCACTTCCCCTCCCTTCGATCCTCTGCCGCACAGCAAGTATGGCAAGTTCAACAATTGGAATCGCGTGACTGGAAGTAACACAGTAACCTTATTTTCTCGAAAAGAAATATATTCTCCGCCAATCCGACTGCACAATCTTTCTTAACATAACACGAAGAGCATCACTGATTTCTTTTTTATGTATAGTTCTGATAAGCCCTGTATAATACAGCTCGCGGTTAAACACATGCGGCTGAGTGAATCCCATTCCACACCTCAGTCCAGGATTAAAACCTCAGGGAAACCTGAAATCAAAGAAGGGTAATCTAGAAAACGGGCAGATATGCTATAGTTACAGTACTGGGTTGGCTTAGAAGATGTAGACTTTCAAGATATTTTCTATAGGCTATTGATATCTAGGCCACCACATTCCTAAATTGCATTGTTACATACAGTGCTATTCACCTTAAGGCGACACTCCCGAGATAAAAATATATTTTTACCTAATGCATGGATTTTCACGAAACTTTGTGGAAATGTCACCTACATAAAAGTAGAGTTATCACTAACATTTCTTTCAAATACAATTAATACTTTTCCAAAGTAAATTTTTGAAATTTTCAATACCATTTTTTCATGAAATTTAATTAACACGTTAATGTAAATTCGTAATTAGGTAGCTAATCCTTCTTTTAAAAGAACTACGTTTCGATTGTTCTGTACATAATTTATGTAAGGAGATATATCGCACTAAAGTTAGTGTAACTTTTACGTTCTAAAATTTTGAACTTAAAAATCCCTACTACTTACAAAAAATTCTGCAGTCAAAAAATTCCATATGCATCTTTCTTGATATAATTGTGATAAAATATACCATACAAATTTTGTTACATTTGGCAGAATATTAGGAGGGAAAATGGAATTTAAATGTAAAATTACAATTGTCAAACAAAGCATTATTGCAGTGATAAATTGTTTGAATTCAGTGGAATAACTTCATGACAAGAAAACATAAACTAAATCCTTTCAATTTCAGTCATAGAAAGTTTACCAAATTGACCAAAATATCAATTTTCATCTCCGGTGTGTCGGATTAATTTTTACACCGAAATAAACTCTAATCCATCGAACATATCGATATTTTGTTTTCATGACATTAAAGGAATCGCGAAACATTAGGCTAAGATTTTCCGTGGGATTACTGATAACGATGATATCAGTACCATCTTTGGTTTTTAATAATATTAGTAATTTCTGACACCAGCAGAAAAGTTTAAACTATTATGACTTCGGACGTGTAATTAATTCATACATCGGACAATTACATTTTAAAATTTCAATGATAGTTGATATTGCTGTTCTAGTGGCTGACAGCAGAGTTTAGGAATGACACCGAACTTAAGGAAATTAAGAGTGTGAAGAAGAAAACTAAAATGAGAATAATTAAATTACATAAAGTTTAGTGGGGAGGTTCCTAATTATGTAAACATATTGATATTAACTTCAGATTAGTGATATTTAAAAATGCTGAGGTTGTACAATATAAGCCCAGTTCAACCCCATATCTACGAGCTGTCCGAACAAATCCAGCGAGCATGCACATGTATACAAAGTAAGATAACGCTACATGAATATCAAGTGAGCAAGAAAATGCGCACTAACGAATTCGATTAATTCATATGTCCTTGAAACAAATTTATCATATTTTAGACACTGTTTAAATAATTGTACTTCCAATAACTAGAGATTCTCTTCTACTGTCTCCTGTAGGATGTTTGAACATCTTTAACTCTAGAACTGCCAAACGTCGCGCTTGCAACGCAATATAATATCACATGAATGACAACGCCGCATGAGCGATGCATAGTACATGCATTCGCTTAATGAGTTACAATATAACGCTATTGTAGCAAGTAAGACTGTGTAGATATAGCTTCGAGTCATTCTAGAGTCCGGATTATCAGGTACTGATAGGTTAGACTGCAAACTTACTTAAGCCAGTAACAAGTATACCCTACACTGTACAGCAGTTATGCTATGAGATTTGCATATATATTAGGGGCACATCCTACAGAACTCCTTGAATTTATTCTACTCTTCCTACATTATGGTACATCGGGTTGCAGGACACTTCCTACAAACCAAATTACTTTGCATTCTAACCTATTACTACCTAAAAATCAGAGGTATATACACACTCCTCACTAGCCGCAAATGACTCACTTAAAGCCAGGCTATGTACTGTCTTCCTCATTCTCCTGTGTTCTCAGTTGCTGTCTAACTTCGCGCTCGCATGCAGTTGCTGTTAGTTTCTGTAAATTCCTTTCGTTATCTTTCTAACGATTAATGACTTTATTTTTCTATTATTTATTTTGAAGTATGATTGTGGGGTGCATCACTTCTGGAGACCTGTGGGGCCTGGCAGGAAAAGAAAACTCTCAGAGAATGTCTCCGAGTTGTCCTCGGCGGCTGAAGAAACTGTGTGCAGCTCGGAACTATTAATTCTTTCTTTTGTGTATTTGTCTCTGCGTTTAATTTTTGAAACTAAATACAGTATGTTTTAAAAGTAGAAGAAATTTTGCGTTTTGTATATAGTGATTTATAATTTTTTTTTATTGTTAATGGTGAAGTTGAGAATATGAAACAAAAACCGTTATTTAGCTTCCCAAATTGTTGATCGCCTGATACTCAGCAGGTAAGTAAGTATATTATCTAATAATTATATGACCATGTAAAATTAATTTCCTGAATAATATGGTGTAATGAATGTCTAATGTTTCTCCATCTAAGCGTGCTTAAATTTCTTTAAAAATAAATGAGCAGTGCATAAATAAATGGCCTAGCATTCAGGGAAAATTCCTAGACGCTTCAGACGAGAAAACGTAGTATAGGGACTATTGCTGATATATGAACACAGAGAATGAAACACAAGATAAACTGTGGCCATGGATCAAAATGCTTTGCAAAGACAAAGACAGCCGTACAGCCCATGAAGGCCCTTGGTGGAGTGGAAGGTAAAGGCTTCCACCATTGTTAACCGCGGCACGTGATGGGGTAGAGTGGTTAGCTCTACGCCCGGCCGCCTTTGCCCCCAGGAATTAACCTGGTACTCATTTTTGGTGTAGGCTGAGTGAACCTCAGGGCCATATGCACCTTCGGAAGTGGAAATCTCGTTTCTTAAAATTTACGTCTTCCTGACGGGGATTTGAACCCACGTCCTCCCGGGCGAACCGAGCACGCCTTTACCGCCTCGGCCATGTAGCCGCTCAAAATGCTTTACACTATGCGAATTTCAAACATAAAAGGAATTGGTTATTATTATCTCTCAACAATTGTGCTTGATCGATATTTTGATCATTTTAACGAAAACATGTTATGGCTGAAATTAAAAGAATTGAGTTCCCTATTTCTTGTGACGGAGTTATTCCGGGGAATTCAAACAGATTATCACATTAATAATGCTTTTTTTGCCAATCTGTACGCAGCAGAAATGGTCGTGGCGCCTGATTTGCTTTAATTTCCCACCAATTATAATTTTACATATTATTCCCATTTTCTCCCATAATATTCTGCCAAATATAACACAATGTGTATGTTATATGTACCACAAATGTATTAGAAAACCTGTGTATGGAACGTTTGAATTCAGAATTTTTTAATTAGTAGGGATTTTAAAATCCATAATTTTAGGAAAAAAATTACATAAATTTTAATACAATATTTCTCCTGTGTGGAAATACATATTATACATATAATATGTAGCCTCAAGATCTACGTCCAACGATATGACAACTGATTTAATGGACAATTTTACGGCCGTAAACATTCGCAAGATACATATTATGATACATATCATCACACAGTGCTTTTCAGAGAAGTTTTATCTACCTAATTCCAAATTTTCATTAACATCTCAAGTAAATTTCATGAAAAACCGCCGGAATTAGAAGTATTACAATATGTTCTTTTTAAATCCGGAAAAAATATTAATTGCATATGAAATAAATTTTCGTGATATCCCTACTTTTATTTAGGTGACATGCCTACTACGTTTCATGTGTTAGGTAAAAATATCTGTTTATACCCAGACTGCCTCTTAAACAGTCTTGGTAGTAAACGATGTAAAGGCGTCAAATAGCCCTGGAGATGTGGCGTATGTTCGAGTAACCTTAGGAATGGTGTGGTGGTGATTATTATTTTAAGATGAAGTACAACTAGGCAATTATCCTCTATATAACACTAATCAGAGAGAAAATATATGTACTGTAAATGTCTCCTCTACACATAAAAACATAGAATATGTTTTCGGCTAGGGTACAGATAGTGCCCTCTTTTACTCCACCCGCAGGGGAGGTAAAGAGTTCCGATAAATCGAAAAAATATGTAGCCTCATGACTTACGTCCAACGATATGACAGCTGATACAGCAGACAACATTCCCATACCATGCTACAAGATAGCCCAAAATGGTCGCTCATTTAACGCACAATTTTATGTCCATAAATATTCGCAAGATACATATTATAAGGGGAAAAAGAAATCATATACAATGAGAGATTATGAATAATAGAAGGACGCCATTTTGCTGGTCGGAATCACGAAGTCACGGTAATTCTGCTAAGACGATAAATCTATATCATTACGAGAAAATAAAATAGAACCTGCAATTGGTCCAGGGCGTTTTCTACTCGTCCTACTCCTTGGCTGCATGGTCGGCATTCAAGCCTTCGTTTCAGAGGGCCCCGAGTTCGATTACCGGCCAGGTCGGGGATTTTAACCTTAATTGGTTAATTCGCTTGGTTCGGGGACTACGTGTTTGTACTGTCCACAACATCCCTGCAACTCACACACCATACAAAAACTATCCTCTACAACAATAAAACTGTTCTATACATGGCAGATGGTGCCACCCTCGTCGGAGGGTCTGCCTTACAAGGGCTGCACAAGTCAGAAATAGTCACACGAAATTATATTATTATTATTATTATTATTATTATTATTATTATTATTATTATTATTAGTAGTAGTAGTAGTAGTAGTAGTAGTATTATTGTGAGAATGCAAACATTTTCCAGAATTATGGTCACGAGAGTATGTACAATGATGTCCTTAATTCATAGGCTAAATGCCAAGGGTCTTTTCCAAATCATAAGTGGTAATTATAGCTTCCTTCAAAAACGAATTATTTGCGACTGAATTCAAGAGTTGAACGAAAGTCGACTCAATTACTCAGCCGGTCAAGACTGAGGAAGACACTCTCATATTATTAACGCTGTGCTATTGTAGAGCCTTATCGGAAGCAAGGGAACACAAAGAGAAGAAAAGGAAAGACGAAATCATATATGCCCTATAATAAGTCTTCCAGGAAGCTTTCAAAGCTGCCATACAAGCCGTTGAGATAATTTCAAGAGATTCTTATTTTACCTTCTACCTCTAGTACATTTTCATGAAAGTTACTTGCAAGGCAGAAATCTATTTAGTATTCACCCACCATGAAAGTAACACCCAACATGAAAAATATGTTATTTTTCATAGTGTTATGATATTAGGCAATCTGAAGTCTACTGGCGCTGCGTAAACTCGCAGTTTCATATCAGCTCCAAAGGGAACGACAATTTGTGTGATAATGTTGCCTTCATTTACAAGCATAGTCTACAGAGAATTAATATGCAATGTGTTAAGACCTCCGCTGACGATAACTTTGAGAAACTTGCACCGCGGGATTGTACTAGAATGACGTGATGCTTCTTCGATGTACTGGAACTATCTTAGAGTAAGGCGTACTGCATTAAGATGTTGAGTTAGGAGTCTCAAAACAGCAGCAATATTATACTCTAATTTGTATCTCTTCCATTTCATGATACATATGTGCATACATACATACATACGTTCATACCTACATGAGCAATTGAATTAGAGATAAGCTCACCAGAAAAAAATATTCACCCCTGGAGAAATCTTTACAAGCATCATTTAATGTCGTGTAACTCCGCCTCTGGTCTTGATAACCGCCTGGATTCGGTTAGGAAGTGAGTCCACAAATTTGTGCAGGTGTATCGCATCCAGGTTAAGCCACTCGCTGCAATTGCAGCAAATTGCTGGGATGCTGATTTAGGAGTTTTACCCGCTGTTCCAACATGTCCGACAGATTTTCAATGGGGGTTCAGGTCAGGTGATTTCGCAGGCCAATCGAGATGTAATAGGGTGGGGGAATGTTCATAAAACAAGTCACATTATGCGTCCAGCCCGCTGAACTTTGCTGTTGTCATTTTCAAAAATGGAAGTATCAGTAGCATACTCATCATGCAGATGTTGACTGAAAGGCAATACCTGATAATCCAGAATGTTTCAATAAGAATGATGGTTTCTGTTTGTGGTCACCTCAGAGAGCGCACCTAATCCATCATACGAAAAGCAGCTCCAAAACATCACAGACCCACCTCCGGCTTGAACCTGATCTTGCACACATCCACGATGAAATGCTTCATTTGGACTTCGGTGCACTCGTCGACGTGCGTCATAGGAATGGAGGAAAAAGTGATTCGTCAGTGTTCCGCCAGTCAACTACTGTCCACGTTCAATGATTTCTAACCCATTGAAGACCCACTGGAAAAAATCCAAAGAAAAGCAGCTCGATTTGTTCTGGGTGATTTCTGACAAAACAGTAACGTTACAAAAATGTTGCAAAGTTTGGGCTGAGAAGAATTGGGAGAAGGAAGGAGAGCTGCTCGACTAAGTAGCATGTTCCGAGCTGTCAGCGGAGAGGTGGCGTGGAATGACATTAGTAGACGAATAAGTTTGAGTGGCGTTTATAAAAGTAGGAAAGATCACAATATGAAGATAAAGTTGGAATTCAAGAGGACAAATTGGGGGCAAACATTCATTTATAGGAAGGGGAGTTAGGGATTGTAATAACTTACCAAGGGAGATGTTCAATAAATTTCCAATTTCTTTGAAATCATTTAGGAAAAGGCTAGGAAAACAACAGATTGGGATTCTGCCACCTGGGCGACAGCCCTAAATGCAGATCAGTATTGATTGATTGATTGATTGATTGATTGATTGATTGATTGATTCATTCATTGCATGCAATTCCCGTCGCAATGTTCTCTCGCTAAGTAGTTGGGATGGATCTTCATTCATTGACTGCAACAACTACTGTCGGGTTTGGAAGCGATTTTGATTCACAAGCCGTGAAATGCTTCTACGGTCCCTCTGTCAGAATCGTTTTCCGACCACAAATCCGATGTCGTGTTTCGTGGCCACGTCTAGTACACCACTGCTTCTAGACACGTGGAACAGTCCGCTGTGAAACACCAAAAAATCCAGCAACTTCACGCACCGTATGGCCAAACACGATTGCCCCTTTTTGCCACTCTGTTACATCCATGTTGACGTACACTGTCCGCTCGAAACATCGATGTCTCACTGATCGCTACTGTCTTAAGCTCGTGCAGAGGCAGCGCGAGCACGGTTGAGCACGGGACTCGTTCGCCGTGCCATCTGTACAAGTTTAACGATCCATCTGTGCCTGCGCACTAGGGTTACTAAATTTTTGTCCGATGAGCTTACCTGCCGTATTATGGAAATTGCGCTGTGCTCGCCCTGGCGAATGTAATACAAGGGCGTGGGATGTAACAGTGATGACGTCAGACCTCGTACGTGCTATATGAGTATGAGTAACAGCTAACTGCAGGATGGGTAAGACATGAGACCTCTGCGCATTTGATCGAGGCCAGGTGGTTGGTGGCAAACGTGTGAGCCACTCCGTCTCTGAAGTCGTGCCCGGACTGGATATTTTTTTTTTACAATTTGATTGACGTCGCACCGGGTCCGGCTCCATGGCTAAAGGTTAGCGTGCTAGCCTTTGGCCACAGGGTTCTCGTGTTCGATTCCCGGCAGGGTCGGGAATTTTAACCTTAATTGGTTAATTTCGCTGGCACGGGGGCTGGGTGTATGTGTCGTCTTCATCATCATTTCATCCTTATCACGACGCGCAGGTCGCCTACGGGAATCAAATAAGAAGACCTGCATCTGGCGAGCCGAACATGTCCTCGGACACTCCCGGTACTAAAAGCCATACGCCATTTCATTTCAGGTCGCACCGAAACGGATAGGTATAATGGTGACGATGGGACATAAAAGTGCTGGAAGTGAGAAGGAAACCGTCGTTGTCTTAATTAAGATACAGCCCCAGCATTTTCCTAGTGTGAAAATGGGAAACCACGGAAATCATCTTCAAGTTTGCTGACAGTGGGGATTGAACCCACTATCTCTCGAATGCAAGCTCGCAGCTGCCCGACCCTAACCGCACGTTGAATTCGCTCGGTAGTAATATGATTTCCAAGGGCTACAGTATCAAGTGTGTACCTAGAGTAAATGGATTATGGCAAAACCACTGAGTATAGGATCAATTGTCGTTGTCTACGACGCGGTGATTACAGGGATCGCCGCCGTAAGAGCGGATAGCGGGCTACAGTACAGCAGATCACTCTAGGACAAGAAAGATGTGTGAGAAGTCACACCATGAGGGTCTATGGTGTACAGAAGCGAGGTACAAGGAAGATACCTCTGCTCACAACCTGTCAAAAGGTACAACGACTATCATGGACAGAGGAATACCACCATTAGACTACCGAAGCATGGAGAAAGGTCATCGGGCCGGATGAGTCGAGGATTCTGTTGGTACTAATGGCCGGATATGAGCGCGTCGTGAACCATCTGACGCAATTGATCACTATTGCCATCAGGGTACAGTTCAGGTCGGCACTTCATGTAGATGTGGCCCAGTTTTACGTCTGGATGTCCTTCTGTGGATGTCTGTAATTACTATTGCGTATTATTGTTGTATTTAGTAGTGTGGTCTCTTGTGTTTATATGAAGAGAAGTGCATTAAGATGAACATAAACATCCTGCCACCTAGCCAGTGAATTTACCAAACGCAATTAGAATCCACGACCCGGTCGGGGATCAAATCCGATGTCTTCTAAACGTAAGGCTATCACGCTAACCATTCACCCAAGGAATCTGAGCAGAATCTTACTTGGGGTCAATAATAACCTTGTATTTAGCTCATACAGGGTATTCAGTAATTAACGATCACGGCTTGCATTGATTGAAAGTTGGAATTAAGTGGCGATGATCACGATTAAAGTTCTTCCAAAGGAAACTGTATTAGACACATGTGACAACACAGTTGTGCAGAGAACAAGCAAGTTCTTCCAATCTTAGCGTAAAAGTCTCGGCTTGTCACATAACTTCAGTTCTTTGCATTACGGGTTTGATTCTGGTTGAGCCCAGTTGCATTTTAAAAAGTGCAACTCCACGTCCTAGGCTTTAGGCACGTTAACAAATTTCTTCGAGATTAAACTCCGATACCGTAGAGTCATTTGAAATCCATACCAAATGAAGTAACCTTAAACAGATATTGTTATTACCGATTCGTTATGTCCAACTAGGAAGCAGGTTTGCACTTATTAGCACATATTTGGTTTTTCTTCTTCCCTTCCCAATATCTGTTCATCCTCTCGCTCTGTCCCTTTTTACGTTGTTCAGTTCATCCTGTATAAATTAGGGTGTGCTTTACAGAAAATTTGTGTTTGTGAATTAAGGATCTGAATTTAAATGGTTTCTTCATTAATGGCACTTTCGATTAGGTCGTCGCTGATTTCGTTTAGCCAATCAATGTGATTTTTATGCTAATTGATAACGTTAAGTTCACAATTTTCTTCGTGAGCATTTAATACCAAATCAATATGAGTGTCCATAAAATTGTAATCGCCATTTCCTGATCGCATTTAGGATTTTTTATTTAACTTGAAATTGAAACGGGAATGCCCTGCGAGCATTCGCGTTCATGTATTTCTTGAGAAGAACGCGCTAACACCCGACTGTATGGATTTAAAACGAGCGCCGAGCGCGCAGGCATCATGGGTGACAGCATGGAAGCAAGCGCTGCTACAGAGTGCCAGCCAAGGCGAAGTGACGTCACACCGAAAGTTCTATTTGATTCTATGGCATTTCATCACGAACGGAAGGTTAAATCGTAATTTCGAGAACGTCACCTTGTAGGCCTGGACAACAAATGCTACTAACCAAAATTGCATTCAAATCGGCTGAAGGATGGCCGAGATATGAATTTTTTAAAGCTCATATTTCCAGTCTCGCCGTCCGACCTTGTGTAATATAAGGGGGTCGCCAGCCTCGAAGAGATCAGTGTGTGTCAGTGTGTCACAGTGTGTGTCACAGTACTTCGTCATGAACCAGTCGTCTCGCTGATGTGATACAGTTCGTTACTCTATCCGGCTAAGGACCGGGGTGTGAAAGTACGTAATACGAGTGTTGAAAGCCTTCTCTGTGGACTCTAACTTCGCGTGTAAGCGTAAGCTTATTCACTGATAATATCGGTCTGTCGAGCCGAGTAACATTATTTCGTTCTTTGAATTGTGTAATTGTCCGCCTCTGTGGTGTAGTGGTTAGCGTGATTAGCTGCCACCCCCGGAGGTCCGGGTTCGATTCCCGGCTCTACCACGAAATTTGAAAAGTGGTACGAGGGCTGGAACGGGGTCCACTCAGCCTCGGGAGGTCAACTGAGTAGAGGTGGGTTCAATTCCCTCCTCAGCCATCCTGGAAGTGGTTTTCCGTGGTTTCCCACTTCTCCTCCAGGCAAATGTCGAGATGGTACCTAACTTAAGGCCACGGCCGCTTCCTTCCCTCTTCCTCGCCTATCCCCTCCAATCTTCCCATCCCTCCACAAGGCCCCTGTTCAGCATAGCAGGTGAGGCCGCCTGGGCGAGGTACTGGTCATACTCCCCAGTTGTATCCCCGACCAGGAGTCTGGGGCTCCAGGACGCTGCCCTTGAGGCGGTAGAGGTGGGATCCCTCGCTAAGTCCGAGGGAAAAACCGAACCTGGAGGGTAAACAGATGATGATGATGATGATGAATTGTGTAATTGAAGAGACTGTACAGTAATCACTTGATAACTTGAAAGTGTGCTTAAAGGACTTTGGGCATAAAGACTGTGCTTTAGTTGTTTCCCCTACAAGAGACTGTGTTAGGATATTTCGTGAAATTGTGCCCTAGTGAAAGTACAATTTTTTTATGGACAGTGTCAATTTGTTTAACAAAGGACAGTGCCTACTTTTCTTTCAAAGACTGTGTCAGTTACTCCGTGAGAAAAACAGTGTCGATATTTTTCTTTTCATAAAACTGTGCCAACCTTCATTTTCAAAAGACTGTGTCAATCCATTTCACAGAAGTGTGCTAACACTTACTTTCATAAAACTGTGCCGATTCGTGAAATACGGTACCTTTATTTCTTTTCAACGGACTATGTTAATTCCCCTCATAAAGACTGTGTCTACATTTACGTGAAATATTGTGCCTCAGTGGAAAATTTACCTCTGAGAAATTACTGAGTCCTAACAGAACTTGGTTCTCTTTCACAAGACTGTGTCATAAACTATTTCTTTCTGTCTTCGCAGAAACTTTAAGTTATTTCTACGAGTGTGTGTGCTAGGACATTGCATGTACTCATTACAAACAGTGCAGAGACTATGTCCGAAGGACTTAATTTATTTTCTTTTGCACTGAGATGAAATGAAGCGGTAAACCATCGTATCTCAGAAAGTTCCAGATTATTTTCATTGCCTATCACTTCAAGTTCGATAGTGCGGTAGAGAAGTGTCGTATCAGATTCCATTGCCATTCTGTGCGAAAGTTTTACATTTTTCTGCTCCTTTCATGGGACTTAGTGGAATACAAAACTCAACAACAATTCCAGGCTGCACTATCATCAGACGACCGCCCCAGGTTCGAGTCTCCTTCAACATCAAGGGCTAACAACCGCCGTGGGACGACGCCGACAACGTGGGACGACTTCGACGACGTGAGACGACGCCGACGCCGCAGAACGACGCCTTCTCCACATCTTCGAGGACATTCAAACCATTCGTCTATAAATGGTGATATAATTTCCACGCATTTTTCTGAATAAACTGCAAGTTCCACTTTAAATATGAACTCATTTCAGTACCCTTCTCCCGTACTCTCTAAAGCATGAACCGTACACGCCTTGGCGTTATCCATGCTCTCCACAAAACTTAAGTTCATCCAAATTCAATTTTCGCATTTTGGTGCTAAGATCTTTCTGAAGATTTCCCTTTCTTGTTTTTTGACCATCGTTAATCGAAATATGATACCAATGATAAGAGTTTTTAATGCATATAATGTTTCTGTTTTAACTACTGTGTTTTTTGATATAGTTCTTCTATTGCATCTTTTTGAAGTAATTTGGTATGCTCTTTGAAGTTTTGCAGTTCTATCATTTTAGCCGGCTGATTTAACTCTGCTGGTTCAATAAATACACCTAGTTACTTAAATTTGTCTATTTGAGCGATATTCCCATATTTGGTGGTTTATGGTTGACTGTTAAAAACCTAACCTAGTCCCTTCCATATACTTCGTCTTTTCATAAGAAATTTAGAGTCCTGTTTTGGCAGCTATTTATTATATTATTATTATTATTATTATTATTATTATTATTATTATTATTATTATAATAAAATTCTTCCGGGCTGTTATGCCGTGGTCCACTCCTCTCGCTTCTCCCAGACGTTTCGACTACTGCTGCGGTAGTCATCTTTTGTGGCGTCGTGTAGATACGCTCTCCTGTATCCCGCTGGCGACTGCAAAAGTTGTTTGGGAAGCAGCTGTATTTATATGCAAGTGTGTGGCCTCCAATTGGTTCGCGCTGTGCAAACCGACATCTGATTGACTATCTGAAAGCACGACCTCCGATTGGGTCGCGCCGAGCAGCTTGACGTTTGGTTGGCTATCTGAGCACGCGACCTCTGATTGGTTCGCGCCGGGCATGGATTCTGACTGGGTCGCTCCGAGAAGTCTGTCGTCTGATTGGATCTCGGAGTGCACGACCTCCGATTGGGTCGTGCCGAGCAATGGAACCTCTGGTTGGTTGACTGTAATGTCCCTGATCTTAGTAAACTTCGGCCGTACGTTATACAAAGGGGTGTACCAGGCCTTGCTGAGTTTCAGTCCTTCCTCCTTTCTATTAAAGTTATCCGGATGTTTATGTATTTCGATTGCTTCCCTGTAGAGACGGGCGTGAAAGTGGGATGTTGTGGCCAGTATGTCAGTATCCTCGTAACGGATCTCATGATTTCCGTCAAGCAGTGCATGCTCCGCTACTGCTGATTTGTCGTATTACCCCAAGCGACAATTCCTTTTGTGCTCCGTCAGGCGAGTATTGACACTTCTGCCAGTCGTGCCAATATAAACAGCTCCACAGCTGCACGGTATCCTATAGACCCCAGTAGATGTTAAAGGGTCACGTGGATCTTTGGCAGAACGTAACATGTTTCGTAGCTGTTGGGTCGGCTGAAAAATGGTTTTAACTTCGTGACGTTCAAGGAGCCTTCCAATACGATCCGTGACGTCCCGTATATACGGCAAATAAGCGATACCTTTCTTCCTGGGTTCTTCTCGCTTACTATTCGCTGGCTGTCTTCTGGGGTGGAGTGCTCTCCTGACCTCTTGTACCGTGTAACCATTGGTTTGTAAGGCTAGATCAAGATGCCGTAGTTCCTTCTCGATGTACTCTGGTTCACAGACACGAAGGGCGCGATCCACCAAAGTCTTCATCATGGCGCGCTTCTGCCCAGGATGGTGATTCGAATTTTTGTTTAAATATCGGTCTGTGTGTGTTGGTTTTCGGTATACTTGATGCCCTAGGGATCCATCATTCTTCCTCTTCACCAGCACGTCCAGGAAAGCTAATTCTCCATCCTTTTCCTTCTCCACAGTGAATTGTATACGAGGATGAATACTGTTCAGATGTGTAAGAAAACCGTCAAGTGCCTCCTCTCCATGTCCCCATATTACAAAAGTATCATCAACAAAGCGGAACCAACAGCTGGGTTTATTTACAGCAGTCTGCAGGGCTTCCTCTTCAAAGAACTCCATATAAAAATTAGCAATAACAGGGCTAAGTGGGCTTCCCATGGCAACACCGTCTGTCTGTTCATAAAATTCATGTTTCCATTGGAAAAATGTCGTCGTAAGTACATGTTCAAATAAAACTATTGTCTCCTCTGCAAAGAGATGTTGAATATGTTCAAGAATATCCTTGATTGGTACCATAGTGAACAGCGAGACGACGTCGAAACTAACAAGTATATCCCCCGGTTGTACTCGTAAGTGTCGCAATCTCTTTATGAAATGGGCCGAGTCTCTGATGTGTGAGTCCTTAGTCCCTACGTAAGGTTTCAGTAAATTGCTTAAATATTTTGCGACTTCATAAGTTGGAGAGCCAATGGTACTAACGATGGGACGAAGAGGGACGTCTGGCTTATGGACCTTAGGAAGACCATATAGTCTTGGACACAAGGCTTCTGATTTCTTCAGCTTCTTCTGTTCTTCTGGTAAAATAGAAGATTTCTTAATCAGAGTATTGGTCTTGCGCAGGATACTCATAGTCGGGTCACGGGGAAGTTTTTTGTAGATCGATGGATCAAGAAGTTCTTTGATCTTATGTTCATAATCTACGGTGTTCAAGATAACAGTAGCATTACCTTTGTCAGCTGCTAATATGATAATATTTTCGTCGGCTTTTAAATTCTTTAGAGCAATCTCCTCCTTCTTGCTAAGATTACGTTTTGGTAACTTGGCCTTGCAGAGTATCTTGGAACAGTCGTGACGTATTTCCTCGGAAACCTCTGGCGGCAACTGACGTATTCCTGATTCTATGTTGGAAATAATATCTTCTATTGGGATGGTCGCCGGTGTAACAGCAAAATTGCCTCCTTTTGCAAGAACAGCGCCATGATGAAGACTTTGGTGGATCGCGCCCTTCGTGTCTGTGAACCAGAGTACATCGAGAAGGAACTACGGCATCTTGATCTAGCCTTACAAACCAATGGTTACACGGTACAAGAGGTCAGGAGAGCACTCCACCCCAGAAGACAGCCAGCGAATAGTAAGCGAGAAGAACCCAGGAAGAAAGGTATCGCTTATTTGGCGTATATACGGGACGTCACGGATCGTATTGGAAGGCTCCTTGAACGTCACGAAGTTAAAACCATTTTTCAGCCGACCCAACAGCTACGAAACATGTTACGTTCTGCCAAAGATCCACGTGACCCTTTAACATCTACTGGGGTCTATAGGATACCGTGCAGCTGTGGAGCTGTTTATATTGGCACGACTGGCAGAAGTGTCAATACTCGCCTGACGGAGCACAGAAGGAATTGTCGCTTGGGGCAATACGACAAATCAGCAGTAGCGGAGCATGCACTGCTTGACGGAAATCATGAAATCCGTTACGAGGATACTGACATACTGGCCACAACATCCCACTTTCACGCCCGTCTCTACAGGGAAGCAATCGAAATACATAAACATCCGGATAACTTTAATAGAAAGGAGGAAGGACTGAAACTCAGCAAGGCCTGGTACACCCCTTTGTATAACGTACGGCCGAAGTTTACTAAGATCAGGGACATTACAGTCAACCAACCAGAGGTTCCATTGCTCGGCACGACCCAATCGGAGGTCGTGCACTCCGAGATCCAATCAGACGACAGACTTCTCGGAGCGACCCAGTCAGAATCCATGCCCGGCGCGAACCAATCAGAGGTCGCGTGCTCAGATAGCCAACCAAACGTCAAGCTGCTCGGCGCGACCCAATCGGAGGTCGTGCTTTCAGATAGTCAATCAGATGTCGGTTTGCACAGCGCGAACCAATTGGAGGCCACACACTTGCATATAAATACAGCTGCTTCCCAAACAACTTTTGCAGTCGCCAGCGGGATACAGGAGAGCGTATCTACACGACGCCACAGAAGATGACTACCGCAGCAGTAGTCGAAACGTCTGGGAGAAGCGAGAGGAGTGGACCACGGCATAACAGCCCGGAAGAATTTTATTATATTGACACTGGCCGTGAAAGCCTTCATACTTTAATTATTATTATTATTATTGCCGTGTTTTGGTGGATCAGTAGAGGTGAAAGAAGGTGCGGGCTGGAATGGGTCTAACTACAAGTCCGAAAGATGAATTTAAAAATTTAAATAAAGGTTATATTTTCAACAGACAAGAAAATTTAACAACTTTTCACTAGGAGTAATAACAATGAAAATTCAGGTACGATAGTAGTTTTACAAATAAAGCACAAGTTAAGAGGTCTTTACAAATTCTGGGCTTCGTGCCCCAAGTCACAATTCTTGAGCCCTCAGCTCACAACCACAAATTACCAAAGGGCAGAAAACCCTTCATTACCTGGAGCACTTGCTCCCCACTTTCAACCTCAAGCCTCCCGGAGGCACTTTTCAAACCCAAGAAAGAGCTGAGCCGCTCTCAATTTTCCAAGCCTATTAAAGGCTTTACCTGGGCCGATGACCTCGATGTTAGGCCCCTTTAAACAACAAGCAAGCAAGCAAAGGCTTTACCTAGACTTCAGAATCCACTGCCATCAAGGCACAACTTACAAATATAAACAGGGGTATCTCGTACCCAATCTAATGGGCCTTCGTGGAAAAAGAACAAATTAATTAAATGGCCCCAAAATACCAAGATGAATGGAGGCGTGGACTTACACTCCTACATGAAGCTTGTTAAAACCTAAGTGGCGCTAGGCCGATAAGCAGGGGCTATTCCCATACTATGGAGGTGACACGTATACAGAATAAATTTAACACATTAAGAAGGAATAGAAGGACGGTTACAGAAACCTAGTCACCTCAAATTCAAGATGAAGGGGAGCTCGAGAGGGTAAGGCACTCTCTATCCCCGATTTACAGTTAAAGTTATATGAACATTTTACAAAGACCGGAAAGATTTTACATGTTTCAATGGATTGTTTACATATTAAGGGTTTCTGACCTGCCCCGAGGGTTAAACTGCTGAGCTAGCAAGATATAAAGATGTTAAACGGCCATTACCTTGTTGAAGAACGGCTGCCAGAAGAACGAGGCGCTTCCCGCCCCCTACTACATATCCACACACTAAGCTAGATGTTGTTCGAGTGGCCAAAAGCCGTGAAAAACAGCAGTTTTTAAACCCTTGTGGAAGCTTCGAGACCTTTCATGAATAATTAAGACACACCCACTCAACTTTATTGGGTACCTAAAAGTTATACATCAACATCGAAGAAGAAAGACACTATTGGTCAAAAATTAATTAAAGAAATTCGGGATTGGCTGAGTTCAAAACTGGCGGAAAGAAAGATTAATATTGCCAACCCAAAAAAAATGAAAGAACAAAATTTAGTAAAGACAAACTTTCGAATACAAAATTTCTTCAAAAGTTCCTTCCCTTCGCATCAGGGTGCATGATCATAGTTTTTTTAGTAGAGACATCTGTCAGAGAAGGTCCACACTTCTTGGTCAACCAAAAAACAAAAACAAATCGAAATACACACAGTGGCATCTTCTGAGGAACTGTTGAATTAATTCAGTTGTTAAAGTTCAGAGTTTTTCCGGTAGAGAAGTACTTTAAGGCGGAAAATTCAAATGTGCGGCGCGGAGGTGTACCAACCGGTACAATTATTATTATTATTATTATTATTATTATTATTATTATTATTATTATTAGTTTCGTGTTTTGTGGACCAGAGACGTGAAAGAAAGTGCGGGCATGAATGGGTGGAAAGGGAAAAGTTCAAATCGTAATTTAAAACTCTAAAATTTGAAATGTTACTTCTTTGCTTATTTTTCAGATTTTATACTTTGTTAAACAATAACAAATAACAGTTGGATAAACAGAATGGGAGCTCTTCAGTTCTAATAAAAATAGTTATTTGAAACCTAAGAACGATAACAGACATAATGATGTTTAAGAGTTGGTTAGCTCAAACTTTACACAATTACAGGGACCACAACTGCAACAAGTAAAGAAATTGGGCTCCACACAATTAATAGGAGACTAATCTACAAAATTTACAAGATTCAAGTCTCTCCGAGGCACACTCTAACTTTTACATTAGGTCATATTAAAACAGTTTTCACTGTCTTATTCGCTCGACAGTCAGAAGAGTTAAACATTAAAAGAGGCAATAAGTGCCCATTCTACCTGACCTTATAAAAAAAAATGAAATGATTGAATATGTCGGCCGTAAACCAAAATAGGAGGTGAACTCTTGCACTCCTGTGAAGTTCACTTGAAAATTCTTAAAAACCCTATGTGGGTTTATGACTCGAAATTACAGAGGCTAAGCCGATACTACGGAGGTGACTAGATGGAGAGAAAATTGTAAATTACAAGAGAAAGCGATAAATTTGAAAGTTTACGAAATTATAGTTACCCCTATACCAAGTTGAATGAAATTAAAAGAGGATTCAGACTCTTTATTCCCTAAGTTAAAATGAGGTCTTTAAACTAGTTTGAAAATTTACATTGCATGATTGAAATTTTCATTACGAAAGAGGGTTTATTAAAATTGAAATAGAGATTTATTTTGAATCCTTCTCATCAAGTTAGCTTTCTGAGACAATCACATGATTAAAAGATATCTGCCATTACCTTGAGCTGGTGACCCTTCCAACGATGGGCCGGACTTGCCCTCTTCCTCCGACACACTCTAAACCTCTTGACTGGAGCGATGGAAAGACAACATGGTTCAAAAGCGGAGAGGAAGGTGCCAGAACTCTCTGGGCCGAAGCCATGTACACACCCATAATTTATATTGGTTAAATAAATAAATATAAAAAAGTCCTGATTGGTCGAAAATTTTGAAGAAGAAGGAAGAGATGACAGTGCAAGTAACCTAAGAACACGGAAAAGAATGTACAAATATTACAGTTTTGCAAACTTAGAAGCTACAAATTTCTTTGAAAATTAATTGTTCATGTTCCCACAAGAGGGGGCACATAAGTCGACTGTAGAGACATCTGGAGATAAAGTACGAAACTTCTTCAGAAATTTCTTTGTTCATATAACAGACGGCCTTCTAAGAGGCGCTCACTTTAAGTGAACGGAGTTGCTGTACCTGCGGTGCAATTATTATTATTATTGTTATTATTATTATTATTATTATTCTTCTTCTTATTATTATCATTATATGCCGGACGTAGTTTAGCTGCTACGGACATTGGAATTCTAAAACTCCAAATGACCTACCTTCCAAATCCTAGGCCTAATGTAAATACAATGTCTTTACTAACTGGATGTGAAACGTGGACAGTGGGAAACAGCGTAGCTTGATTCGTCTTCTTCTTTTATATCATACAAACGGTACACCAAAATTCCCACTCAGAGTCTGCAGAATGGATTTGAAACACAGCCTCATCACTTTACCATTTTCATTTTATTTCGCGATTACGAGAAATTCATAGAGCAGACTCGTCTCCTAATTCTTATTTGATTCTGTTCAAGTTGTGCCTATGTGGTGGGAAAAGGTAAATCGAAACTCCAGAGTGCTTCATTAGTTTTCTGCACGTCAAATTATATTGCTACAGAGATAAATCGTGAGAAACTTATATCCCACCATGGTTGTTGGTATGCTACGGAATAAGTGTGGAATAAAGTGATGGTTTTGTGGCTAGATTGTGGTGACTTTTCTTCTTGTACATTTCTTTACATAACGTACCAAAACATGGTATACATTTTGCATTGCGCACCAACAGCATATTAACATTCTTAATTCCATTTTGTGTGTCTTTTCAATTACCTAGGCAGCATTAGTGTAGGTTAAGCCCAGTTTTACGTGCCTATTCCGTTCCTGACACCGGCCGTCTGTTGGGGAAGTATTCACTCTTACCTGTTTGTGCCGTGATTTGTACTGCTACGTGTTGTATGTAGATGAAAATGTGCATTCAGATGGATTCCAAACACCCAGCTCCCGTACTACAGGAATTAACCAAAGACGGTTAAAATCCCCGAATGAACCGGGAATCGAACCTCGAGCACTCTAAATCAAAAGCCATCAAGCTGAACTTTCAGCCAAGGAAGAATGTTGTAAATTTTGTATGTAATCTACAGTAGGAAATTAAATACAGACAAACCAAATCAAACCCACATGGAGCAACAACCCCGAAGGGCCTTGGGCTACCAAGCAACCCCTGCTCAGTCGAAGGCTTTTAGGTTACGAGGTGTCATTTGGTAGGCATGACGAATTCTCCTTGCCGTTATTCTTGGCATTCTAGACCTGGGTCGGTAGTTCACTGCCAGATAGCTCCTCAACTGTAATCACGTAGGCTGAATGGACCTCAAAGCAGCTATCTGATCCAGGTAAAATCCTTGACGTGGCCAGGAATCGAGGCCAGGTTCTGCCGATAAGAGGCAAGCATGCTAATCCTACGCCACGGGGTCGATACGAATTAAATATAGTAGTTAAAATGGTAAAATCCAGAAGTCCATTCCTGTAGAGGCTATATTATTTAAAAGTGAAATCATTTACTAATGCAAGTGTACTAGAACCCGGTTATAACAACATCCAAGGTACCTGAAAGTTGTGTCGTTATAAATGAGTGTCTTAGTAACCGAGATTCGTATTAACGGTGTAGTGAGATGGAAAATGAAAAATACATTAACAAAAACTTAATTAGGCTTCATCCACGTCGCTCCGTTCAGGTTTTCGTGGCCGCTTAATTTTCGAACCATTCTCAGTTTGGCGAATCACTTTAACCTTTTCTTAAAAACTTTTCTTTTATAGTCGTACTGAGTTAAGATGCGTGCACATCGAAGAAACTTCCAGTCGAAACTGACCGCAAGAATTCGGGCAGGTTACAATGGGGTGGGAAATCTGCCTGCATTCCCGAGCTCTATTACAAAAGGCGACAGGAAAGGATTTTTCAGGTTGCCAGATTTCAACAAAATGTTTCTTAAAATTCCTTAATTTTTAGAAAATATTATTCCAAACTCAGGTTGAAAATGACGTTATACGCGAGGTAGACGTACATATGTTTGTCGTATTTAGCAAAGCCGAGAAACACATTTCTTATGAGGAATATGTCCGTACCACGGAAAACATGACGTTATAGACGAGTTGTCGCTGAAACCGATGTCGCTATAACAAAGTTCAACTGTATATGATGTATTTATAATATTACTGCTTTGATAATGATGACGATGATGCTTGTTGCTTAAAGGGGCCTAACATCGAGGTCATCGGCCCCCAATGGTACGAAATGAGACGAAATGAAATGACAAATTAAAAGTCTAAAATTATCCACTGACCAGAATTCAAAGCGTGAGAACGAAGAATGAATGGATGGACATGAATTTAAAACAATCAGTGGATGCGACCCGCAATGATTTACATTCACAACAAACTGACGTGACACAATAGGATTACTGACCAAGGGACTGCTGCTATAGAATAACACTGAATCAACGATCCTTGCTGTCTAAAGGGGGTCCAAAATCCAAGTTATCGGCCCCTCATAACGGTACTGATCGCTAGGAAAGTAGAACCATGGTATTTGTCATGTTGCGGTACTAATCAAAAGTAGCAGAGACTTGCGGTATTCTACACATTATTGTACTACTCACGGGTTATGAAATTCGACATATAATACAGACCTATGGTTTTCTCATTTTGCGGCGCCATTTACCGGCAACGCAAACCTATGGTGTTCATCACATATGAGTACTAACCACAGGGACCTTCCCTATCCCGTGGTGTTCCTCATATAGTGGGTACTAATCACAGGCAAGGCAGAACCATGGTAGCTATCATCCCATGTCCCTGCTCATATGGTGGTACTAATCACAGGTACTGCAAAAGCCGACCGCACGGTGCTCCTATGGGCTACTAATCACAAACCTATTTGGTTCCTAATATAGTGGTCCTACGCGCAAGTAAAAGCGACCCATGATGTTCTCCGCGTGGTGGTACTAATCACAAGTGGTTTCATGGTTCCAAGACAATCATCCCTTGGTCGCCCCTTTTAGTCGCCTCTTACGACAGGCAGGGGATCCCGTGGGTGTATTCTTCGTCGGCGTCCCCCACCCACAGGGGGTAGTGTGTTTGGCCCGCGAGAGGTATTTTATTTCCCTCAAGTCCACCGGCATGCCGGTTAGGACTCCCCCTATCCGCCACCTGGGACGAGCCACGTGGGAGTATCACCTCTCCCCCTGACGCCAGCGTAGCAGGTTCGTGGATATTACTGTTTAATGGGGGAGTATAATGAGATACTTATATAAACTAAAATTTAAAAGAGAAGGTGGAAGAGGTCCAACCCCTTGAAAAATTATGGTATCGCCGAAAGAATATGCTATGAAGGGATCATTAAGTCTCCAAAAATCTTAAACTGTCCGGGTCTGAAGATTTAATCTATAGCTCATTCCATGTCAAGAAAACAGTATTGCTCTTATGACAACAGGGTTGCCATATCGAACAGCTCTGTTCAACACCATGACGGGAGAATGGTGGCACATCATTTTTTGAAATTCAGAATTTAACCTCAATGCAAAAAGCATAAGAAACTAAGCTACACATTATTTTTATTGAACTAAAGGGAACGGGAGCGAACTGCGGCACATAAGAAACCTCAGCATTGAAGTGTAAGGCAAATTGGGTGAGAAAATAGACAAATAATTTTTCTTGGCTCGACGGGTGAGGGATGAATTTAATTGCATTTAATAAATTTCTCCAGGCAATAAAGGCTAGAAAACAGACGCAACAAATAAATACTCTCGATGACTCTACAAAAGATCACAGTATTAATTTTAAAGAAATAAATCACACACGTAGGCTTATAGCATAATTGTCACTCAACGCAAGACAATTACTCACTGATTTAAAACCTAAAAACAAACACCCAACAAATAAATACTGTAGATGACTTCACTATATAATTGAGCTGCCGGCGGTTCACAGAGTGAGGGACTGCACGAGGCTTATACCAGAACAACACAGAAGAAGGAAAATGAAGGAAGGCAACGAAGCGATGGCTGTTCCTTCTATTGTCCTTCCTCCCTAAGAATATATTTATGAAAAAGGAAATGTTATGTAGTTATTTTAATAACTCACGGACATCTCATCCTTTATATCTATCTTTCGGTATACATTACAAAGTACAGTGAAATATCCCTTAATCACGAGGAATTATGGGTGTCTCAGAGGGGGTGTGTTCACTTCTTGTAGGTCCATAAGAGCAATACTGTTTTCTTAACGTGGAATGAGCTATAGGAAGATTATATAGGATGGAAGATAATGAGGAGCCTGGTTTCGAGTAACAACGCCAGAGTCGGCTTGGAGCCCTCTGGTTCCAACTTCACGCTTCCAAGTTGAGAGCCCATGACTGATATTTAATGTTTTCATTGAAGAAGTAAACAAGTCCAGGATAAAATCCGGTTATAAAATCCTACACAGAATGATGGAAAAATGATATCGCCAACACTTAGTCAGTAGTTATGGATCAAGTCAGATTCCTCACTAAAATATTGTGTAACGACCATCGTCCAATACGCGAAATATTTCAGAGTTTCGATACATGTATGTATCCGATGATATATTGCTTACGGTACACAGCAGTCCCAGGTATAGTACAAATCGTTCATGCTACAAATGAAACAAATAACGAACTTCAGTTTACGTTCTCGTAGATTTGGTGGAGTTAATACTGAAATACAGGGAGCAGTAAAAATATGAGTAGTTTTGGTGCTTTCATTGCCAAAATGTAACACATATTATTAAATAGGAAAACCCTCATAAATATTTTCAGCTAAATTACTGTATATTCCGAATAGTTGAAGAAAGCGATTGATGGTTTCCCCCTAGGTGAATTACATTAAGGAGAACATGAAAATTCGTGAAGTGTGTGTGCGGTTCTTTAATAAGTACGGAGAAACCTATATAAATTTGAATGTTTAAAATGGAATTATACCTCTGTTTAGTTGATATTAGGCAGCCTTCTTCAGCAATGCAATTACATCCACAGTCAAACCAAACCAAACCAAACCCCATGGCACTACAGCCCTTGAAGGGCCTTGTCCTACCAAGCGACCGCTGCTCAGCCCGAAGGCCTGCAGATTACGAGGTGTCGTGTGGTCAGCACGACGAATCCTCTCGGCCGTTATTCTTGGCTTTCGAGACCGCGATCGCTATCTCACCGTCAGATAGCTCCTCAATTCTAATCACGTAGGCTGAGTGGATCTCGAACCAGCCCTCAGGTCCAGGTAAAAATCCCTGACCTGGCCGGGAATCGAACCCAGGGCCTCCGGGTAAGAGGCAGGCACGCTACCCCTACACCACGGGGCCGGCACATCCACAGTCAGACATGTGATATTGACGTACACGAGTATTGAATTGTGCACCTTTTCAAACGATACACCGTCAGGAATTAATAACCCTACGTAAAGAAGGAAAGGGCTACGCATTTTTCAAACCTCGTGTTGTGATGTCCCTGGGGAGAGTGAAGATAAAGGTTTGTTGTCAAATTTTCTTTTGAGAAATTATAAATATCTCTTTCAATAAATTAAAAATTATAAGGTAAATTTATTTCCATTTCACGAATCATTTTTGAAAGGCATCCGCATTGAATTTGGTGTCTACAGATGTAGGATTCAGTGCATCGGAAGGTAGGGGCGGGGCGACTAACTCAGGGTCCATGAAACTACGACGAATTGGATGATCATTTCTCTAGACAATGGTGAGATGATGCCCCTTTGAAAGAAGCAAGTCTCTGAGCCATTGCCTTCCATCAATACTTGACGCCACAGCCTGCACGGTTGGTAAGTAAGACCGCGCATTATAATTTGGCGAGACTAATTTCAGATGACCTCTCTAACCTCGCCATAGCCTAGACAATTTCTAGGTAACATCACGTTACACATTTTGTATCGCTCATTTAGGTTGACCGGGAGAGTTGGCCGTGCGGTTAGCGGCACGCAGCTGTGAGCTTGCATCCGGGAGATAGTGGGTTTTAACATAATCTCTGGGAAGGTGGGGTTTTGCGGGTAGGATACGATGATTGTTTAAAATTGATTGAATTTTAGTCAGTGGATCGGTTTTGGAATTATTTTTAACTTTCTTTATTGTGAGTTGGATCCGCTGATTATTTTAAATTCAAGTTCATCCATTCATTCTTCATCTTCACGTTTTGAATTCTGATCAGTGGATGAATTATAGACTTTAAAATTTGTATTACATTTCGTACCATTACGGGCCGATGACCTACATGTTAGACTCCTTTAAACAACAAGCATCATCATGATTCACAAGTAACGTAGACCCATTGTACTGCACACATTGAGGTACCACTCATGAGTAATATAAGTCACACGGGCAGACCTATGTTTCTTCTCACATAATGGCGCCACTCATAAGCAACGCAAACCCATGGTGTTCCTCACATAGGGGTACTAATCACAGGGACTCGTACTATCCCGTGGTGTTCCTCGCATAGTGAGTACTAACCACAGGCAACGCAGACCCACGGTGTCGCTCATATACAGTATTAGTACCAATCACAGGCAACGCCCAGATCCGTGTTATTTCTCACATAAGGGTACTAAGGGAAACCTTAGCTCGTTGTGTTTCGCATATAATGATACTAATCACGGGTACTGTAAACCCTTACTGAACCACAAAATTTATTGTGTACCTAACATAGTGGTACTACTCGCAAGTAAAGGCGACCCAAGATATTCCTCGCTTGATGGTACCAATCACAAGTCGTGTCATGGTTGTAATTCAATCAACACTTGGTCGCCACTTAAGGAAGGGGAAAACATGCATGTATTTTTCATCTGCGTTCCCCCAACAGGGGATCACAGAGTGAAAAGAAGGGAAGGGTCCGTTACTTCGAAAAATGAAGTACCAGACAAAGAAAGGCAATGGCCACGAAGGGCGTGACAATGAAAGACTCCCTAGGCCTCAAATGTTCTAATACAGTCGGGGTCGGAAAGGAACAAGAGTTGACCAAGGGAGGTCGGAAAGGATAGATGGAAACGAGGAGCCTGGCACAAGTAGGTGGAAGCAATGTCAGGACTCATCTCAGAGTGCCGTGGTGGAATGGAGCGGCGCCCAAGGCGAGAGCCCCTGTGGCCGCTTTTAGTCGCGTCTTAAGACAAGCAGGGGATACCGTGGGTGTATTCTTCGACTGCGTCCCTCAACCACATGGGATGGTTGTGAAACATTGAAGGCCTCAAAGCAGAGAGCAGTCTATTAGAGGCTTTTACTAACCGGTGTCTGTGCCAAATTTTAAACGTGAAATGGCCAGATGTGATATCAAATGAGGACCTGTGGAAGACCAGACACCAACAACCAGTAAATGTCCAGATAATGAAGATGTAACAGCCATACATTAAGGAGGTACTGAGGTACTGAAAGGTCTGCACACGGTTGGAATTCACAAGGTGCAAGGGGACGCAAGCGCCTGAGAAGGCCTAAATAGAAACTCTTGAAGAAGGAGCCATAGAAACTGGGGAAATCTGTACAACGGTGCTGACGAAGTGGGAACGTGAGGATAAACACATGCATCGAGAAAGCTGGGGTCGATTCCGGTGGACCATAAACAGGGCGAATAATTTCATCGCGCAACTTGCTATAAACCCTTGAAAGGATTCGCTGTACACCATGCAGAGACATGCCAGGTCATCTGGGGATACGGCTGTGCACACCGGTATCATATCCAGGCGAATAGCAGAGTAGAATATGACGTCGTTGCGTCCTCTAAAACGTCTACCATTACGACTTGAGTATCGCTGAAAAATTTTGAACTTCTGTTAGGAACGGGCAATATGGCATCTTGCGGATTGGCGTTGAGTGGTTTTCGGCAACGAATCGCGGTTATTTCTTAATATAGATAACCACCTAATTCGCTCATAGAGCCAACGTGGCCAGCGTAGTAATCCATGCCTCATTGTAGATCAGCACACCACCCCAAAGAAAGGCGCATAGTGTGGGGTACCATTTCTTACGATTCCTGATCCCCACTGGTAGTGATTAATGGAACCGTGACCGCGGTGCGACGCGTTCAAGAAAGTTAGAGGCCACGCGTGTTTCTCTTACTGGTGCAGCTCGACAACCCACATTTTGCAGCAGGATAATGCCTGGCCTCACACAGGACGGGTATCTCTGCCTTGCGTTCTTGATATGGAGGTTCTCCAGAATACTGGCCCATCGAAAACGTACATAAGTATAATACGATTATGTTTTGACATCACTAGGCCACATCATTTTATTAATGATCTTAGGCGACACATTTAATTCTTTCATAATTCCTTTTATTGGTATTACATAATTATTAATTGCATTATTTCAAAGTATTAGTTTCATGTAACAATTTATCAGGTTTGGAATGCTGAAATGTAACTAAGAGTATACGACCGTAACTTTGTGAAGATAAATAAAACATCTTATGTCATCGATCTATCTATCCATCTATATATCTAATCTATCTATCATGAATTATTTTGGTTCTCCACTAACAGGGCTTAAATTGAGGTGGGAGGAAAGAAATGTATTGTTCGATGGTAGTAGCCAAATTATGAGTGTGGATGATTAAGAGTTCGATTTAAGATTACAGTACGGATTTATAGAATCACTAGCAGAAGTACCCGTTCTTCGTACGGGTTATCAGAAACTGGCTTTAGTTACTCATACTATCGGTGTGACTGACTTCTTTAGATATTTATATCACTGGTGTATTTACTTAAGCACGCAGAATTTATTTGTCATGTTCGGAATTATAGTGTAAGTATCTTCATCTTTTCTTCATGGGGGCCTCTAAATATTAGTTCTTAATTAGCGTCAACCTCTAAGATCTTTTGCTACCATGATTTACCTTAATTCCCACCTAGATATACATGCTCCCTTCACAAAGTTGCAGCTTTAGTGTAAGTATACTTTTGCTAGATATTACCACAAATATAAATATTATTGAATGTATTTGTTTGATCCGACATTTCGTAACTATTGCAAATGATCAAGGAAATACGCGATGCATAAAAACTACTATAATTATCGAGAATTATAATTCTCAGGGCTTGTCACTCCTGTCGCACATCATATAATGAATCTGAGTATAAATGTTGAGAAATTTTTTCAAGTCATGGGCGCACCATCTTAACAATTGTGTACAGTATATAGGTTGTTTTCATGGTTACGATGATCGTAAAAGTGGACCAAAATATCGGCACTAATAACATCAGTTATACTACTACTCCATGATTTGATAGAAAATAGTTTAAACTATAGGTAACAGATTCTGCAAAATGCTGAAACCTAAGCCAGCACGTAAAAATGGAGGCCCGTCGGCAACCGCTGGTCGCCGTACTACGGAGATCTCCGGGGCTATTATTTTTATACTTCACTCCCTATCCATCCCCGCCCAAAGGAGTGCTATGAGTGTCTTACCCAATAGTTTTTTTTCCAGATAGTAAGTCATATGTGTATCAATTTTGGCTGGCAGCTATGCTCAAACGTACATGCACAATCTAGCTGCTGTACAATCCTCGAGCTGACGTCGCCATAGTTACGGCCGTTCGTTTCTTTATCCGATTCCAAGAGCAGGGGTAGTGTGGTGCCAATATCTCCGTAACGGTTGGTCTTAGGGCTTTAAAACATGGTTTTCGGGCCCGTAGGGCTTACCGAGTTTTGTTCTTTGCGTCAAAACGATTAAATTGTGCTTTGTTTCGTCCTTATACGACAAATTCGATATTTTGCCTATATTAGCCTATTTTTTTGCTAGGGGCTTTACGTCGCACCGACACAGATAGGTCTTATGGCGACGATGGGATAGGAAAGGCCTAGGAGTTGGAAGGAAGCGGCCGTGGCCTTAATTAAGGTACAGCCCCAACATTTGCCTGGTGTGAAAATGGGAAACCACGGAAAACCATTTTCAGGGCTGCCGATAGTGGGATTCAAACCTACTATCTCCCGGATGCAAGCTTATTAGCCTATTATTTTTATATCTCCCACCCCCCCCCGTGCCGCCCACTTTGAATTGTTTTTAACATAAAATACAGCCCATGTTACTCACTTGCAATGTAGCTTTCAATAGGTGAAGTAATTTTTAAAATCGGTTCGGTAGTTTTTGAGTCTATTCGTTACAAACAAACAAATTTTTCCTCTTTATAATATTAGTAGAGATAATCCCTTTGAAATTTCTCTAGCATGCACGGTAATAACTAGAAGGCTGCTAGCAGTGTTTAACAATGTTCCAGTGTACGAACGGAAAACTCTACCCGTAATCACTAACGGCCATGCACAATTGAATACACCCTTCCTTTTTTGGTAGGGGCTTAACGTCCCACCGACACTGATAGGTCTTATGGCGACGATGGGATAGGATAGGCCTAGGAGTTGGTAGGAAGCGGCCGTAGCCTTAATTAAAGTACAGCCCCAGCATTTGCCTGGTGTGAAGATGGGAAACCACGGGAATACATCCTTTCTTGCCCAATCTTCACAGTAAAGAAACACTGGCAGTCATCGCTTCTTAAATGCATCCCTCCTTATAATATATCCGGTACAAATGCACTTGATAAATGATTGTCTTTTCATCGATGGTTCTCAGTTCGTAAGACGCGTACAGCGTCTTTCCTTCTCCTGTACTTCATGGTTTCTTTAATCACTCGTCACTGTCATCTTCTGATGGATTGGAACTGCTCTACCACGTTATCGAGCGTGGGCTTGTAACACTTCTGTTTTACGTGTCAAAATTCATTACCTCTTTCATTCCTACAAATTAATTCGTTGAAAGAAATTATTTCGTACCGGATCCTTATGGATGGAAAACTGGCATGTAGCACTTAATCTCGAAAATCAATTTTAACCGCTGAGTGATTCACGACACCGTCTAGGCAACTCCGGTAATCTATAGACCGCGAACCGTGACGTAGCAGACTTAAACCTCAGTCTGGCACCTTTCTGAGTCAATCAATAAGGCGCAGCCAAGTAGTGTACTTTGATAAGCTCAAAGTAGCTAGACCGAGCCCCGACACTGTCAATTATTGCCATAAACGTATGCTTCAGTTGCTTATTAGTAGATTCAATGTTACGTTTTACTAATTCCTTCCAGTAGACCTTTCAGCGCTATAGAGTAGTTTAACGGAAGTTGAACATTTCTATTTTTATTATTATCAATCTTTATCATGCCACTTGTTGCTGATGATGTAAAACTACATAAAACATATAGAAAATAACATAAGGATGAGCCATAGCGGGACATTGATGGTGTTGTACTATGGCGTGATGTGAATCATGTAAAGAAATGTAAAACTGTATTTTTTTACCAGGAAAACAAATGTATGATTGCGTCTTACTACACAACAAATACTAAATTTTAAGGATTTTAGAAAATAAAAGACTTAGGAGTAATGAAAAACTAAATTTCAACGCTCATAATACTTAGGTCGAGTCATAAGTCACGGCAAATATTTATTTCTCGTGGACAGGAGAAAACACGGAAAATCTGACATTTGCATTTGGAAACGTACGGTATGTACTTGCGTATGATGCCACTAGATGGTGTATGTAAACAACAATGTGGGTCTAAACATGCCCCCAAGTTCAGTGTGTGAGTGAGAGCGTCACAAAATGGAAGTCAACAAGCAGGAGCAACAATCGTATATTAAAATTGCAGTTCTCCGCGGCAGAAATGCACGTCAATGCCATGCAGAGCTGCGGAAAGAATTATGTGTGCATGCCATGCCCTGGGAAGTATGTGAGGTGTCATACGTTAGCGATACACATGCAGTGAATATTATTCAGCGCCTGCCCCACCGCTGGCAACGCACATTGGAAACGTTGGGTAATTATTTCGAAGGTCTGTAACCAGTTGATACCTGTCCATTGTACGTAGTCTTGTGTATTTGCTGGCTATACCATAATAAAACAATGTTTACCAATGGCCTGTGTTCTGTCACTTTCCTACGAGAATCTCCTGAAGTCAGAATGTGTCTTCAGGCACTATGCATAATTAGATGCCCTATATTTCCAAATGCATATCTTAGATTTTCCGTGTTGTCTCCTGTCCGCGAGAAAAAAATACTTGCCCTGACTTATGACTCGACCCTCGTACAAATATAACGAACGATGCCAACCGTTTGCTCAGTATATAAAAAGGAGTTCTAAGCTATGTACTCAAGCATCAATAGTTGTTCAGTTATTCACTATCCTTGTTAGGAGTAAATTAGAATATGAATACGTAATTTGGGACTTGCACTTTACGGACGAAATACTGATCTTTCCGTATAAATCACGGGTGTCAAAGTTGTTCAAAACAAGTTTTTGTGGTATTTATATTATGAAATAAATAAAACATTTTTCCCCATTTGATACAAATATATGGTGTTTAAGAAGTAACTTTAATCCCACGTCGTTGCGTAACAGAAGAATTATAATTCGTTCAAAATGGACAAATTTGTAAACAATAAATTTCATTCCATAGGCTGTTGAATTCTATCTCCTTTCACGTTTCACAAGTTAGAGCTCGCTAGAACAGAGTATTTTACGTTCAAAGATCCAGAACATCTCATCACTTGGAAAAACTGATTTTTTCACAACGTTATGCTCAACTAAGTAGCGCGTTTGAAATTATTTAGCACATGAGCTTGCTTTCTTCATTTCCTAGAATCTCTTCATCTTTCGCTATGAATTTTCTCCCGTTCTTCCATCCATTAATTTCTTAATTTCTCATCAAAATGATCTTTGTTCATTAATGTCCTAACGCTAGGTCTGTGCAATGTAATTTCGTCTGTTATAATTGATTTTTGAAGGTCTTTCAAAATTTCGATTTTCTAATTGTTCTCGAATTTTACTGAGGTGGCACGAATAAATTAAATTAATTTTAGTAAGTCTTTCACTGTCCATTCTTTGAATATCACCACAAAATTTGAATAGTTTTTCTCTAATAGTGTCTACGCCGGCCCCGTGGTGTAGGAGTAGCGTGCCTGCCTCTTACCCTGAGGCCCCGGGTTCGATTCCCGGCCAGGTCAGGGATTTTTATCTGGACCTGAGGACTGGTTCGAGGTCCACTCAGCCTACGTGATTGGAATTGAGGAGCTATCTGACTGTGAGATAGTGGCCCCGGTCTAGGAAGCCAAGAATAACGGCTGAGAGGATTCGTCGTGCTGACCACACGACACCTCGTAATCTGCAGGCCTTCGGGTTGAGCAGCGGTCGCTTGTTAGGCCAATGCCCTTCAAGTGCTGTAGTGCCATGGGGTTTGGTTTGGTTTGTAATAGTGTCTGACATTTTATCAGAATACTGGTGAAACTCAGAAGACCTCTTTTTCATCCGCACTCCTATTAGTTATTATTACTATTGTTATTATTTAGTCTTGCGGATGGAAAAACGATTTTGCTGAATGAAATAAGTGGACGAGCCGCAGGTGATATGGATGTGTCGCAGCGTAATCACCACGTCAGCCACAATATCGCGGTACAACACACACCGCACTGTGTTATGTATTTCAGTGCGATAGCCTGTCAGAACAATCTTTTTTGAATTAGGTGATGAGACATTGATCATGCCTTTGGGAGCGGATTTATATACCCTGTCAGATTATATTGCAACTTTATTGTACTGTACGAATGTTCGGGTCTGTACATTGAGCTCTGTAGCACTGTGTTGTCTGGTCTACAGGGGTCTGTACCCCTAATATTTATGCAAACATACTGACGGAGTCATGGTGCTGGCGGTCAAGCCATTATGCATTGTTGAAGTTCGGAATCTCCGGTCTTAAAATTGGCGACTAAATACTGATATTACCGGGCGAGTTGGCCGTACGTGTAGAGGCGCGCGGCTGTGAGCTTTCATCCGGGAGATAGTAGGTTCGAATCCCACTATCGGCAGCCCTGAAAATGGTTTTCCGTGCTTTCCCATTTTCACACCAGGCAAATGCTGGGGCTGTACCTTAATTAAGGCCACGGCCGCTTCCTTCCAACTCCTAGGCCATTCCTATCCCATCGTCGCCATAAGACCTATCTGTGTCGGTGCGACGTAAAGCCCCTAGCAAAAATAAATACTGATATTTCCCTATAAATCACGGGTGTCAAAGCCTGTATGCCGTAACCGCAGTTCCCGTGCTATAAATATCTGTTAAATAATGCTATTTGCTTTACGCCCCACTAACTACTTTTACCAGAAATATCTGTAAGCGGAAGCAATAACAGGACTCGGCTAAGGGCACCGTGGTTACCAATCCAACCTCCCAAATTAAGAGCCATAGGGACCGTGGTCTAAAACCCTATTGATTAAGAGCTTAATGAAGATGGCTCTTAAAATGAGCAGAACAACGTGAAAAAACAATTACCTGAAAAAAGCGTAAATATTAATTATTTATTTATGAGGGTGGGTCGTGGGACGGGTTCAAATCAGATACCTAGAATGTCGTAGTATTACCTAGAGGGAAGTAAACCAATTGTTATGGAGCACAGTCGTAAGCTCCTAAAACAAACAATAACATTACGATGACTGACTTTTTTTTTTGGCGAGGAGTTTTGTGTCCTTCCTGATGTCACTCGTCTCCGCCAGATGTTATTACTGATGCAATTACAAAGACTAATCCGTCAACGATGGGTGTACTGTAGCTAGTCTTTATACTTTTTTTCTGTACGACTCGTCGGCTGAATGGTCAATGTACTGGCCCTCGGTTCAGAGGATCCCGGGTACGATTCCCAGCCGGGTCGGGGGATTTTAACATACATTGGTTAATTCCAGTGGCTTGGGGCTGGGTGTTTATGCTATCCCCAAGATCCCTGAAACTCACACACCACACATAACACAATCTTCCACTACAATAACATGCAGTTACCTACACATGGCAGATGCCGCCCACCCTCATCGCAGCGTCTGCCTTACAAGGGCCGCACTCGGCTACAAATTATTATTATTTTTCTTTCTCATTTTAATGTTACTTTTAGATTTTATAGTTTGTGTGTCAGTTTTTGTGAGTCTGTTTACAACCCGGGGTGCAAGGCAGTTGGATGCGTAACAAATAGCCTCTCCAATTGCAAAAGTCAGCCTCACCTTCCCGTGGTGCTGCCTGTTTCCACAGACGAGGCTCTGGCGACCGAATATATGGCGGATAACCATATCACTCTCAGTTGCTTGAAACTAACTTATTACAGAAACTAAGAAATGCAGCCGGACGGATCCTAAGACGATGACCTTTGGCTTGAAACAGGATATGAAAATTGGATTTTGGAACGTCAGAACACTATCAGACTTGAAAAGTAACACAACTTGCTACCGAGGCAGGAACCCCCAAGGACAACGGAAAAGAGGTAGACCCAGGAAGTCATGGAGACGCAGTGTTGTAGAGGAGACAAAACAAGAAGGGAAGACCTTGGGAGAACTCAATACCCTGGCTCAAAATAGCATACACTGGCGCTGTTTTGTCGAAGCCCTACGCTCTGAAAAAGTGTAAAAGGACATGAGTTAGTCAAGCCAAGTTTACAATCTGCATCCGTAATTCGCGTTGCTATTCAAATCACTGTATACCTGACCCAGAATTCCCTCTTTGACCCCTTTCAATCCGGCTTTAGAAAAGGACATAGTACCGCGACAGCGTTACTGCGGGTTATGGACGATATCAGACATGCAATAGATCAACGATATGTGACTGTAGCTACACTACTAGACCTAAGCAGCGCCTTTGACACAGTTAGCCCTGGGTTACTACTGCTAAAACTGCGTAATCTCAACTTTAATGAGACATCTCTTAAATTTGTTAGCTCCTACCTTACTGACCGTGCCGATGACCTTCGATGTTAGGCCCGTTAAAACAATAAGCATCATCATCCTTACTGACCGTCGGCAACGAGTACCAGTGGGAACAATGTACTCAGGATGGCATAACAAGTCAATAGGTGTTCCGCAGGGGTCGGTTTTGGGCCCACTTTTAATTTTTATTAGTGTGAACGACATAGGGGACACATTGAAATATAGCAAGTACCATATCTATGCTGATGATCTCCAGATTTATTATCACTCATATCCACAAGACATAGATGTAGCCATTGACAGAGAAAATTTTGACTTACGGCGACTGAATGACTATGTCAAAAATAACAGCTTGTTAATAAATCCTAACAAAACTCAGATTATTATATTTGGTACCAAAAAAACCTTAACTTGTTAAAAAGTAGACATGTACCCCCAATTATTTTAAATAATACTGTCGTGCCCTATTGTACGTCAGTAAGAAACTTGGGTGTTATAATGACTGAGACACTAAACTGGACTGAACAAGTGACAAATACATGCCGTAAAGTGCAGAAATCTCTTTTTCCTCTCAAACGCTACTCTTCCATATTTCCAATACATCTTAAAATACAACTGGTAAAATGAATAACCTTACCAATTCTAGACTACTGCGAGACTGTACTTACAGACATAACTCAAGACAGTAAGAAAATGCTCGAACGGAGTTTAAACACCTGTATTCGATTTATATTTAAGCTGCGATATGGTTCTCACATTTCACCTTATTATAGGAAGTTGACATGGATTCGTGTTCATGAGCGTCGCAGTCTCAACATGTTGTCCCTTCTGCATGGAGTTCTAAACTCAGGTGTACCGAATTATCTCTCATCAAACTTTAATTACCTCTCCTCCTATCACAACCACGATACACGATCTGGCTCCTGTTTAACAATATCTCTCAGTCACTCCAGGACTTACAACAGCTCCTTTGTAGTCACTGGCGCTAGGCTGTGGAATACCCTCCCTGCTACCATTAGGGATTTACGTTCTCTTAGGAGATTTATGATCGATTGCCGAAGTCACTTGCTGAATACCTCTAGCTGACTTGTTCGATGTGCGTAGTGTGAATGAGTGCGTGAATGAGCTTATTTTCATAAAAATTAGAAATGTATTTGCTAGTTATAGGTTTTTTACTGTGTTTTCCTTCTTTTATTATTACTAGCGTTAGTTTTAAAATTATTATCATGTTTCATTTATATTGTCATGTTGTACATTGTATAATTATTTCTTCTATTACTCTCTCCATATTTGCTATTAGTACTATATTATTTTTAAAATGATTTGTTTTATTTAAAAATATATGTATGTTAATTATTTTAAATGTTGTGGTTAAGTGTAAGAGAGGGCCTCGAGCCCTAACTTCGCCACGAATAAAGACGAATTACTTAAAAGAAATTACTTACTTCAGAGTATAACATTTGAAAAGCGATACGTTGCACAGATGTACTGCATCAACTGCTCCCATAGCGGTAGAGTGAAAGAAGCACAGATGGAGAGTTGGTCACACGATTTTGAAACTATAATTAAAAAATATGGATAATATGTGTGAAAATACACGGTACTAAGTCTTCAGCATATAGTATACTGTTAATATATGTGGAAGCTGCGTACACTTACGAGCGAAATGTCTTGTTGCCATATTTATTGATTCGTTCTCACATGCCGAGATGTAATGTCAAAGTGCGAAAGGAATTCAGATCTCGAGGGATAGAAAAGCCTGAAAGATGTAATATTGCATCTCAAGATAACGTTAACATTATAAATGGAACATTGGCTAACAAGGGGAGAGAAACCTCAAACTTCTATTCATCCCTTCAGAGTGCTTTCCACTACCTCATATCATTTTTATATCATCCTATACACTGTTACTCTGAATAGAGCAGTAGGCAGTTTCTGAACACGTCATCCCGTAAGTCATTGCAAATCATATCAGCTATTACGAAATGTCTTATGTACAGACTTTCCGTTATTGTGTTTTTGTTAATTTTTTAATATGTATAATTTGTTAATAGGATACAAACGTCATATTCAGTTTGGTAACAGAGATATATCATTCACATTTTCTTTCCTATAACATGAACGCAGTCGAAGAGTAGCGTGCCTGCTTCTCACCCTGGTGCCCCGAGTTCCATTCCTGACTAGGTCTGCTTTTTACCTAAACCAAAGGGTTGTTTTGAGGACCATTTAGCCTACGCGATTACAATTGAAGAACTATCTGACAGTGAGATGGTGACACCGGTCTAGAACACAAAAAAAAAAAAAAAAAAAAAACCCGGCGGAGAGGATTCATCGCACTAACCATGCATCACCTCGTAAACTGCTGGGCGCCGGGCTGAGTGGCTCAGACGGTTAAGGCGCTGGCCTTCTAACCCCAACTTGGCAGGTTCGATCCTGGCTCAGTCCGGTGGTATTTGAAGGTGTTCAAATACGACAGCCCCGTGTCGGTAGATTTACTGGCACGTTAAAGAACTCCTGCGGGACTAAATTCCGGCACCTCGGCGTCTCCGAAGACCTTAAAAAGTAGTTAGTGGGACGTAAAGCAAATAACATTAAAAAAACTGCTGGGCAGCGGTCGCTTGGTAGGCCAAGGCCTATGAAGGCTGTTGCGCTATATAGTAAGGGGGATGAATTGAGAACTACAATTTAAATTTATTTCGAGAATAGTTACTCATACATAGCTATGCTTGACTTAAGAATATAATTCGAAAAATGTGTTGGTTATTTGGTATTACCTAACAAAGGTGGTTGTTTTTATTGTTACAGAAGACATATTCACCGAACACCATATACGTAGTAGAGTCATTAAGTTCGTGGACTGGCCGTCTAGTGTCGCTGTGGTGCACCACAGGATGTTGCCGTGGCAGTTCCTCGCTAGTACCAGCAAGAAGCATTTGTGTGCATACAGAACTACGGTCTGTGTTGAGAAGGGTAGTTGAATGTCAGCGGCGGAACTTTAGAATGTCGTAGTTTGAGCAACGGGCAAATTTCAAGTTCTGCCAAAAATTAGGTAAAATCCACTAGCGAAACGTTTTCAACTCGAAATTGTCCGTATCACCAACACGAAAAAAAAAAAAAAAAAAAAAAAGATGCGAAAAGAGAGATCAAAAGACTATGTGATCCTTGAACTATTTGCGCCAGTCCACAAGCATGCTGCCTGTAGTACGTACGTAGGTGTACACTGTGAGTCCAAGACGTTACTGACCGCAGCACATGAGTGTACACCGTATGGACTACACTTTAGGCGCAGTCCGCGAACTTATTGACTGCAGTCGTATTTTTTCATGGCTGAGAAATTCCATTTGTTTTCGTTTCGTTTTTCCCCTTCGTGTTGGGAAAGCATGCCTAACTATAACCTGGAAGTCATGGATTCGGACAGTCCGGGAATTTGAGTTCTACACTCTGGACTGGAACGAGATTAATTCACCCTCGTGAGACGAACTGAAGAGCAGTTGATACGAAAGGCGGTGGATCCGGTCAGGGAAATTTAGCATTTCGGCTGAGAATACCGACACGCTGATCACGTTGCAATTCAGTATCTGCAGGCTATCTCACAGAAGAGCAGTCGTATAATGGATGTTTCACCACACGTATATTAATTATCCATTTTCCGCTGATGCGACCTCTTTGCAGCTGTGTCATACGAATTCCGTTTTCCACCTCATCTTTGCAAACAAAAAAGGCAAAGTCATCTCCATACAGGCCATGAAGGACCTTGGAGGGGTGGAAGCTAAAGGCTTCTACTATCCGTAACCTCGGCGCTTGATGGGGTAGAGGGGTTAGCTCTATGCCAGGCTGCCTTTGCCCCCAGGAATTAACCTAGTACTCATTTTTGGTGTAGGCTGAGTGAACCGCAGGGCCATGCATCTTTGCAAACACTATCAGTAAATTTCTAAATATCACCGTGATGACCAATAGATGCGTTCCATTCCTTCCAGAATGAGTCACCACGCACAATCTTCTTTGTTTTGGACGTGGATTGCGGTTGCATTATAATTGATTTTTCTCTAGTATAGATCTACCTGGAATGGTTTCTATAAGTCTCATCGTGTGAAATTCTCAGTAATAATTTCGTAAAAGAGATTTTTAATATGGTCCTCCAAATCGAGGTCTTTTGAGGAAATATCCCTCCATATCATTCCATAGACCGGGCGCTCATTGAGACGCAGTTTGATGCAGGACAGGGCAAAGCAGAGCAGGATAGCGAAAAAACAGGGCAGGACAGTGTAGCGCAATGTATCGTCGGATTTTAAAAGGAAAGGACAATGTATTCTTCAGAATTTGTGATATTAGGTCATCCAATGTAAAGGTAGTCGTTCTTATTCCTTTCAAGACTCCCTCTTGCGATTTTTCAAGCATTTCTTCTTTCACTATTATTTTCTCAATTTGATATTCACTTTCACAAATTTCCTTGTCGATATGGTTTGATGACCACCTGATGACAGTCGCGACAGAAGTCACCACCATCGCCAAAAATTATCACAACTGTACTTATTTCCATTGTTAGCGACTTTAGGCGTTGATATGGAGTAAGCAGCCAATGTCTAAATTCATGAATATCTATGGTATCGCAGCCGGTAAGGTAGAACTCTGGCATAAATGATCGAGAATTATATTCTTAATTTATCGTTGACGGGACAATACCGCCAATATTCAGGCATGGTGTTTTATTCGGGACGCAGCAGTAATGCCATCTATCGGAGATGAATGGCACCAGAAGGGACAAAACAAATTACAACAATCGTCATTATTATGTTGTTGTTGATCAGTTTTTATGAGCATTCGATATCGTAGGTCTACACATTTAGGTTTTTCTGTCTCTATGATATTAGAACAGCCGGGCTGTGTGGCTCAGACGGTTAAGGCGCTGGCCTTCTAACCCCAACTTGGCAGGTTCGATCCTGGCTCAGTCCGGTGGTATTTGAAGGTACTCAAATACGACAGCCCCGTGTCGGTAGATTTACTGGCACGTAAAAAGAACTCTTGCGGGACTAAATTCCGGCACCTCGGCGTCTCCGAAGACCTTAAAAAGTAGTTAGTGGGACGTAAAGCAAATAACATTATTATTATTATTATTATTTATTATTGATATTAGAACAACAAATGTAAAGGGAGCCCTTACTTCTTTACTGACTCTATCTTGTCTTATTTTTCAAGAAATCATTCCCTTACGACTATTTCCCCTTTTTAAAATAATGATAATCAAAATTTCCCTTGTCGATATGGACAGATGATCACGCGGTTTTACCCTTAAGTCAATAGTGACAAAAAATTATCGCCAGTTAACGGAATTGAACAATACTTCCATGTTAACAATCTTCGGCGTTGAAATGGACCAAGCAACAAAAATCTAAATTCATCAATTCAGTTATCACAGTCGGTGAGGCAAAACTGTATAAGATAAAAATGATCAGAAATTGTATTCTCCAAAATATTGTTGTGTACAGTAGTACTTTTCGATAGGACCAATAACATAGGTATTGAAACTTAAATTTTAGGCGCCTACCCCTAAACTACCATTTTATCCAACGTAAATAAAATGATCTATAGTCTAGACTGCAGTGCCGTCTTCCCTAACTTATCGATTTTCATTAAATTCTTTTCACTAATTTTCTCGTGGTTCGGTGTTGAAATGGACTTAGAAACAAAAAATAAAGAAAACGTTGAATATCTCTGTTATCACAGCCGGTACGGTAAAAATGTACAAACCATAGAGGATCAGAAATGTAATTTTATATAACTTTAGTTATATAGTATTTATCTATAGGACTACTAATAACGTAGATATTGGAGAATTACACTTTACGCCTTCCCTAAAACTACCATTTCACTCAGCGTGAATACAATTATTCATAGCTTAGATCAGGGGTTTCCAATTTGTAAGGACTCGAGGGCCATATTGGAAATCTTAGTCATGTTCGCGGGCAGCACTTGAATAATAGGCCAATTTTCATAAAATTCTGCATATAGTAGGCCTACAGAAGTATCATTATGAAAAAAATATATGCATAATTCAATTGAAATAAAGGTTTCATAATTTTAATTACTTAGATAAAATATTATTTTACAATTGCATAAAAATGTGAAATTTGGAGCCGGGCTGAGTGGCTCAGATGATTGAGGCGCTGGCCTTCTGAAGCCAGCTTGGCAGGTTCGATGTTAGCTCATTCCGAAGGTACCGGGCGAGTTGGCCGTGCGGTTAGAGGCGCGGCTGTGAGCTTGCATCCGGGAGATAGTGGGCTCGAATCCCACTGTCGGCAGCCATGAAGATGGTTTTCCGTGGTTTCCCATGTTCACACCAGGAACATGTTGGGGCTGTACCTTATTAAGACCACGGCCGCTTCCTTCCAACTCCTAGACCTTTTCTATCCCATCGTCGCCATAAGACCTATTTGTGTCGGTGCGACGTAAAGCCACTAGCAAAAGAAATAAAATATTCCGAAAGTGCTCAAATACGTCACCCTCGTGTCGACTGATTTACTGGCTCGTAAAAGAACTCCTGCGTGACAAAATTCCCGCACGTCGGCGTCTCCTAAAACCATTCAAAGTAGTTAGTGGGACGTAAAAAACAATCATTATTATCTGAAATTGGATTTTAAACATTTTTAATGAAAAATAATCCATTCAGATCAAGTGAATTTATAAAAAGAGGAAATAACATTGAAGAATGAACTAGTTCGGACTTGGGTCTATAACGAATATAAAAATGAATACATTTTTGAACGACCTATGGAATATTATTTTGTAACTATTCTTCACATTATTTATTAAAATGCTCTCGCGGGCCGCCATTTGGAAACCCCTGGCCTAGATTGTAGTGCCTCATTTTTCATCTTTACATACCGATTTTAGTTAAGTTCTCTTCAGGGATTTTCTCGTACGCATACATACATACATACATACATACATACATACATACGGACAGACAGAAATTCCCCTGTGGGGGTCGTACAATAACATCCACGGTATCCCCTGCCTGTCGTAAGAGGCGACTACCGGGCGAGTTGGCCGTGCGCGTAGAGGCGCGCGGCTGTGAGCTTGCATCCGGGAGATAGTAGGTTCGAATCCCACTATCGGCAGCCCTGAAGATGGTTTTCCGTGGTTTCCCATTTTCACACCAGGAAAATGCTGTGGCTGTACCATAATTAAGGCCACGGCCGCTTCCTTCCAACTCCTAGGCCTTTCCTATCCCATCGTCGCCATGAGACCTATCTGTGTCGGTGCGACGCAAAGCCCCTAGCAATAAAAAGAGGCGACTAGAAGGGTCCCCATGGGCTCTCAACTTAAGAGCGCGGGTTGACGACCACGGGCCCTTATATGAGTCTTGGCATTGCTTCCACTTAATTTTGCCAGGCGCCTCACTTTCGTCTATCCTATCCTACTTCCCTTGGTCAACACTTGCTCTCGCTCTTTTCCGACCCCGACGGTATTAGAGCACTCGAGGCCTAGGGGGACTTTCATTTTCGTGCCCTTCGCGACCCTTGTTTCAGTTTTCAGTTTTCAAAGTGTCGGGTCCCTTCCATTTTCTATTTCTAATTAGTGTTACTTAGATGATGGTTGCCTAGTTGCACTTCCTCTTCAAACAATAATCACCACCATCACAGACAGACAGACAGACAGACAGACAGACAGACAGACAGACAGACAGACAGACAGACAGACAGACAGACAGACAGACATAGATGACTGAAAGTTAAAAAGTGCATTTCATTGTTACTGTGAACACGACCGATGTAGAAATACCAATCTTCATACATTCTGAGCAATGTGCAGACAAAAGTCTGTCTATAGATGTTATATATTACACTCATGCTTCTAAAAACCATAGCACCTTGAAAGACTAGCGATAAGAAGTTCATATTCACAAGACACGTGCATTGGCATGTTATAAAGAAATGATTAGCATTTGAACCATATCGGCCATAAGTTTCAAGGTCCACATCGATATCACGACGAACCACCACCGACTGGTAACATGTGTCTGCGGCTCCCGTTGCCACTATAAACCAAAGGTAATGGATCAGTGTGACTCGAGCAGATGTGCAGGACGCCTCGCAGACGTATGCGAGAACCCTACCGTCAAATGAGTGAGTTTGAAAGAGGGCGCGTTATGGACATGAGAGAAACTCGATGCATCCATCCGGGAATTTGCTGCTCATGTGGGAATAAGTGTGCCGGTAGTGCAACGGATGTGTACAGAGTGGTTCACATAAGGGCGTAGAACACGACGAGATGGGTCTAGTCGCACCACCCAGACCAGCCCCCGAAATGATCGACACCTCAACCGAATGGCATTGCAGGACAGATCTACGTCCTCCTCGGCTCTGACGCAACAGTGGAAGAGTTTAACATATCGTACACCATAAGGAGTGACAGTCCGTCACTGTTTATTACGATCTGGTTACCGGCGAGTCGTCCACTTCCCCGCTTACCTTTGACTAATGTGCACAAAAATTCTAGACTGCAATGGTGTATGGAACGAAGATTCTGGGAACAGGGATAGCAGCAGATAGTGTTTTGCAAGAATCCAGGTTCTGTTTGTTTGAAAATGGTGGCCGCATTTTGGTTCGCCTCAGACAGGGGGAGAGGCATCACATTGACTGCATTCGCACAAGACATACAGAACCAACTCAAGGCCTAATGGTGTAAGGTTCTATTTGGTACAACCACAAATCACATTTGGTGCGTTATCAGAGCATTGTGGCCAGTTTGACCTTCGTGAATGACATCCTGCAACCCGTAGCCATACCCTTTCTGCACGACACCCCAGACACTATATTTCAACAGGACAATGCGCGACCACATGTTGCTGGATGAATATGTGCCTTCTTGTTGTTACAGGATGTCGGACTGTTGCCCTGGACCGTCCGATCACCGGATTCTTGCCAATCGAAAATGTGTGGGATATGGTGAAATGGCGGGTGCGGCACTGTGAGCCTATGACAAACACCAAAGATGAACCGTGGAACCAGGTGAATGCAGCATGGATGGAGATACCCCAGGACGCTATTCGCACTTATACGCGTCGATGACATCACGCATGGAACAAGTTATCAGTGCCCATGGAAGATCCAGTTCCTATTAGACAACAGGACACATGCTGAACCCAGGTGACTGAAATGCTAATCGTTTCTGCAGAACATACTAATATACATGACCTGTAAATATGAACTTTCTATCTCTAGTCTTTCAATGTGTTCTGCTTTTTAAGAACATGAGTGTTTTATTGATAGGATATTGATGGGACTACTAATATAAAATAACACGGATATTTGAGGATAAAATTTTAGGCCTTCCTCCAAACTGCTATTTCACCCAGAGTGAATAACATTTATAGCCTGAACTGTAGTTTCTTATTCACCGACTTCATATACACATTTTATCATATTATATTCTGCCATTTTCTCATAATGCATGCGCATACGAAACATACAGACATGAGGGAAAATTGAAATTAAAATTGCATTGTAAGTCACGTGGTTCACATCGTATAAAACAAAGTGAGACCGAACGGCTGGGATAATTTCTTCTTCTATTTCTCAGCAAACTGATGACACGTGCGCAGCAAACTGTGTTTCGTGAGGTAGATGGAAGTAGGCGCAGAACTGTCCTGCTCTGCCTTTACCTGCCTTGCTTCTCAACATGCAATGATACTCGTACAATGAGTTGTGTGGACTACAAAATTCTGCTGTGCGCTGCGTTGTTTCGCCTGCGCCTCAATGTGCATCAGGCTTTACAGTCACTTTCTATCAGTTCAGTATTCATGGTTCGCCAGTCATTGAAGTTCAAAGCTTCATATACCTACCCTCAATAAAACCACACTAAGCTTAGTACACTGTTGGCTAAAGAAAGTCAGATATTATCTGTACAGTTCCGTGGCAATGGTCACATATAAGAAGCGACGTAAATGTACAAGCTTGCCCTGGGGTTATGAAGGTGCCTGAAGGAGTGCAATGTAAATGATTCAGCTATCTACAGTTAGAACTGTCTGTGATAAGAGTGATCAGACCAGAATTTTTCAACCAATGAGCCACGTGGGAATGAAAAGTACTAACGGAAAGGCACACTAATATGGAACAATTTAACTCACAATACGAATAATTCTTTTCAGGAATTAAATTAATAAAATTGACATTTTCGTGCTCAATATGTACTGCAAAATTGACACCGATCTCCCAACATTAATTTCAGATAGTTAGTATTTATTTGGTGGAAATTTTGAGAAGTATTTCGCAGCACTTCAGTTGACTTATTTTGACTGGTTCTCTGCGGGTTTATCACGTATTCGACTATAAATAAAAGAGGTAATGGAAGGACACCGAGGTCAAACATTGAAACAGTTTTCACTCATTATATTAAATTCCTATATTAAACTTTAAATAAATAAATAAATAAATAAATAAATAAATAAATAAATAAATAAATAGATGGTGCTTTTTAAATTAAGATTATGTGAGTGTGTCGCAGGATTTTAAATTACACCTTTAATGTGCACTATAATTCATATAGTGGCCATTTCTGGTGTAGGCCTTGTGCATCTTTGGTCCATATGCATCTTCACAAGTAGAAATATAGTTTATAAATCTTTCGACATCCCGACATGGAATCGAATCCGTCGATCTGAGTAGCTAAGACGGTAGAAACGCTTGTAATTCTAACCCAAGTTGACGGATTTGATCTCGGCTTAGTCCAATGATATTTGAATGTGCTCAAATATGCCAGCCAGCTGTCGAAATATTTACCGGCACGTGGAAGAACACGTGAGAGACTAATTTTCCGCATCTCCGAAAACAGTAAAAGTAGATAATGAGGAGTCAAACCAAAAACTTATTATTCAAATCGAACCCATGTCCTTTCGAGTGAGACTTGCCATCTCGTCTGGACATCACGCAAATACTCCGCAATGAGTATCTAAATATGTTGCCTTCGATAAAAATCATTGCTTCAGGAAATGCCATTGACGGAAATGTTTTAAACTTATTATCTGCTAATTTTCCGCCAGTGTAATACCATTCTGAAACATTTGTAAATGCTAGTTTATATTAATTTGTTGCGATTTCCAAGTATTTTACGCAACAAAGAATTGGTCAGATTTCATAATCTTAATAGTTTATCGTGCTCTAACCTTAAATTGAACTGTGGTATTCTTCCAAGAATGAATTTAATCCGTCCAGCCGTCTGCTGTTTGTGTGTGTATAGCCGCGGGTTACTGGGGCAGTGTTCTGGGAATTCTCCGGCCAGACAATGATATATGGTGGCACACACGATGGGCTTTTCCAAACCCTCACGAGGACTGGCTGTTGCCTCTTACGCCTACATGATTTATGTACTTCCTTGCGAGTCAAACACATTTTACCAACGGTAGTCTTCAAACTACATAGTTAAAAGTGACTTTCCTCAATGAGTCCTGGATTTCTTTGCACAAATTCTGATCTTCGCAACATTCATTTCTATTATCTCCTCCTGGAGAATCATTCTCCTCATATATTTTTACCTTTTTTTGCAGATCTGTTTGCCTAAGACACAATATTTCCGTTAGTTGGTAGTGTCATGAAAGTCATTATAGCAAGTAGTACAGTTATTCTTTAACAGTGACATAAAAGCCGGCCCATTGGTCTAGGGGCAGTGAGCTTGACTCCTACCTAAAAGATCCTAGTTCAATTCCGAACCAATTCAGGGATTTTTATCTGGATTTGAGGGTTGGTTTTTGTGTTACGCTGAGCCTAAGTGGAAACAATTGAGGAGCTGTCTAATGGTGAGTCTAAAAAGCGAAGACAACGGCCGAGATGATTCGTTCCGCTTAACATGCGCTACCTCGTTATCTGCAGGCCACCGGCCTGAGCAGCGGTCACTTGATAGGTCTAGATCCATCAGAGCTTTAGTGCCGTGGCAAATAACCCAAAATAATACGGGACAGATCTATGGAGACATACAGAGACATATCTAAGTGAGGAGGATGGAGGAGGATAGGTTACCTAGAATAATAATAGACTGGATGCTGGAGGAGGGGGGTAATAGAAGAAGTAGAGGCTGACCAAGACTGCAAAGGTTAGGCTTAATTTTCATCCTCTGTGTTTGGGGACTGTACAATAACATCCATGGTAACTCTTACTTGTTGTATGATATTACTAAAATGGGTCTCAGGGAGCGTGGGTTGGTGACAACGGACCCTTGCCTCCACTTAATCGTGCCAAGGACATCACTTTCACCTATCCTATCCAATCTCCCGCGGTCAACTACTATTCTTTTTTCGCTAATTGCTTAACGTCGCACCGACACAGATAGGTATTATGGCGACGATGGGATAGGGAAGGCCTGGGGGTGGGAAGGAAGTGGCGGTGGACTTAATTAACGTATAGCCCCAGCATTTTCCTGGTGTGAAAATGGGAAACCACGGAAAACAATCTTCAGCGCTGCCGACAGTGTGATTCGAACCTACTATCTCCCGGATGCAAGCTCACAGCTGCGCGACTCTAACCGCACGGCCAACTCGCCCGGTAAGTTCATCTAATAATAATAAATAATAATAATAATAATAATAATAATTATTATTATTATTATTATTTTATTGCCTTTACGTCCCATCAACTACTTTTACGGTTTTCGGAGAGGCTGATGTACCGAAATTTTGTCCCGCAGGAGTTCTGCCACCTGTCAGTAAATCTACCTTCATGAGGCTGCCGTATTTGAGCACCTTCAAATAACATAAGACGGAGCCAGGATAGAACCTGCCAAGTTAGGGTCAGAAGGCCAGCACCTCAACTCAGCATGACCCTTGCTCAACTCTTGTTCTTTTGCGCGCCCCATGGTATTAAAATTTTCGAGGTGTAGGGAGTCTTTCATATTTACGCCCTTCGTGGCCCTAGTCCTTCTTTTGTCTACACCTTCATCTCTTCCAATTCTTCCTTCTGATTAGTGTTAATTGAGGACGGATACCGATGATGATGATGATGATGATGCTTGTTGTTTAAAGGGGACTAACATTGAGGTCATCGGCTCCTAATGGTACGAAATGAAATAACAAAAGTAGTATAATGGGACAGTTCGGGCGCCTCCTCCTCCGCCCGCGGCGCGGGAAATTTGAATTCTGGCGGGAAATTTGAATTTTGGCGGGAGATTTGAATTTTGGCGGGAGATTTGAATTTGTAAACAAAGCCACGTGCTTTTTGACAGCTGTCATCCACAACAACGCATCGCTAACCTCACTGCTGCCATCTTGACGGGCCTAAACCTCACTAGTGCCAACTTAACCTAACTAGCATGAGGTAAACAAAGCCACGTGTTTTTTGACAGCCACGTGCTTTTGGACAGACAACAACGCATCGCTAACCTCAGTACTGCCATCTTGACGGTCCTAAACCTCAGTAGTGCCAACTTAACCTCACTAGCATGAGGTAAACAAAGCCACGTGTTTTTTGACAGCCACATGCTTTTTGACAGATTTGTAAACAAAGCCACGTGCTTTTTGACAGACAACAACGCATCGCTAACCTCAGTACTGCCATCTTGACGGGAATAAACCTCGGTGGTACCAACTTAACCTAACTAGCTCGAGATAAACAAAGCCACGTGCTTTTTGACAGCCACGTGCTTTTTGACAGCTGTCATCTGCTATCTTTAAACTACAGAGCGCTGTGCTGCCCTCTTTCGTCACCTGTCATCGGCAGTGCTGCCATCTTGGCGGGCCTAAACCTTAGTGCTACCAACTTAACCTCACTAGCTCGAGATAAACAAATCCACGTGCAGCTGTCATCCGCCATCTTTAATCCATAGAGCACAGTGCTGCCCTCTTTAGCTACTTACCTTTGAAATGTGGTGGCGGATAATTTGAAAAAGGCTTTTTGACAGCAGCCATCTTGCATCGCAAACCTCAGTGCTGCCCTCTTTAGCTAGATACCTGTGGTGGCAGACAATTCCACGTGACAGCAGCCATCTTTAATCAAGAGAGCACCGTGCTTCCCTCTATGTGGTGGCGGCAAATTGAAAAATTCCACGTGCTCTTGTTTGGAAACAAACTCACGTGCTTTTTTTCTGACAGCTACCATCCGCCATCTTTAATCTATAGAGCACAGTGCTGCCCTCTATGTGGTGGTGGCAAATTCCACGTGCTCTTGTTTGGAAACAAAGCTACGTGCAGCTGTCATCCGCCATCTTTAATCAACAGAGCACCGTGCTGCGGGCAATTTCATCACCGGTCATCCGCCATCTTTAATCCACAGAACACCGTGCTGCCCTCTTTATGGCTACTACCTTAAGCACGTAGTAGCGGGCAATTTGAAAAGTTCTGCTAGTTATCATCCACCATCTTTAATCAAGAGAGCACCGTGCTGCCATCTTTAGTTGAAATGTGGTGGCGGCAAATTGAAAAATTCCACGTGCTCTTGTTTGGAAACAATCTCACGTGCTTTTCTGATAGCTACAATCCGCCATCTTTAATCAACAGAGCATAGTGCTGCCCTCTATGTGGTGGTGGCAAATTCTACGTGCTCTTGTTTGGTAAACATAGCCACGTGCTTTTTTGACAGCTGTCATCCACCATCTTTAATCCAGAGAGCACCGTGCTGCCCTCTTTATCGTAGTAGATGTAAATTCGTCACCTGTCATCCGCAGTGCTGCCATCTTTAGCTAGATACCTTTGAAATGTGGTACGTCATCCGCCATCTTGCATCCGAAACCTCAGTGCTGCCTGGTGACGGCAAATTCCACGTGCTCTTGTTTGGAAACAAATCTTTTAATCCAGAGAGAACAGTGCTGCCCCGGTGGCGGCAAATTCCACGTGCTTTACAAAGCTATGTGCTTTTTTGACAAAAAAAATTCTGCTCTCGAGACACTTACCGAACTAGACGATACTATACTTGCGAAACTGCTCATCACCTTCTTTCTTCTATGAGTAATAAACAAAAACTCTATCTTGCAAATAAGGAGCGGGAGGAAGGTAATACCTAACCTAAAATAAAAGAATATGCCAATTCTACATTATTTATTTACATCCTTGTATGTACAAGTTTTATCTCGAATCATTTTACCCTAGTGATGTTTGCGTACTTCTCGATGCAATTCTTGAATGTACAAGTTTAAACTTGCCGTACTACGCTCTCAGCGTACCTCTTTGTGATGTAAGACAGCGTAACGTAAGTACACACCTCTAGCATAATGTTTATGTAAAGTAGTACCTATCAATACTACTATGCCCCCAGGCTAGCGTGTTGGTAGAATTTGGAATGACAAACCGTTTACAATCATCGCTATTAAGGGCTACCTTACTAATTAAATGAGTGTACAACTGGTGCTTCTTGCTTCTAATGACAGACATTTGCTTATGCAAAACAGATGGATTACTTTTAATGCAATTGTTATAGTTTTCAAAACTTAGCTGATTCTGAACGACATTCTTTTTAACCCCCTTCAATCTCTTTATTTGTAATTCATTTAAGAGTTTTATGCAATATGACTTGAATTTAGTACCTACAAATGAATCGATAATATTCCCAGCACATTCATCTTTCATTTTACCTAGAAACTTTTTGTTCACTAGCGGTAGATGATATTGATTATCTGCAGGATAGTTACTTGTATCAAATCTACCCAAGTCCGGCTTTATATCATTGTAATAGTCATCAGTTTTGATTTGATAAATAAACGAATCGGTATCTGTGTAGAGCAATTGCGCATTATGCGCGTACTTCTTCATCATATAATCGTAATGGAATTCATACATGAGTGTTTTAGCCAATTCAAGTACTGCGAAGCCGACGTAGGTAGGTTTGTCATACTTAACCTTAACACGATTCATCTGTATAATAACTAAATTCTCATGTATGATGGTGCAGCTGTGGAAATTTGGTTTACTTATTAAATAGTTAGCACCATACCTTTTCTTAATATTATCCCAGTTTGTAATCAATTTTACATCAACGCGTTTGTCAACATTTTCCATAGTCTTACCAAACACACTGTTATTCATGAGCTTGTAGAAATCTTTTTCAAACTCGTTAACCGCATTCGTTCTTAAATTATTGTTCAGATCGATATATGGCTTTAGCCACGGTGACTGATTAAATTCTAGTACGCGGTGAATTTTGGATAACTTCAAACCATGCTGCAAACACTGTTTTAAATTTCGGTAATGAATGATATACTTAGATTTATCGCACAAATTAGCAATGAGCATTTTCGTCGTTGATGCAATGTACGGGGGCTTCATATTTTCAGGGCAGAACGGTAGGTCATTATGAGAAGTGTGTAACTCTTTAGGATACTGTAAGTCAACTTCGAGGAAATAGCCTTTATCAGCTTCATCACCTAGGGCGTGTAGCTGTAAAGCATCAATTTCGCACTGCGTCAGCCAGCGGAAACCACTCACCGGTAGATGCTGACTCATCGCCCACCCATACTGATTATTAGCATCGAGGTAAACGATATACCGAGATTCCTGACTGGAATCGAAACTCGGCATGCACTTATTATTAGCCCTCGAATACCGCCCGCTGCACTGACTCAGACCGCCTCGAATTGATGATTTTATGAAGTGCACCATATCGATATCGGTCAGCAGTTCCAAATTCACATGCGTGTGTTTCAACATGGCATCCCAACTTAACCCAGGTGCAGTAAAATACTGACATGGGTCAAGGCTGTAGGTGTTCATGCAAACACAGCGAAAATTTTCAAAAACATCAGCTAACAAAAGTACATGTGTCTTTAAATATAAATCGGAGTATTCACCCAGCGTTTGAATGTGGAACTGCTCCCAGATATGTTGTGCATGTAAATAGTCATCATCACTAATATCTGCTGAATTCAGCGAGCTGTAAAAGGATTGTTTCGATGGTAAGGTACGTTCTTCGAGGCGGTCTAAGCAGTCGAGATATTCATAACAAAAAACACCCTTACGCCGAAGTAAATTAAACTGCGCTTCTTCGGGAAAAACGCGTCGAATTTCCGTAAATTGTTCAGACTGTAAATGACTAGAAAGTTTATCGAGGCTACTCGCCATAAAGCGAAACGAGTCAAGGAATCTCAGTTTTATAGAATGCTCAGCGTCTACTTTTACAGACTTTGCAAACGCAATGTACCGCTCTTTATTCTGAGGGATTATATCTACTTTTTCATCTGAAGCTCCAAATTGTGAAATGATGAAATGAGAGTCGTAACCAGATAAGTTATGAAAAATTACAGGGATAAATTTAGGAACTCTATACTTAAGATTACAGCTATAATGAGCGGCACATCTGTAGAAACCAGTTAAATGTTCATGATCAAAAACTTTAGGGTCATTTTCGGAAAATTCCCCATCACAAATGCTACACTTTGTAGCACGTTCATGATCATTTAACTGAATTTCGGTGAGTGGCTTCATAGGAATATTACTATTCAGAATACGACCGAGACGAACTGCATCACTTTTAAGTCTTTCTAAAAATACTTTAGCAGCATCATGTCCTCGATACAGCTCTAACTTGTTAAGCGTACTATCGTAACTACACTTGATGTAATACGCGAAGCTATACGGGACATGCATGTGCGTAGTATTAGTGAAAGAGTTGTCAGGATTAGGTGAGCATGTGTTGCATGGCGTGAGGATGGCTTCAAAGTCTGCATAAATCACGAACGGTACCCACATCTGCTTGTGGAAATTTGTAAATTTTAAAACATTATTACCTGTAGTAGGTATCTCTGTACGTACATGATTGCAGTCATTCTTGGAATGCTTTGTTAACTGATCTTCAGTTTTAAAATACTGCAAGCATCCATCACATAACCACTTTTTACCATCATGTTTTGACAACTGACTGCCAACAAGTCAACTCAGATTTTTAATCCAGCAAAACTGGCTATTCACACTGTTTTCAATATAGAGTAAATTAACGTGAGTACTCTTCTTATGACATGTATAATACAGAGGACCTACTACAGACTTTTTCTCTACACCATACACATTAATACTAATGTTATTTAGTTCCTCAAAGCGCTTAATATCCTTTATCTGCACAGGAAATTCTATACTATCGAAATTTAGCTGCGTTGAATAGTGTGGATACGATGATGTTCTATTCGCTACATTCCGTTTCACAGGATTTAAAGCTGACATCACCGCCCATGCAAAACATGCTTCGTCATTGTTTTGGATGTTTACAACAGCTTCTTTTCGCTGAATCCAAGTCGGCAGCTCGATGTACGATGAACCTCGCATGGGATTGTACTTATTGATGTTAACTTCTAGATACATTATCTCAACTAAAGCCCACCCTGATTCCTTTTCCTGAAATTCCTCGCTCTTAGTTGAAATAATGTTAGAGACATCCCTAAGTACATCACCAAAATTAGTCGACTGACTTATGACAAAATTCTTCGTATTAAATGATTTAATGTCCGTTATTTCGGATTCATCCGTGCTTTTAATGTACAAGGCGAAAAGTTCAAAATTAACTTTAAATAAACTATGATTGGACAAAGATTTAGCAAGAAGCTGTTGTACATCCGGTTGAACGCAATTTAAAAATTTGAAGTGCTCTGAAACTTTTGACTGGTGCGAATTCGGTAACTAGCAATCCTACTTTTAAATGCTGTATTAATTTCCTCGATGTTTGCGTTACTACCACTTCTACATGCATTATTTTTATGTGCATTACTCCGTAAGTGTCCCTGAAAATGCGAAGATGGTACATCAGTGTTACAGTGCTCGCAGTGAATAGTTTGAAGTTCATGATTTTTTCTAGGTTTTCTACTACTAGTACTTTCTACAGCTACATCAGTAGCTGCACGCTTTTTCCCTACTACTACCTGAGGGCAAGTAGATATTTGATGTACCTCTGCTAAGTGAGCCTCGTATCGCACTACGTTAGCGAAATACACACTGCAAACTTTACATAAAGCAGATGTTATGCTAGGGTGTTTTGATTTCATATGGCGCATGAAGTTATCACGCCTTGCAAACGTTACATTACATTCCTCGCAGCAGGGGAACATCTGAAAAGAGAAGGAGATTAGGTGAAAGTTACGGAAGAAACCAAGTTTCAACGTATAGAGGTTGGACATGGCTGTGAGTTAGGCCTATAGCATGAGGATTGAAGAGAACGACCAAAGTTACGATGTTCGGAAGAAACCAAGTTTCAGCCCGTTGAGGACAGACATAGCTATGTGTACGTGTTTGAAATTATACCACGTCTATAGTATGAGGATTGAAGAGAACAACTATTTATCAATAGCTTAAAGTTACGATGTTTTAGAAGAAACCAAGTTTCAGCTTGTTGAGGGCAGACATAGCTATGTGCACACCTCGTCTATAGTATGCGGGTTGAAGACAACAACTATTTATCAATAGCTTAAAGTTACGATGTTTTAGAAGAAACCAAGTTTCAGCTTGTTGAGGGCAGACATAGCTATGTGCACGTGTTTGAAATTATACCACGTCTATAGCGTGAGGATTAAAGAGAACAACTATTTATCAATAGACTAAAGTTACGATGTTTTAGAAGAAACCAATTTTCAGCCTGTTGAGGACAGACATAGCTATGTGTGCACCCCGTCTATAGTATGAGGATTAAAGAGAACGACTATTTATCAATACTCTAAAGTTACGATGTTTTAGAAGAAACCATGTTTCAGCCCGTTGAGGACAGACATAGCTATGTGTACGTGTTTGAAATTATACCACGTCTATAGTATGAGGATTGAAGAGAACAACTATTTATCAATTGCTTAAAGTTACGATGTTTTAGAAGAAACCAATTTTCAGCCCGTTGAGGACAGACGTAGCTATGTGTACGTGTTTGAAATTATACCACGTCTATAGTATGCGGGTTGAAGAGAACAACTATTTATCAATTGCTTAAAGTTACGATGTTTTAGAAGAAACCAAGTTTCAGCCTGTTGAGGACAGACATAGCTATGTGCGCGTGTTTGAAATTATTCCGCGTCTATAGTATGAGGATTGAAGAGAACGACTATTTATCAATACTCTAAAGTTACGATGTTTTAGAAGAAACCAAGTTTCAGCCCGTTGAGGACAGACATAGCTATGTGTACGTGTTTGAAATTATACCACGTCTATAGTATGAGGATTGAAGAGAACAACTATTTATGATTAGCTTAAAGTTACGATGTTTTAGAAGAAACCAAGTTTCAGCCTGTTGAGGATAGACATAGCTATGTGTGCGTGTTTGAAATTATACCACGTCTATAGTATGAGGATTGAAGAGAACAACTATTTATCAATTGCTTAAAGTTACGATGTTTTAGAAGAAACCAATTTTCAGCCCGTTGAGGACAGACGTAGCTATGTGTACGTGTTTGAAATTATACCACGTCTATAGTATGCGGGTTGAAGAGAACAACTATTTATCAATTGCTTAAAGTTACGATGTTTTAGAAGAAACCAAGTTTCAGCCTGTTGAGGACAGACATAGCTATGTGCGCGTGTTTGAAATTATTCCGCGTCTATAGTATGAGGATTGAAGAGAACGACTATTTATCAATACTCTAAAGTTACGATGTTTTAGAAGAAACCAAGTTTCAGCCCGTTGAGGACAGACATAGCTATGTGTACGTGTTTGAAATTATACCACGTCTATAGTATGGGGATTGAAGAGAACAACTATTTATGATTAGCTTTAAAGTTACGATGTTTTAGAAGAAACCAAGTTTCAGCCTGTTGAGGATAGACATAGCTATGTGTACGTGTTTGAAATTATACCACGTCTATAGTATGGGGATTGAAGAGAACAACTATTTATGATTAGCTTAAAAGTTACGATGTTTTAGAAGAAACCAAGTTTCAGCCTGTTGAGGATAGACATAGCTATGTGTGCGTGTTTGAAATTATACCACGTCTATAGTATGAGGATTGAAGAGAACAACTATTTATGATTAGCTTAAAGTTACGATGTTTTAGAAGAAACCAAGTTTCAGCCTGTTGAGGACAGACGTAGCTATGTGTACGTGTTTGAAATTATACCACGTCGATAGTATGCGGGTTGAAGAGAACAACTATTTATCAATTGCTTAAAGTTACGATGTTTTAGAAGAAACCAAGTTTCAGCCTGTTGAGGACAGACATAGCTATGTGCGCGTGTTTGAAATTATTCCGCGTCTATAGTATGAGGATTGAAGAGAACGACTATATATCAATACTCTAAAGTTACGATGTTTTAGAAGAAACCAAGTTTCAGCCCGTTGAGGACAGACATAGCTATGTGTACGTGTTTGAAATTATACCACGTCTATAGTATGAGGATTGAAGAGAACAACTATTTATGATTAGCTTAAAGTTACGATGTTTTAGAAGAAACCAAGTTTCAGCCTGTTGAGGATAGACATAGCTATGTGTGCGTGTTTGAAATTATACCACGTCTATAGTATGAGGATTGAAGAGAACAACTATTTATGATTAGCTTAAAGTTACGATGTTTTAGAAGAAACCAAGTTTCAGCCTGTTGAGGATAGACATAGCTATGTGTGCGTGTTTGAAATTATACCACGTCTATAGTATGAGGATTGAAGAGAACAACTATTTATCAATTGCTTAAAGTTACGATGTTTTAGAAGAAACCAATTTTCAGCCCGTTGAGGACAGACGTAGCTATGTGTACGTGTTTGAAATTATACCACGTCTATAGTATGCGGGTTGAAGAGAACAACTATTTATCAATTGCTTAAAGTTACGATGTTTTAGAAGAAACCAACTTTCAGCCTGTTGAGGACAGACATAGCTATGTGTACGTGTTTGAAATTATACCTCGTCTATAGTATGCGGGTTGAAGAGAACAACTATTTATCAATAGACTAAAGTTACGATGTTTTAGAAGAAACCAACTTTCAGCCTGTTGAGGGCAGACATAGCTATGTGCACGTGTTTGAAATTATACCACGTCTATAGTATGAGGATTGAAGAGAACAACTATTTATCAATTGCTTAAAGTTACGATGTTTTAGAAGAAATCAAGTTTCAGCCTGTTGAGGACAGACATAGCTATGTGCGCGTGTTTGAAATTATACCACGTCTATAGTATGCGGGTTGAAGAGAACAACTATTTATCAATAGCTTAAAGTTACGATGTTTTAGAAGAAACCAATTTTCAGCATGTTGAGGGCAGACATAGCTATGTGCGCTTCGATGTTTCAGAAGAAACCAAGTTTCAGCCTGTTGAGGGCAGACATAGCTATGTGCACACCTCGTCTATAGTATGCGGGTTGAAGACAACAACTATTTATCAATAGCTTAAAGTTACGATGTTTTAGAAGAAACCAAGTTTCAGCCTGTTGAGGGCAGACATAGCTATGTACGCACCTCGTCTATAGCGTGAGGATTAAAGAGAACAACTATTTATCAATAGACTAAAGTTACGATGTTTTAGAAGAAACCAAGTTTCAATGAATAGAGGTCAGACATACCTTAAAATCTTCGCGCTGCAAACTGTTACTCGGATAAATAAAATGCTTGCGTTCAAGCCTGAAACTCGAATGATAATATTCTGGTCGTACCTAAAAAGAAGAAACATATATGAATGTTGTGTGTAGGGGTACATCATCTAACCTAGTTATCTTTACACCTCAAAGTTCGAAAACATACCTTTAAAAAAAATGCACGTGCTGCAGACTGTTACTGGGATGAATAAAATTGCGTACTTTCGAACGGTACCTAAAAAAGAACAAACATATATGAATGTAGATGTCTAGCGTAGAAGTTGCTTTGCAAATAAAAAAGTAACTAACAGTTCTACCTTACCTTAAGATAAAGGCTGAAGAATAATATTCACAGCAGACGGGAGATGTGTGTGTACGTAATAAACGCATACAGAGAACTGTGAGCACTTCGCGCAGACTGCAGCGACTAAATATGCTACTTGTTACCAAGCGGATGTGATAATCGCTGACAACTGCGGTACAGTCAGAACGAAGTGTTTATGCAGCAAGAGCTCTCCCCCTGTAGTCCCACAGGCTGACGTATTCGAACCTCCTGTTGATGCCGAGGTGCCGGAATTTAAGAGTTCGAGCCTTGGAAAGTTAGCGCGCGATCCTCGACTTCTCGAGGGTACATCCGCGGTATTCCTTACCTGTAGGTATTGAGCTAAAGCTAGATCATGTAATGACGATCGCGCAGGCCCCCCTCGCCTAGCATTTACGGCTTCTAGTTCGAACCCGCTATCTTCTGAAGTGGCGAGAATGATTGAAGAGTGTTGAGGGTGCTTCATTCGTCGGATGGAGGCGTTAAGCTATGTGCAGGCTTCTTCTAGTCAGGGTACGCGATTCAAATCCTGGCAACTTATGCCGTCGGGAAGGGCATCTAGCTAGATCATGTTATGACGATCGCGCAGGTCCCTCGCCTAGCATTTGTGGCTTCCAGTTCGAACCCGCTTTCTTCCGAAGTAGCGAGAATGATTGAAGAGTGTTTGAGGGTGATTCATTTGTCGGATGGAGGCGTTAAGCTGTGCGCAGGCTTCTTCGGTAGGAGTAGGCTATGTCGGGATATCGATTTAAAATCCTAGTCAGGAAGGGCAACCGGTCGTATAAAACTATGGTGTGAGGCGGGGTGTGCAAAAAAGCCAGCATTAAGTAAGGGCTGTTGATAGGAGGTGTTAAACCTTGTGCAGGCTCCTTCGAAAATGATTTTTGAGTACAAGACGTTGATGGTGATTCATTTGTCGGATGGAGGTAATAAGCCTTGTGCTGGCTTCTTCAGTAGGAGTAGGCTATGTCGGAACATCGATTTAAAATCCTAGTCAGGAAGGGCAACCGGTTGTATAAAACAATGGTGTGAGGCGGGGTGTGCAAAAAAAGCCATCAATAAGTAAGGGCTGTTGATGGGGACGTTAAACCTTGTGCAGGCTCCTTCATCAGGAGAAGCCTACATGCCGGCACCGCGCAGGCTCTTTCGATAGGAGTGGGCACTGTGTGTGTTTTAACCTCTCCGTACAATCATGATAGTTTACGTTAGGAACTTACATAGGCTAAATGCTACACATTCCGTGGCAGAGCCGGGAATCGAACTCGGACCTCCGGGGGTAGCAGCTAATCACACTAACTACTACACTACAGAGGAGGAGTATTTCAGAATATTTTACAACCTTAATTAGTACTGTGTTTTAAGAGCTTACATGGCTGAATGCTACTCAGCTAAGAAGGCGTTCGTGAGTTACAAGTCGCTTATCAGCACACCGTGTTTTCGTTCAAGGTTACACAAGCCGGAAGATACGTGTACAATTTCAGCTAACACATGCATTCCACACTCGCTCAGAATGACTGTGCCGATACTTCAAGGACTGTAGAACAAACCCATAGCCTACAGTATGCATGCCTCTCACACAGTAGTCTCGGGTTCGATTCTCTTGGGAATAAAAATGTGTTTAAATCGCAAGAATTTGTTGAGTTGCCCTTCCTGACGCAAAACTAGCAGTATCTAACCTCTTCCACTATAGTTTTCAACCGGTTGCCCTTCCTGACAACTCAGATTAAGAATCTGTTTTACAACTTCTAACACGGGAATCGGGGATTTACAGCTAGATGCGCTTCTTAGATTTTAAATCATGAACTATTGTTTTACAGCCGGATGCCCTTCCTGACGCAAAACTAAGATTTTAAATCGCAAGAATTTGTTGAGTTGCCCTTCCTGATGCAAAACTGGGAGTATCTAGCCTCTTACACTATGGTTTTCAACCGGTTGCCCTTCCTGACGTCAAAGAACTCGGATTAAGAATCTGTCGAGAATCGGAGGTTTTACAGCTAGATTTTAAATCGCTGTATCACGAACAATTGTTTTACTGCTGGATGCCCTTCCTGACTAAGATTTTAAATCGCAAGAATTTGTTGAGTTGCCCTTCCTGACGCAAAACTGGCAGTATCTAGCCTCTTACACTATGGTTTTCGACCGGTTGCCCTTCCTGACAACTCGGATTAAGAATCTGTCGAGAATCGGGGGATTTACAGCTAGATGTACTTCTTAGATTGTAAATCACGAACTATTGTTTCACAGCCGGATGCCCTTCCTGACTAAGATTTTTAAATCGCAAGAATTTGTTGAGTTGCCCTTCCTGATGCAAAACTGGGAGTATCTAGCCTCTTACACTATGGTTTTCGACCGGTTGCCCTTCCTGACGCTGAAAGACCAGGATTTAGCCAGTTACCCTTCCTGATGTAACAAGACTAGGACTGCACTTGGCTAGAAATTGCCACACGAAATTATTATATAGAAAGAGAATTGCTAGGCGGATGACAGCTGCGCGTGAGTTTGTAAAGCACGTGGAATTTACCGCCACCGGGCAGCACTGTTCTCTCTGGTTTAAAAGCTTTGTTTCCAAACATGAGCACGTGGAATTTGCCGCCACCCGGCAGCACGGTGATTAAAGACGGCGGATGACAGCTGCACATGGGTTTGTAAAGCATGTGGAATTTACCGCCACATAGAGTGTAGCACTGAGGTTTGTGATGCAAGATGGCGGATGACAGCTGCACGTAGCTTTGTAGAGCACGTGGAATTTGCCGCCACCACATTTCAAACTAAAGAGGGCAGCACTGTGCTCTATAGATTAAAGATGGCTGATGACAGCTGTCAGAAAAGCATATAAGTTTGTAAAGCACGTGGAATTTGCCGCCACCGGGGCAGCACTGTTCTCTCTGGATTAAAAGCTTTGTTTCCAAACAAGAGCACGTGGAATTTGCCGTCACCAGGCAGCACTGAGGTTTCGGATGCAAGATGGCGGATGACGTACCACATTTCAAAGGTATCTAGCTAAAGATGGCAGCACTGCGGATGACAGGTGATGAATTTACATCTACTACGATAAAGAGGGCAGCACGGTGCTCTCTGGATTAAAGATGGTGGATGACAGCTGTCAAAAAAGCACGTGGCTATGTTTACCAAACAATGCACGTAGAATTTGCCACCACCACATAGAGGGCAGCACTATGCTCTTTTGATTAAAGATGGCGGATGGTAGCTGTCAAAAAAGCACGTGAGTTTGTTTCCAAACAAGAGCACGTGGAATTTTTCAATTTGCCGCCTCCACATTTCAACTAAAGATGGCAGCACGGTGCTCTCTTGATTAAAGATGGTGGATGATAACTAGCAGAACTTTTCAAATTGCCCGCTACTACGTGCTTAAGGTAGTAGCCATAAAGAGGGCAGCACGGTGTTCTGTGGATTAAAGATGGCGGATGACCGGTGATGAAATTGCCCGCAGCACGGTGCTCTGTTGATTAAAGATGGCGGATGACAGCTGCACGTAGCTTTGTTTCCAAACAAGAGCACGTGGAATTTGCCACCACCACATAGAGGGCAGCACTGTGCTCTATAGATTAAAGATGGCGGATGGTAGCTGTCAGAAAAAAAGCACGTGAGTTTGTTTCCAAACAAGAGCACGTGGAATTTTTCAATTTGCCGCCACCACATAGAGGGAAGCACGGTGCTCTCTTGATTAAAGATGGCTGCTGTCACGTGGAATTGTCTGCCACCACAGGTATCTAGCTAAAGAGGGCAGCACTGAGGTTTGCGATGCAAGATGGCTGCTGTCAAAAAGCCTTTTTCAAATTATCCGCCACCACATTTCAAAGGTAAGTAGCTAAAGAGGGCAGCACTGTGCTCTATGGATTAAAGATGGCGGATGACAGCTGCACGTGGATTTGTTTATCTCGAGCTAGTGAGGTTAAGTTGGTAGCACTAAGGTTTAGGCCCGCCAAGATGGCAGCACTGCCGATGACAGGTGACGAAAGAGGGCAGCACAGCGCTCTGTAGTTTAAAGATAGCGGATGACAGCTGTCAAAAAGCACGTGGCTTTGTTTATCTCGAGCTAGTTAGGTTAAGTTGGTACCACCGAGGTTTATTCCCGTCAAGATGGCAGTACTGAGGTTAGCGATGCGTTGTTGTCTGTCAAAAAGCACGTGGCTTTGTTTACAAATCTGTCAAAAAGCACGTGGCTGTCAAAAAACACGTGGCTTTGTTTACCTCATGCTAGTGAGGTTAAGTTGGCACTACTGAGGTTTAGGACCGTCAAGATGGCAGTACTGAGGTTAGCGATGCGTTGTTGTCTGTCCAAAAGCACGTGGCTGTCAAAAAACCCGTGGCTTTGTTTACCTCATGCTAGTTAGGTTAAGTTGGCACTAGTGAGGTTTAGGCCCGTCAAGATGGCAGCAGTGAGGTTAGCGATGCGTTGTTGTGGATGACAGCTGTCAAAAAGCACGTGGCTTTGTTTACAAATTCAAATCTCCCGCCAAAATTCAAATCTCCCGCCAAAATTCAAATTTCCCGCCCGAACTGTCCCATTATACTACTAACAAAAAGTTCAAATTCATCCACTGACCAAAATAAAATATAAATGTCATGAAGAATGAATGGATGGACATGAACCCAACAAAAAACAAACAAACAAACAAACAAACAAACAAACAAACCAACAAACAAACAAACAAACAAACAAACAAACAAGCAGACAAACAAAAAACAAACAAACAAGCAAACAAGCAAACAAACAAACAAAAAACCAGTGGATCAGACTCAAAAAAGATCTAAATAATAGAATTAGTGACCAAAGGACCACTTATGAAGCACAATGATGCTAATGGCACTTATCGATAGTAAAAGAGAAGCATGATATTTCTCAAGCTGCGGTACTAATCAAAGGTAGCGTAAACTTACGATGTTCCAAGCAGTAAGGTACTACTCACAAGTACTGTACGTCGTAAAGGTAACGCATACCTATGGTGTTTCTCACACAATGACGCCACTCATAGCCAACGCAAACCGATGCGGTTCCTCACGTAGGTGTATTAATCACGGGCGCCGGCATTCCCGTGGTGTTCCTCACATAGTGGGTACTAATCATTGGCAACGCAGACCCACGGTGTCGCTCATACAGTGGTACAACTCACAGGCAACGCCCAGACCCGTGGTGTTGCTCACATGGGTACGACTCACGAGTACTGGAAACCCACACTGAACCCCGCTTGAGTGCTACGAATCACAAAACTATTCAGTACCTAACAGAGTGGTACTACTCGCAAGTAAAAGTGACCCATGGTGTTCCGCGCTTGGTGGTACTAATACAAAGTAGTTTCATAGTACTAATACAATCAGGCCTTGGTCGCCCCTTTTAGTCGCCTCTCACGACAGGCAGGGGATACCGTGGGTGTATTATTCGTCTGCCTCCCCCACCCACAGGGGGTGTGTGTTTGGTCCGCGAGAGGTATTTTATTTCCGTCAAGTCCACCGGCAAGCCGGTTAGGACCCCCTATCCGCCACCTGGGACGCGCCACGTGGGAGTATCACCTCTCCCCCTGCTATGCCAGCGTGGCAGGTTCGTGGAAGACGGTTACCAGTTGTACAGTACTTCCTCTTAAAACAATAATCACCACCACCACCACCACCACCTAGACTCGGTTTCTAAGAGGTACAGAACTAAAAGTGTCCACGGAGCTAGTTACAAATAGGCGATAGCGAAGACGAGTAGTTAATTCAAAGAGGCTTGCAGACTCAACACTGAAAGGCACAATTTTCTGTATCATAGTGAAGGTACATACATTTTTTCTTTAACTAGTGGTTTAACGTCACTCTACCATATCGATGTTTTCTACAACGCAACGATGGGAAAGCACTAGGATGGGGAAAGTAGCGGTGGTGGCCTTAAATAATAGAAACCATATCGGTGGGATTCTAACCCACCATCTTTGAAATGCAAGCTCAAGGCTAAGCGACCCCAGCCGTGTGGCCATCTATGTATGCACGTCTACAGATGAGTGAATACAGTTGTTGATGATATTGTTTGACACAATTGTAGGACATTCAGCTGTACAAGATTCCGATATTTCAGACAAGTAATTGTCTTAAAAATTGTTTCTTTGTCATAAACGAAGCTGGAGAGACTCAGACTTTAGTGTGTTGGCTTTCAGTGCTTATGTTAGCGGATTGTTATCATTACTCCCTAGACTTTTCCTGGTTACCTGGCGTCGGCACTCCGTATGGATTTAGTCGAGGTTTACCTGACGCTAACTCTATGAGGAAAGATGTATGCAAAATTGGGTGTTTCCATGATGGTTTGTAGTGTGTGATAAATGTAAAAGAAGATGTGTATTAACAAACAAGACCACCCAGTCCCCCGAGAGACAGAAACTATCCAAACATAGTCAAAATCCTCCAAGAGGCCAAAAATCCAAATATGGGCGCTTTGAATCGAATGCCAGTACTTTGATCATTCAGCTAAGGATTCTGACTGTAACTTGTTTCAGCTTGTCCCTGATATTACTAAGGTCACTAGAACCACCCAGGCTCCTTTTATTTTTGGTCGGGGGTTTGAGGCCGGTTGCCCTTCGTGATGCCATGTGATTTTTTGAGGAACAAGATATTGACCATCTAAGCTATTACGCTAATCACGCCAAATTATTATTATTATTATTATTATTATTATTATTATTATTATTATTATTATTATTATTATTATTATTATTATTATTATTATTATTATTATTATTATTATTATTTTGAACACTTCTGTTGCAGTGATTAGAGTTTACAACCTTAAATCTCCCTCAATTGTCAAATTATTTATAATTTATTTATTTGATCCCTTTACCCTCCAGGGTTGTTTTTTCCCCGGACTAAACGAGTAATCCTCCCTCCACCGCCTCAAGGGCAGTATTCTGGAGCGTGAGATTTTGGGCAGAGGATACTACTGGGCAGGAGGAACAGTGCCTCGGCCAGGCGGCCTCACCTGCTATGTTGAACATGGGCCTTGTGGGAGATGGGAAGATTGGAAGGGATAGGCAAGGAATAGGGAAGCAATCGTCCGTGGCTTTAAGTTAGGTAGAATCCCGGCATTTGCCTGGAGATGAAGTGGGAAACCATGGAAAACACTTGGAAGATGGCTGAGGTGCGAATCGAGCCCCGCTCTACTCTGTGACCTTCCGAGACTGAGTGGATCCCGTTGCAGTTGTCGTACCACTTTTCAGACCGTGTGGCAAGCCGGTAATAGGATCCGGGTCTCCGGAGCTGGCAGCTGATAACACTAAACACAATTTGACAATTGTCAAATACGAATGATAATGAGTTTTGACAGTTTAAAGGGAGTATTTTTTAAATAAGCTTTGCTGTGACTCTTTTCATTAAAATGTTATCCACCAGAGTAAGATCCTAAAGTGATCATTCAGACGTCATTTACAGATAATCTATGCCCATTCTTAAGGCATAGAAGGATATTGTTAGAATCTAGACCAACCGCACGCAGACTTACGGCATTTAAATTTATGCATATCATCTTATGCCAGGACCACCTCAATCTTTGTGATCAACATTTTCTCTTGCAGTAGGACATGAAGCTGTTAACTTCAGCATTTAGCTAAGAATTTGAACAATCAAGAGGCAGCTATGATAATTTTAACAGGCTTCGCCAGCTACAATATAACGGACTTTTATAGACACGGTACGTAGACACACAATCTGAATCTTAATAGCCATTAATTGGAAAAGTTCCTGTAACTTTACCTCCTAGTAATTAAAATTATTTGAAGTTCATTACGCAAATCTGAATGTAGACAGAAATCTAATCAATGTTGCGTCATGAACACTAATAATAAAATGTGGAGAAGAGGTTCTTGCAGAGATTCTTAAATAAATTAACGACATGGCTCAGAAAACCGAGATTGAACAAGCAGCTTTCCTTTTAAGAAATAAATGAAACCACACGCAGCAGAATTTTCTTCAAAGAAATATTACAAGGAGAGAAATTCTTTCCAAGGCCATAGATTGAATAGCATGAGGGTAAAATTTTTCTAATTTCGATAGGTCTTAATTGAATTGTCTTTACTATGACAATCATATATGATAATGAAGGGTGACACTGTTATTATTAAATAATAATAATAATAATAATAATAATAATAATAATAATAATAATAATAATAATAATAATAATAATAATAATATTTTTGTGCTTTAACTCCTCGGAAGTATTTTGGCCACCATTATGGAGTATTTGTTCCTAAGTTTTGACTTCCAATACTGTGTGGGGGGTATAGGGTGGAACCGGCACGTCCCAAATAAATGCAAGAAAATTCTGTACTCAGTGCATTTATTACAAACCAATTTGACAAACGCACACGGGCAACAACAAAAAGTGATAAATGCAGAATACAAGCAGCCGAGACGAACTTCCTTAAAAGAATAATTGGGAAGATACGAAGGGATTAATTCAGAAACATAGTGAACTTTTTTTCTAGTTGCTTTACGTCGCACTGACAAAGATAAGTCTTATGGCGACGATGGGACACGGAAGGGCTAGGAGTTGGAAGGAAGCAGCCGTGGCCTTAATTAAGGTACAGCCCCAGCATTTGCCTGGTGTGAAAATGGGAAACTACGGAAAACCATTTTCAGGGCTACCGACAGTGGGGTTCGAAGCTACTATCTTCTGAATACTGGATACTGGCCGCACTTAAGCAACTGCAGCTATCGAGCTCGGTCATAGTGAACCATGTCGTAATATGCTTCAGTTTATTTTTAAGGACACTGTGGCATAATTTTATTTAACGTGTCATAGATTTGCAGAAGCCGTGATTTCATTCATGCAGGCCCCTACTATACCACCAAGCCCAAGCGTAGCAACGTGGAGGGGGTGAGATTTGAACGAGGGGATCTACAGAACAATTGTCACACTTTGACGAATCTATCTTTCCCAGGATTGGAATCATCAGAAATTAAATAAGTAAATCCCCCACTATGCTAAATTTCACAGATCTGACACCACATATAATTAAGAACAGAATTATCTAATATTATCTAATTTTCGAGGAAGGAAGGGAGTGGTAGAGAGAGAGAAATCTGTGAAGGTCCTTGGTTCACAACGCGAACCAGAAGACTGGAAATGGAAGCCAGAAAAGATTAAGAAGAAAAAGTAGAAAAAGTATTAAGATTGCCGCGCCGTGGATATCGAAATGCAGTCGGAGATTTTGCACTCAGCATAATCCTCTCCGCCCATGTCCACGTTTCTTTTTATATTTCCTCCTAAGTTAAGTCGTATCAGGCTGTACTTGTCATTTCGAAAGTTGTGACCGAAATAGGCTGCGTTCTTGGGTTTTACGCGTGTTACGCTTCCTCGTGATATCCTCGCACAACAGGCTACCACCTCGTTTATGACGCCCTCTACCCATGAGATTTTCAAAGTTCTACGATATCTCCCTGTTTCGAAAACGTACAGTCGGTTCATTTGAGGCTGCCTGGCCGAGGCTTGGTTCACCCGAAAGGACGTGGGTTCGATTTCCCGCCAGGAAGTCGAAAATTTTAAGAAACGAGATTTCTACTTCCGGAGATGAATGTGGTACTGAGGTTTACTCAGCCTATAGCAAAACTAAGTACGAGATAAATTCCTGGGGACAAAGGCTGCCGGGCCTAAAGCTAAACACTGTACCCCACCAAGTGCCGAGTTTACGGATAGTGGAAGCCTTTACCATCCACCCCTCCGAGGGACTTTATGGCATGTTCGGTGATGACTTTGCTTTGCTTTCACAATCTGTTAATTGACTCTTTAATACGCAGCCATAGACAATGTAAGACAGCATAGATAACATTTCACGTCATGCCAATGAGTTTCTAGTCTGAAGTCACGGGTGGACACAGGATGTTTAGACTAATTTCAGAAAAAAAAGGCCACATCTTACAAGGTAAAACAGATAATGAGCAAAATTTGTGACTAACATTGGTATAGTATTGAATAAGAAATAACTTCAGATACATATAAACAATGTTTACCGGGGGAGATGACGGTGCGGTTAGGTGCGCGCAGCTGTGAGCTTGCATCCGGGAGATAATGTGTTCGAACTCCACTGTCGGCAGCTCTAAAGATGGTTTTCCGCTGTTTCGCATTTTAACACCAGGCAAATGCTGGGGTTGTACTGTAATTAAGGTCACGACCGCTTCCTTCCCACTCCTAGCCCATTCATATCCCATTGTCGCTATAAGATCTATCTGCGTCGGTGCGACGTAAAGTATATATAGAGTTTACCGTACTGATTTCTCGCACCTAGGAAGTTCGCTCAGTGCAGCTGTTAGCCTAAAATTCCACTTTCGGCAGCCCTGAAGACGGTTCTCGATTTTTTTTCTCATTTTCACACCAGACAAATGCTTGGGTTTTACCTTCATTAAGTCCAGTCCCAATCCTGTTTTATCTCAATTGTCTTCATAAGACCCGAATCGGTGCTACGTAAATCCAACAGGTCACAGCCGTAATTATAGAGTACCGTACATGTTTATGAGTCTTTTGTAAAGAAATCTTTATGGTATGAGAAGCAGGGTAATTTTCTCTCTCTCTCTCTCTCTCTCTCTCTCTCCCTCTCTCTCTCTCTATCAGTGATGATACGAAAAAGCCGACTGATCCTTGAATTTATTTCTACTTCATAAACAAAATCTGTTTACATTTCTGCATTTACAACACCTTCACATCGTCCAACATCCCTGGTTAAATCCTTAGATATGATTAAATTTGCAAATGTAATTTATTTCAACTTGCTTTACGTCGCACCGTCACAGATAAGTCTTATGGTTACGATTAGATAGGAAAGGGCTAGAAATGGGAAGGCAGCCCCAGCATTTGCATCGTGTGAAAATGGGAACCCACGGAAAACCACCTTCAAGGCTGCCGACAGTGGGGTTCGAACCCACTATCTTCCGAATGCAAGTTTACAACTGTACGGCCAACTCGCTCGGTTTTCACAAAATGCACTTAAAAAGAAGTTTTACGTACCAACTTCGATATCGCCTTCCGAAGACATAATGACATCATCAACTTTTATAAGCTTATTCTTAATTCGCAAGCACCAAGCGAGCTGGCCGTGAGGTTAGCGCTGCGTAGTTGTGAGGTTAAATTCGGGAGATGCTGGGTTCGAATCCCACCAGCGGCAGTCTTGAAGGTGGTTTTTCCCGTGGCTCCCCATTTCCCTACCGAGCAAATGTGGCTGTACCTTAATAATAGCCGCAGCCGCCACTTTCTCATCCTTGCTTCGCCGAAAATCTCCGATTTGTTTTAAAATTGTTTTTTTGTCGCACCGACACAGACACTCTTATGGCGAAGATGGGATAGGAAAGACCTAGAAGTGGGAAGGAAGTGACCGTGGCCTTAATTACACAACCCCAGCATTTGCTTGTGTAAAAATAGGAAGCCATGGAAAGCCATCTTCAGGGCTGCCAATTTGTTAGTGCTACGTTAAACCATTAGTATTTAATTAGGCTATTAATATCCTGGAAGGAATGGAAAGTAAAATATTCCACTGTCCGTAACCTCGGCACTAAATACCATATTCATCAAAGCGAGTAAGATATTTAATCTTGGTTTGAAGCTACGTAAACCGAGATAAGAGTTAAGTTTGTATTTACCAGAAAAATTATCTCGAATAACGTGTATTACCTCGGTTTAAAGTTTACCGGAGATTGGTTACGCTGTAAAATGGGAAAGAAAGAAAAAAATGAAAATAGCCATCCTAGATGGCAGCTTGTAGACGCCCGGAATATCTAATTGAAAGAGGAAATCAAAGCGACGAGGAATATGATCAAATTTATGCAATTAATAAACGTAGGTTGACAAAAGAACGTGCGACGTACTTCGAGGACTACGGCGACACTGATTTTCAGACACATTTCAGGTTTTCTGAGGCTTCGATATTGTCACTGTTACTCATGATTGAGGTAAGGGTAAAGGTAAGTGTGTATTCTGCCCGAAGGCAGGTCCGAATCTCCGCAGAGGTGTGCCTGAGCCAGAGTTTACGTACGGTAGGGTGGCCAGTTCCTTTCCGCTCCTCCATTCCCTTGCACGTGGCAACCCATCCAAATCTTGGTCACGCCCAATGTTACTTAACTTCGGAGATCTCACGGGATCCGGCGTTTCAACACGCCTACGGCCATTGGTCTATGATCGAACATAACCTTGAATTCCGAACACATAGGTAGGCCTAAGATGAATTCTTGTTTATATCTTGTACGGTACACTACTGAATGACCTTTCAATGTTGTTGTTGTTGCTAGTGACTTTACGACGATGGAATAGGAAAGGCCTATGAGTTAGAAGGTAGCGGGCGTGGCCTTAATTAAAGTACAGTCCCAGCATTTGCCTGGTGTGAAAATGGGAAACCACGGAAAACCACCTTCAGTGCTGCCGACAGTGGGATTCGAAGCCACTATCTCCCGGATGCAAGCTCACAGCCACGCGCCTCTAACCGCACGGCCATCTCGCCCGGTTCCTTTTAATGAAGACTTAAGGAGTACTGCCTCAATTTATGAGTGAAATATACAATGTGTAGTCTATAATTTGTTTTCTTATCGTCTATGATGTTTAAGCTTTCTGCTACCAAATTCAGTAACAACTCGATTTCTTGGAAAGCCATATTAGGCTTAATTCTTCGTTCCTGCTCAGTAGCGGACATAATTTATAACAAATTATTTACAGACCCCCGAATGAAATCAAAAACTTCTTTTACATTTCGATAGTGGCGGCTGCACGTAGTCATTTGTTTCCGTGCGTCAGTATGAGAAATTTAAAGTTCATATTCAGATTTAAATGAAAATTTTGTTTTGGTAAACCGAGATAATAAATTCTACGGTGAATGTGGAAGTGAGCGTTATCCGAGGTAATGACATTATCCGAGGTTTGGAAATCTAAGATAACAGCAAAAGTAACTGACGTTGGTGGATACTTGCCTGAGAGAAGTATGAAGTGGTTTAAACAATGCGGGGGCGCATTTGCTCCTTGAAATTAACCTTGAACTCAAGTTTTGGTGTGGGCTGAGCGAACCTCAGAGCCGTCCAAATCCTTATCTGAAAGGTCAGAGGGACCATGGGCTTAATTAAGGTACAGCATTTGGCTGATATGAAAATGGGAAACCACGGAAAATCATATTCAAGGCCGCCGACAGTAGAGTTCGAACCCACTATTCCCCGAATGCGAGCTGATAGCTACGCGACACAAACATCGCGCCACTTCTTTGGCAAACATGTATTCATAAGATGTTTCCTCTAAACTTCTGTTCTTTTTCCTCTTCCTGGCATTGTCCCTATTTAAACTGACCAGTATTTGATGTGGATTTGGTTCAGTTCTACGGCTAGAAGCCCTACATGATGCCAGCTCTGTGTGGAGGATTGTATTCACTATTGCGTGTTTCTCTCATAGTTGGTAGCAGAGTTATGTACATAGATAAATAGGAGGCCCAGTCCCCGCAGCAGATTAATTAATCATACGCAGCTAAAATCACTGACCCGGCCGGGAATCGAATCATGTAGCCCTCTGAAGCGAAGGCCACTATTCTCACTGTCCTGCGAGGAATTAGACACTGCCCATATACTGGTTTGACGCAGCCCTTCACACCACCCTATCCCGTAATGAAAAAATGAAAATCCATAGCCAATTTCCACTCATTCGACCGGGTCAGGAATGGAGTGAATATGAAGCCCCCATCTAGCGGCGAGGATAAGAATTGTGCCGGCTGCCGAAACCTGTCACACTCCTCTAGGGCAGTGATTAAATGCTGACAGATGAAATGACACTAGAGAGTGTTGCTGGAATGAAAGATGGCAGGGAAAACCGGATTACCCGGAGAAAAACCTGTCTCGCCTCCACTTTGTCCAGCACAAATCTCGCATGGAGTGACCAGAATTTGAACCACGGAACTCATCGGCGGAAAGCCGGCGCGCCGCCGCCTAAGCAACGGGAGCTGCTATCCTGTACTAATCCTTTCATTTCTACGTAATTACTACATCCTACATCTGCACTAGTCTGGTTGTCATATTCATACCTTGTTCTACCCCTCCCGTTTTTAATGCTTACACTTCCCCCAAAAACCAACTGATCAAGTCCTGGGTGTCATAAGTAGAGTCCGGATTATTAGGTACTTACAGGATAGAATGCAAACTTACTTAAGCCAGTAACAAGTGTACCCTACACTGTACAACGGTTATGCTATGTGATTTGCATAGATATAAGGGGTACAGTCTATGGAACTCCTTGAATTTATGCTACTCTTCCTACATTATGGTACAACGGGTTGCATGACACTTCCTACAAACCGAATCTTTGCAATCTAACCTATTACCACCTACAAATCTGAGGTATAGTCATAAGGTGTGTCCTCTCATTCTCTCTCATCTTCGCGTCAAATTTAACCAAATCGTCTCCTCTCACCGGTTCGATTCTGTATCTCTTCATTCGTGATTCGATCTGTCCATCACATCTTCAGCAATTTTCTGTAACACCACATTTCAAAGGATTGTATTCTCCTTCCTTTGAACCACTTATCGTTCATGTTTCATTCTCATACAATACCACGCTCGAGACGAATACATATATCCTTTTAATTCCTATATCAATGTTCGAAGCAGATTATTTTTCTTAGGAAAGGCGTTCCTTGACTTTGCTAGTCTGCATGTTATGAGCTACTTACTTCTGCCGTCGTTAGTTAGCTTATTACCCAAGTAACAACATCATCTACTTTCTTTGATGATGAAGATTTTTGTTGTTTAAAGGGGCCTAACACCTAGGTCATCTGCCCCTGTTCTACTTTCTTTAAGACTTAATTTCCTAATCTAACATTTCCAGCATCAACTGACTTCGTTCGCCTACTCTCCATTACTTTTGTTTTCGACTTACGTATTTTCATATTGTATTTCTTCCCGAAGACTCTGCCCATGCAATTCAGCAATTTCTCCAGATCTTTTGCAGAGTATTCGAAAGTTTGTTCCCCACCGACATCACTCATTCTCAAACAAAGTTGATTTCCTCTCCTTGGATTTGTAACTTATTCCCTTTCTAAATTCATATTTGATCTTCTTCGCCGCCTTTCCTATATATAGAAATTGAAAAAGAGGGGGAGGGGGTGGACAAACTGGAGCATTGCCTCACTCCTTCCTGAAGTATACTTGTATGTATGTAATATTTATTTTTACATGTAGATATGAAAATAGAAATTAGCAATCAACTTCTTTTTTCAGAGCAAATGTACAAAATAAAGCATGTTTCCAAAATGAATGAATAAATGAATAATAATAATAATAATAATAATAATAATAATAATAATAATAATAATAATAATAATAATAATAATAATATTTGCTACTTAAAGGGGACTAACATATAGGTCATCGGCCGTCCAAAATGAAAATTTGTCTCTTGGTTTATAAGACACTTAATATCAATTTGTTAAAAACACACGTATCCGCATGAAGTCAAATACAGTATTTACATAGTGTAAAACATAAGCAACTTCATATCAGATTTTCTTATAACAAACTAGCCTTTTCCAAACATGTGCTGCTGGTCTCTTTGCTCAACTCTCTTGCAGTATGCTCTTACCATGTCCTTTTCTCGTTTCGATTTGGTGCGGCCTCAGTCAATCTTTCTATCTGTTTTTATAAAAACTCACAAAGCTCACAGTAGCCAGCTGAGCGAAGCCTACAGTTTTGAATAAATTTTACAGTAGAGTGAGAAAGTATTCGCAAGTTTGTTCCCCAACGACATGACGCATTCTCAAACAAAGTTCTAAATGTATAACATTCTCTAGTCAAAAATCTCTACACTTGCTTATTGCTCCAGCGAAACCCGCTGTGCTAGTCTTTGTACCATCAGAGTACACTGATGTCCATAAGAAACGGAACGTATTGATAGACTAGAGATAGGAAGTTCATATTCACAGGACGTGTTCATTAGTTTGTTCTGCAGAAACGATCAAAACTTAAGTCTCCTAGGTTCAGCATGTTTCTTGTTGCCTAGCAGGTACTGGGTTCTCCATGGGATTTGATAACTTGTTCCATGCGTGATGGCATCGACGCGTATAAGGCGCGAATGGCGTCCTGGGGTGTAGCCATCTCTGCTGCATTCACTTGGTTCCACAGTTCATCTTTGGTGGTTAGCATTTGGTCACAGCGCCGCACCCGTCATTTCATCATATCCCACACATTTACGATTGGCGAAAAGTCCGGAGATCGGGCGATCCAGGGCAACAGTCTGACATCCTGTGACAACGGGAAGGCACGTGTTCATGCAGCAACATGTGGTCGCACATTGTCCTGCTGAAATATGGCGCCTGGGGTGTCGTGCAGGAAGGGTATGGCTACGGATCGCAGGATGTCATTCACGTAGGTGAAAGTGGTCACAGTGCCTGGACACGCACCAAATGTGATTTCTGATTGTACTCAATAGCACCCCAAACTATAAGCCCTGAAGATGGTGTTGTACGTCTTGTGCGAATGCAGTCAATGTCATTCCTCTCCCCCTGTCTGCGGCGAACCAAAATGCGGCCATCATTTTCAAACTAACAGTACCTGGATTCATCCGAAAACACTATCTGCTGCAATTCCTGTCCCCAGTGACGTCGTTCCATACACCATTGCAGTCTACCATGTTTATGCACATTAGTCACAGGTACGCGGAGAAGCGGACGACGCACCGGTAACACATATCGTAATAAACGGCGATGGACTGTCACTCCTGACAGTGTACGATGTGTTACACTGTTCCACTGTTGCGCCATAGCTGAGGAGGACGCAAATCTGTCCTGCAATGCCATTCGGATGAGGTGTCAATCTTCTCGGGAGGTAGTCTAGGTGGTGTGACTAGACCCATCTCGTCATATTTTACGGCGTTCTGTGAACCATTATGTGAACACCCGTTGCACTGGCAACACACTTCGTCCCACACGAGCAACAATTTCCTGGATGGATTCATCACGTTCTCTCATGCCAATAATGCGCCCTCTTTCAAACTCACTCATTTGACGGTACGATTCTCGCATACATCTGCGAGGCATCCTGAACGTCTGCTCATGTCACACTGATCCATTACCTTCGGTTTATAGCGACAACGAGAGCCACAGGCACATTTTACCAGTCGGTAATGATTCGCCGTGATATCGATGTGGACCTTGAACCTGATGGCCGACATGTTTCAAATGCTGATCACTTCTTCAGAACATACTATAGCACATGTCTTGTGAATATAAACTTGCTATCTCTAGTCTTTCAAGTTATTCTGTTTTTAATGGACATGAGTGTATTTCCAATCCATCCGGCATGTGTTCGATTCTCGGTTCTGCCCCGCTGAATACTCGGACTTCGGAGAAAGAACAAGGAGAGCTGTGGAATAGAATAAGGCGTGCTATGTGGCTCATACGGTAGAAATGCTGGCCTTCCGAGCTAAAGCTGGAGGGTTCGATTATGACTCAGTATATTATTTGAAGGTGCTCGAACACACCAGCCTTGAGCTGACAGATTTTTGAACGAGCAGAACATCTCATACGGGACAAAATTCCGGCACCTCGGATTCTTAGGAGATCTTATATGTAGTCAGTGTGGCATAAAACTAATAACATTATTATAATTCGATTATAATATCAGTCACTGGTACCCAGAAGTGGGCAATGAACGTATTTCACAGAAGGCATTTGTACACAACATCAATATTCACTACGTGAAAAATAACCGTCAGTTCATTCTGAATTACATAGTAATGTAGAGTATTGTGGAAAAATAAATTTAAGAAATAGTTCATTATATAGTCCCCGACATTCCCAATTTTTCTCAATAAGAGTGTTTTGTGTTAGACTACACGTTTCAGGCGATTAAGTTTGAGTTTTGTTTTAGAAGTATTGAATATCATAATATTAAAATAAATTTGGAATTGAAGAGAACAAATAGGAGCAAATATTTATTTATAGGATGAGGGGTGAAGGATTGGAATAAATTATCAAGGAAAATGCTCGATAAATTACGTATTTCTTTGAAAATGTTTAAACAAAAAAGCTAGGTAAACAACTAATAGGAAATCTGCCACATGGAAGACAGTCATTAAAGCAGATAATGTATTTATTTATTTATTTATTTATTTATTTATTTATTTATTTATTTATTTTCCTAATAGAAAACTGTTGTATTTCGAACAATGTAAAGACTAGTTAAGTTCCTATACAACTTTTTCAATAATCCTGTATATCTTACAGCTACTTTTATTCCAGTACTCTGAACTGAGTGGCTCAGGCAGTTAAGGCGCTGGCTTTCCTAGCCCAAGTTGGCAGGTTCGCTCTTCAGTCAGTCCGGTGACATTTGAAGGCGCTCGAATATGTCAGACCTGAGTCAGTAGATTTATCGGCACGTAAAGGAACATCCTTAGGACCAAATTTCGGCACCTCGGTGTCTCCAAAAACCTTATAAGTAGTTAGTGGGATGTAAAAGTAATATTATTATTAATGAGCGCATTGGCCGCACGGGTTAACGCGCCAATGGATCCAAGTTCTGCATTCGGGAGATGCGTGAGTTCGAACACGGCCATCAGCTATCCCTAGAATGGTTTTCTGTGGTTTTCCGTTTCTACTTCCAGGCAAATGCCGGGGCAATTCCTATTCACAGGCCACAGACGTTTTCCTGCACCTCCTTACCCAACTTCATTCACCATCATTCATTTTATCTTTATTAGAATCTCAACTGATGTTGACGTCAGGAAGGGCATTCGGCCGTAAAAACATGGCATATAAATTCACCTCATCTTATGCCCAACTTCGTATCAAGAAAGGGGGCTAAGGAGTAAACTTACATTATTATTATTATTATTATTATTATTATTATTATTATTATTATTATTGTGCTGTTTCTAGTTAATTTAGCTGTTTAAAAATTACGGTTATTATTGTTTTCCCTGACTTTTTTCTTTTCGAACATCCATTTTCTGAATAGAAGCCGAACCGAAAGAGTTGACTTTTTATTTTAAATCTCATGCGCATTTTCCAGCATTCAAACCGTAGCCACCTGGGTCAGATACCGGTAACGACTATTCTCAGCATTCAGTCACAAACCTGCTCACTAGAGCCAAGATTTTTATGCATTAATAGGTTAGAATGCAAACTTACTGAAGCGAGTAGCAAGTATAGTCTACCTTCACAACGACTATGCTATGGGATTTGTATAAACATTAGGGGTACGACCCATCAGAACCCCTATTATTTATGTTACTCTTACTACATTATGTAAGAGCGGGTGGCCGACCCTTCCTGCTAACCAAATTAGTTTGCAGTCTTGCTTGTTACTGCATAAAAATCCGGGCTTTACTGCTCACCAACTGAGATACCACAGCCGCTTACAAACGTTTCAGATGCAATACCCAAACTTCTTACATTATTCAATAAACAACAACTATAGGGGTAAAAATCTTAATCGGAAATTTAAAATGTTGACGTATCTTATTTTATAGTTTTGCCTACTGTAAATAGTGTGTCACCTAGGGATACAAGGTTGCTGATTATCGTACATGCATTGTACTCTCCAGTCTGTGATCTACATTTCCCTGTCTGCAGCACCGAGTGTTGGAGAACAGAACTGGAAGTCATTATAAAGATGCTTCAGCTGAATTCTTTAGAATGAAGAATGCCGTGATTTTTTCACGTTTGCACGGGAATGAGTGATGCCTGGCGGGCCATGCCGACGGCTGTGAGGTGTGCGTTGCATTGTCTTCAAACTACGAGCCTTGTCTGGAGCGCCAGACTTGCGCCCTCGCTCTGTTATTGATTACGTCAACTGCGCATTCGCAAATCTTGCAGCTGGTGTCTTGTGTCCTATGTCTAGATAGGACGCTGCAACCTACAGACATTTTTCTCTTTCTGAAGCAGTCTTACATTCAGTTTCGTACAGGTTTCGTAATGATACTCAACTAATTTGGAAGCACTCATACATTTCTATGACGTACTGATATACCTTTAGTGCTCAGTCTGCAAATCACTAAGCATGAATAATATTCCTCCGCAATCCTCTACCTATGAACAGAATTCAACCTCGCCCTAAGTGATTTATATGTATCAGGGCTCGGAAGTTGGGAAAAATCATTTTTCCCCTCGAGTGCCCGAAGACGAGGTCCAACAGAATATCTGTGAATTCTGGGTGTTGTAGGCCAGACATTGTTGGGTTTTATTTGTCCCTTTATTACCTTTCTAGGTGTTTTTGGCTTATTGTTCATTTTTAGCTTCGATTACGTTTTTACTGACCATTCTCATTTCGAATCGTCATTAGTTCATCCATCACCTCTGAAACATTCTTTCTCTGGTAAAGACATATATTTGAAACATATCTGAAAAGTGAGGAAATGAAACGAAATTGAAATGAAATGAAAAAGAACTATTGCCTGGAAAAACCGGGGGTCTCAAATTATGTGCAAGATAAATGAAATATGGAAAGGAGAACATTTTGATATGAGTGTTTTTGAACAGGAAGATCTCACTTGCTTCAAGTATGAATCCTTAACATTCATTGATGTGGAGAGAAGAATCCGGATGTTTCGCGATGTGCTGTCTGAAAACAGAACAATCATTTACATCTAAGAACCTGGAGATATACTAAAAATCCAACTGAAGTAAGGTTTCCGAATTCCAATTTCTGTAATCGTAGTGTGGTTAAGCCAAATATGATTCCAGTTATACTCTCTTCAATTTCTTTCACCAGGATGTCCAATGCTGGTTCGCTGAATTCTTTCTTCTTCTTTATCTGCTTATCTTCCAGGGTTGGTTTTTTCCCCGGACTCAGCGAGGGTTCCCACCTCTACCGCTTCAAGGGCAGTGTCCTGGAACTTCAGACTCCAGGTCGGGGGATAGAACTGGGGAGGATAACCAGAACCTCATCCAGGCGACCTCACCTGCTATGCCTAACAGGGGCCTTGCTGGGAGATGGGAAGATTGGAAGGAACAGGCAAGGAAGAGAGAAGGAAGAGGCCGTGGCCTTAAGTTAGATACCATCCCGGGATTTTCCTGGAGGAGAAGTGGGAAACCACAGAAAACCACTTCCAGGATGGCTGAGGTGAGAATCGAATTCACCTCTACTAAGTCGACCTCCCGAGGCTGAGTGGACCCCGTTCCAGCCCTCGTACCACTTTTAAAATTTCTTGGCAGAGCCGGGAATCGAACCCGGGCCTTTCGGGGTGGCAGCTAATCACAATAACCACTACACCACAGAGGAGGATTGAATTAATTCTAAGTGGAAAAAAATATTTCATTCTAAATTCTGCAAGTACGTTCTTAACGAACAAGGAATTCCTGTTTTAAATTACTTTAATCCTAAAATATGTTTGAAAGAAGTATTTCACCCATATACTTTTGCACTGTATGTTATATAGCACCAGAATTTTGCATTTTTTAAATAATTACTGTGTACCAGCATCATTCCAGCCTCATCACGACGTGCAGGTCGCCTACGGGTGTCAATACAAAAACCTACACTTGGTGAGCCGAACATATCCTCGGACTCTTCTGGTACTAAAGATGATGATGATGCTAACATCGAGGTCATCGGCCCCTAATGGTACGAAATGAAATGACAAACAAAAACGTCAAAATCATCCACTGACCAAAATAAAAAAGTTAAAAATGAATTTATGGACATGACAAAACAAAACAAAAGAAACCAGTGGATCCGACTCAAAAAAGATCATAAATAATAATAATATTACTGACTATGGGTCCACTTATAAAGCACAATCCTGAATCGAGGATGCTTGATGTCTAAAGGGGTCCAAAATACAGGTCAAAGGTCCCTCAGAATGGTACTTATCGCTATTAAAGTAGAACCATGGTATTTGTCATGGTGGGGTACTAATCAAAAGTAGCGAAGACTCACGGTGTTCCACACATGAAGTATTGTACAGGTAACGCAGACCTATGGTGTTTCTCACACAATGGCGCCACTCATAGCCAACGCAAACCAATGAAGTTCCTCAGCTAGGTGTACTAATCACGGGCGCTGGTATTGTCGTGGTGTTCCTCATATAGTGGGTACTAATCACAGGCAACGCAGACCAACGATGTCGCTCATATAGTGGTACAACTCACAGGCAACGCCCAGACCCGCGGTGTTGCTCACATGGGTACGACTCACGGGTACTGGAAACCCACAGAAGAACCAACTCATTGCTGCTATTAATCACAAACCTGTTTCGTACCTAATATAGTGGTACTACCCGCAAGTACAGGCAACCCATGGTGTTCCTCGCGTGATGGTACTAATCAAAAGTAGTTTCATGGTTCTAATTCAATCATCCCTTGGTCGAGCCTTTTAGTCGCCTCTCACGGCAGGCAGGGGATAGCGTGGGTGTATTTTTCGTCTGCGTCCCCCCCCCCCCCACAGGGGGTAAAGAGAGAGTTAAAAGGAAAAGAAAGAAGGGATCCGTCACTTCGAAAAATGAAGTAACGGACAAAGAAAGGCAAGGGCCACGAAGGACGTGAAAATGAAAGACTCCCTAAGCCTCGAAAGCTCTAATACCGTCGGGGTCGGAAGGGAACAAGAGTTGACCAAGTTAGGTCAGACAGGATAGACGAAAGTAAGGAGCTTGGCACACGGAAGTGGAAGCAATGCCAAGACTCAGCTAAGGGCCCCGTGGTCGCCAATCCACACTCCCAAGTTGAGAGCCCTTTGGGCCCCTTGTAGTCGCCTCTTACGACATGCAGGCTTCCGGAACTCTGGATTTACCTGTCATCTTCCAATCCAGTGACGCTCTCCAGTTTCATTTCATTTTATCTGTCAGTCATTAATCATTGCCCTAGAGGAGTGCGACTGTCTTCGACAGCCGGCACAATTCCTATCCTCACCGCAAGAGCGTGTGGGGCTTCATTCATTCTATTCCTGACTCAGTTGAAACTGGAAACAAACTGTGGATTTTCAGTGTGTTCCATTCTATCCCTTAAGAGGAGCTTTCGGACCTCCCGTCGACAAATGTAGTGAAACTTTCCGGGCGGCAGGGTAAGAGATCAAGTTACATTTATCTCGTGTTTGTTCACCGCAGAATGTTTCATGAAGATTGTCACCAGGAGCTATCAAAGCTCACCTGTTCGTCATTTAACAGTCCATCTACTTGGCTGAATGGTCGGCGTACTAGTCTTTGTTTCAGAAGGCCATGCGTTTTTTAACTGCGCATAGTTATTTCGAGTACTGGGTGTTTGTGTTTCCGTCAATACACTTTTTTTCGCCTAAACATCACACAACCAACTATCACAGACATGAAATAGTGATTACATCAGAAAGAAAATTCAGAGAACGGCCAGGAAGAGTAATCTAGGACAAAATCCTGAGTCAGAGCAAGAAGGGAAATGTAAAGAAGGATGTAATGGACAATTTCTTTTATTTATTTTTCGAAACTTCTCTACATTCATAAGCAGTGCACAAATGACAATCAGTGATATGATCGCTCTTTGTACACATAGTGAAGTTCACGCACTGAACATTGAATGTTGTTAACAAAAGCCTGCCACATTCAAAGCCGGTGTCACATCGGGGTTGTAAACATTCAGTGTACATTAGTGGTACTTCAAACTTTCAATGACCTAATTCTGTTTCCGCGTAACCTTTTGAATCGCCTGGTGTAAGGAAGCCAACGGATACAAAATATGAACCGTTACGATAATGGAAGAACTAACTTCCGCAATTTAAATTTATTTTCTGGAAAACTGCTCGCTTTGTGGAAATCACTTACGAACTTGCGGCCACTTTCTTGAAACACTGCTGGTTCGTGACTACCTGAACGCAAACTTATAAATTTCTAGGCCCTCTAGACTTGCAGATATTTTTCTCTGAACACACGAAAAAGTAACTGGCTATTATTATTATTATTATTATTATTATTATTATTATTATTATTAATATTATTATTATTATTATTATTATTATTATTATTATTATTTATTAATATTATTAGGGCCCGTACTTTATGACCTAAAAATGTTTGAAATACGTAAGCATTTATTATATAAAAACGTATTAAAATATGACATCAAAATGTTTTGGTAACATTTTAGAAATCTTCAAAACCTTGACGCTATTTAAATCAACATTAGATTGAAAATTTAATTTTAAATTATAGCACATTCAATAATAATAAATAAGTGATATTATACTGTATTTTTAATTTATTTAATTACCCAATACAGAGGTAACTCTCGACTCTATACAGTGAAATCAATGTCACATTTTAATGGGCGATCAGAAAGAATACGTTTTAAAGTTTTCAAACAGGAACGATTTCTATTTTCACTCAAAATTCACTTGTAACTGGAAAAGACCACTCAAATATGTCAAATCATTAGAGTTCAATTGAGGCTCACCTTCCTGTCGCATTCTGTACATCTGTCTCTTTCTATACAGCTTACCCTCCTAATTCACATAAATATATATTTCTAAGGAAGATAATTGTAAAAAAAATATAGACAAAAATTAGGTGATGTGAAAAATCCGTCTTTGAGAATACTGCAAGCAGGCATGCGAAAATGGAATAAAAATATAAGAATATGACAAAAATACGAACATTCACAAGGAAATATGATCATAATATGAAAAATTACCGGAAAATGACAAAAAAGTTATGAAAGAAGCCAAAATATGAATTTATGCGACTCGCGAAAATTGCATAATTTTAGTCTCCGTAGATAAAACCATGCTTAAGTTGTATTTTCCATGGAAACATTATTTTAAAAAATTAAATGTCATAAACATCCGGGCCCTATTATTATTATTATCACCTCATTTCGCGTAAGGATATCTCACTATTTTAATAGAATTTTCCAACTTTTGAGGCTTCATTCATCAATTTATTATATGTTATTTGGCTACAGCACACAATTTATAATTATGAATGTCTTAATGGAAGTCTGTATTGTATTTAACAATAATGTGATAGGAATGTACTCTGCGCTGAATATGTCCTTATTTCCCTGTCAGTAGCAGCTTTCGTTCTGCAGTCTACAATATAGATGGGGGTTTATACAACTTTGTCTCCTCGGCGAACCCAAGCAAGGGTGATCTCTGCCATTCCCACCCCACACCCAAAGTCCGCACACAAACTTTACACCGAGTTTCCATTCAACCGTCTTTGATGGTGGCAACCCTTATACGGTTATCGGATTTTCATCTGCTCCTTGTGTCTCTGCTTTCTTCAACAGCTACCAACTTCTTCCAAGAATGTTACAGGGCATTAAAGGGTCTAATGCCTGAGCCTTGGGTCTGCTGTGAGTGAAACTTATTGCCAATACCGTACATGAATGCTAAATTGAGACTAGGGATTTTCTTTCCTGTGGGAGGAAGAAGGGACAGGGTCCATAATGAACTGATTAAAAGGATGAAAGATAAAAGTAGGGAAGTAAAGGAGGTGCTTGCGACCCCCATTAAACTTATTTACTAGCCAGTCCTTAATTTGAACCAAGGAAATGCTAATAAATAATAGTAATGCTATTTGGTTTACATTCCACTAACTTCTTTTACGGTTTTCAGAGACACCGAGGTGCCAAAATTCAGTCCCGCAGGACTTCTTTCACGTGCCAAGAAATCTACCGACACGAGGCTGACGTGTTTGAGCACTTTCAAATACCACCGGAAAGAGCCAGGATCAAACCTGCCAAGTTAGGGTCAGAAGGCCTGCAACTCAAACACCTGAACTAGTCAGCCTGGCCGATAATAATAATAATAATAATAATAATAATAATAATAATAATAATAATAATAATAATAATGTGACATCGTTTTTACGTCCCAATAATTACTTGACGTAGTATTCGAGGTTCCAGGAGGTTTTTCTACAGGAGTTCTGACTGGAAATTGGGTGTTTATGTTCGTTTCAATACGTATATCTTCATTTATATAGATCACATTAATCTAACCAACAGCACAGAAACACAAGCAAAGCCATCGGCGTACAGGCCATGAAGGCCCTTGGAGGAGTGAAGGCTTCACAATTTCCACCCTCGACACCAAGTGGGATACGGTGGTTAGATTTATACTTAGCCACTACGTCGCTAAGAATTAATCTGGAACTCATTTTTGGTTTAAACTGAGTGAATCTCAGGTCCACGTGTCTCTCCAAAAGTGGACAACTTGTTTCTAAATCTTTTGGCTTCGTAACAGGAATCGAACCAACGGCTTCCAGAATAAACCAAGCATACTTTTACCACATCGGCTAAATAGCCTCACGACAGAAATGTGCAATAATGGATACGTTCTTCCACATTGTATTGATGTCAGAAATGCCATCCAGCCGTAAATTTGGACTTAAATCGTCAAATAATGCTGAGCCCTAGTATCTGAGATGAGGCCAAGGAAAACTGAAATAAACGTGGTTAATGGAATGCAGATTTGTTGGATGGAACAACGAGCACATTACTTCAGTTTGATTAATTAATTCTGAAATAAATCTATATTTAATAAAAGAATTAGGTCTACTGATTTAAACGTATAACTGATATTTACTTGAACATACTCCTGAAGTATGTACAAAGTCGTTACCGTTTACGCCACAGCTGACGTGCTTTTAAAGTTATGTGAGATAATTTCTTATTAAGATGCCATGGCGCACTAGAAGGATGACGCTCTTCGTACGTTTTTTTCGTTTGCTTTCGATGAAGGAAGTAGAGGAGTTGAAAGACATTTCTGAAGAGAGGCCAAATGTAATTAAGTTTAATGGATTGTGCATTAACATGGATGTAACGGGAAGGTGAGGCACTAGCAAGCTTAATGAAACTTTCAAGAGATAATTGTACAGGTGATGCTATTTAAGTGTCACTTGTTAGAATTTAGGAATAGGAGGAGCAGGAGAATTGAAAAGGGCTGAGGTAGGTTAAATAATAATTCTAAGCGTAAATAGTCATATTTACTATTAAACGTTGATTGTCTGGAAAATGTGTATTAGTCATTAAATGGCTATAAGTTCAAAATACGTTAGACCAAGCTGCGTTCTACAGTTTCGTAAACAAAAAATGGAACTAACTTATTAATTAACGAAAGTTCATAAAAAAGAAACAATGTCAATAAAAGTGAAACTTAATCATTACAACATCGTAAAAAAAAAACGAAGTGCCTGTAAGCAACTGAATATGTTTGGTCTTAAGAAAAAGAGCAATTGACGAATTAGAAATGAACGAAATGAGAACTCTAACTATAAGACATATTCTAAGTCCAAATTATAATGAAAACGAATGGTGGAAAAGGAAGAAGGAAAAACAAAAGTGAAAAGTTTGTGGACGGTATCGAGAAAAAGGATGATTTCCTTTCAAGGTCGTTTGGTCGGTATGAATCTAGAAAGGATATTTATTTATTTTATTTTATTATTTTATACTTCCGGGTTGATTTATCCCTCGGACTCAGTGAGGGATCACATGTCTACCATCTCAAGGGCAGTGCTGTGGAGCGTGAGACATTTGGTCGGGGGGATAAAACTGGGGAGGAATACCAGTTCCTTGCCCAGGTGGCCTCACCAGCTACGCTGGACAGGAGCCTTGTAGGGGATGGCAATATTGTAAGGGTTGGAAGTGGGACGGAGAAGGAAGCGGCCGTGGCCTTAAGTTAGGTACCATCCCGGCATTTGCCTGGAGCAGAAGCGGGAAACCACGGAAAACCACATCGAGGTTGGCTGAGGAGGTACTTGAAACCCTCTCTACTCGGTTGACCTCCCAATGCTGAATGGACCCCGTTCCAGCCCTCGAACAACTTTTGAAATTTCGTGGCAGAGCCGGGAATCGATCCCGGGCAACCGGGGCTGGCAGCTAATCACACTAACCACTACACCACATAGGCGGGCCCAGAGAGGATAACGAAGCATAACGAAGATAATATTTGATCATTTCGATAAAAAAAACCCCTGAACTTTAATTCGATGGTTTATCGATGTTAAACAGGACACACTGAGCTCGATAGCTGCAGTCGCTTAAGTGCGGCCAGTATCCGGTATTCGGGAGATAGTAGGTCCGAACCCCACTGTCGGCAGCCCTGAAGATGGTTTCCCGTGGTTTCTCATTTTCACACCAGGCAAATGCTGGGGCTGTACCTTAATTAAGGCCACGGCCGCTTCCTTCCCACTCCTAGACCTTTCCTGTCCCTTCGTCGCCATAAGACCTATGTGTGTCGGTGCGACGTAAAGCAACTAGAAAAAAAAGGACATCTCTGAGCTGGGTATCACCGAGCAAATTGGCCGTGCGGTTAAAGCCGCGCAGCTGTGTGCTTGAATGAGGGTTTTGAATCCCAATGTCGGCAGCTGGTTTCCCGTCGTTTCCAATTTCCAGTCCAGCCAAATGCTCTGCCTTAATTTAAGGCCACGGTCACTTCCATCTTTCTTTCTTTTCTTTCCCATCGTCGTCAAAAGGCCTACCTACATCGGTACGACGTATGGCAAATAAAAATATGTTGAGTATCAGAAAAAGCGAGATATAAAAATATTTATTTATTGCAGCAGAGGTGATGTGGTATTTACACATAATGATAAGTTATAGATAAATTCACGTACTTAAGTTTCGACTTTATTTACGTTTTTCAGGCTGAGGATAACTTTGAATAAATTCGAGACTTACATATCTGAATTGAATTTGTGGTAAAAACTACATCTAAAGCTTACCAAGGCGAGATATTAGATGGAGGAATTCTGAGAAGAAAGAGGTTAAGGAGTTTGGGGGAGGGAAGCGCACCCCGGAGAATGAGAAGTAGCAAAGGAAATCTGTCTGGACGGAGGAAAGAATGAATAAGTACTGGAAAGACAGAAAGGCAAGGAGAGGAAAGAAAATCATAAAGTTACTTCACGTGCTTCACAACAAGCCTATATCGAAATAATAATAATAATAATAATAATAATAATAATAATAATAATAATAATAATAATAATAATAATAATAATAATAATAATAATAATAATAATAATAATACTGAGCTCGAAAGCTGCAGTCGCTTAATTGCGGCTAGTATCCAGTATTCGGGAGATAGTGGGTTCGAACCCAAGCGTCGGCAGCCCTGAAGATGGTTGTCAGTGGTTTCCGATTTTCCAAACCAAAACAAATCCCATGGCACTACAGCCGTTGAAGGGCCTTGGCCAATAAAGCGACCACTGCTCAGCCCGAAGGCCTTCAGATTACGAGGTGTCATGTGGTCAGCACGACGAATCCTCTCGGCCGTTATTCTTGGCTTTCTAGACCGTGTCCGCTATTTCACCGTCAGATAGCTCCTCAATTCCAGTCACGGAGGCTGAGTGGACCTCGAAACAGACCTAACTTCCAGGTAAAATCCCTGTCCTGGCCGGGAATCGAACCCGGGGCCTCCAGGTAAGAAGCAGGCATGTTACTCTTACACCACGGGGCTGGCGTCTCCGATTTTCACACCAGGCAAATGCTGGGGATGTACCTTCTTTAAGACGACGGCCGGTTCTTTCCAACTCCTAGCCCTTTTTTGTCCCATCGTTGTCATAAGACCTATCTGTGTCGGTGAGCCGTGAAAAAAGTTGTAATAATAACTGTTACGGAGTTATCCGTGGAAGTCAGAGGTGAAAGAAGGTGCGGGCTGGAATGGGTCTAACTACAAGTTCGAAAGATGAATTAAAATTTCAACAAACGTTATATTTTCAAACTTAACAATGGTGACATAGAATTTGAGCGTACAACAAATAACAAGTTAAATCAGGTACACAATCAAGAAGTGCAAGATTAGATAAAATCATAAACCAGTTTCCACTAGGGGAAATAACAAAATCAGGTACCAGAGTAGATTTACAAGAAAGCACCAGTTAATTGGTGTTTACCAATTCTGGGCTACGGCCCCCAAATTTATCAATCGTTGAGCTCTCAGCTCACAATCACAAAACACCAAAGGGCAGAAAACTCTTATTTACATGGAGCTCTTGCTCCCGCTTAATAATGTCAAGCCTCCTAGAGGCACCTTCCAAAATACCAGAACGAGCGGACCTGCTCTCAATTCTACAAGCCTATCCAAGGCCACAACAAACTTCACTTCTAACTGCCCTCAAGGCACACAAAGAAGCAGGGGCATTTAATACCAAACCTACAGGGCCTTCACACGAAGAAAACAAAACATCGGGTTGATTAAATGGCCCAAAATACAAAATTGAATGGAGGCGAATACATGCACTCCTACACTAAAGTTTATTAAAACCTATGTAGCGCTAGGCCGATAATACAGGGGCTAATCCCAAGCTAGGGAGGTGACTCGTATGAGAAACTTTAATACATTAATGAAGAGAAGAAACGGTTACGGTTGAAATGAGGGGGAGCTCGAGAGGGTAAAGCACTCTCTATCCCCGAATTAAAGTTCAAGAAAACTGAAGTTTACCAGCAAAAGGGTTTACATGTTTAATAGTTTACATATTAAAGGTTTCGAACCTTCCCCGGGAGTTAAACTGCTGAGCTAGCAAGAAATAAAGATGTTAAGAGGCCATTACCTTGTAGAAGAACTGCTGTCTGAAGAACGAGGCGCTTCCCGCTCCTGCTACATATTCACACACTGAGTTAGATATTATACTAGTGGCCCGGAGACAAGAAAATCAGCAGTTTTTATACTCTCGTGGAAAATTCGAGACATTTCAAGAATGAGTAGACACACCCGCTCAACTTTATTGGATAGCTTAGAGCTACATATCCATATCGAAGAAGACATACATGATTGGCTGAGAATTAATTAAATAAATTCGGGATTGGCTAAGTTCAAACCTGGTGGAAGGAAGGATTAATATTGCCAACCCGAAAATAAAAGAACAAAATTTAGTAAAGACAAAAATTTTTGAATACAAAATTTCTTCAAGAAGGTTCATTCATTTGCACCAGAGTGCATGATCATAGTTTTCTTGTAGAGACATCTGGTAGAGAACGTCCACACTTCTTGATCAATGACAAACAAAAGCAAATCAAAAACACACAGTGACATCTTCTGATAACCAGTAGAGTTAGTTCGGTGGTTAAAGTTCCGGGTTTCTCCAGTAGAGAAGTTTCAATTGGCGCAAGATTTGAACTTGCGTCGTAGGGGTGTACCGCCCGGTACAATAATAATAATAATAATAATAATAATAATAATAATAATAATAATAATAATAATAATAATAATAATTGAGAGAAGTCGCCTACCGAGTTGCATATCTTCGAATGTAGTAGTAGGCCTACCACTTAGGTGATATGCGTACTAATTTCAATATTCCAATTGTGCAGTTTTTTAACAGTGAAAGGGAACTCTTCTGAACTTTTTCTATAGCTCAGGTGATACTGTGGGCTTACTGTAAGGTGAGTGCGTCACCTGAACACTTCTACACATCAACAACAATGACGTGAAGTGAACCCACTAACTTGGGATCAGGAACCCGACACTCGGGAGATAGTGGGTTCGAACCCAACCGTCTGCAGTCCTGAAGATGGTTGTCCGTGGTTTCCGATTTTTCAAACCAAAACAAATCCCATGGCACTACAGCCGTTGAAGGGCCTTGGCCAACGAAGCGACCGCTGCTCAGCCCGAAGGCCATCAGATTACGAGGTGTCATGTCTCTTTTTCTCATCAACCAAGACAAGAAATTGTCTACCTGTTCAAAAGCATAGTCACAGTAGTACTGTTACGCACTTTGGAGTTAACCTTTCTTCAAGATCCGCCGTTCTCACTTGATCTGACTCATCCAGCTTGAACAATACAAGAATTAAAATTGTCAACATGGATCTAACTTTAAAACTGCCAACCAAAATTGAATTCAAGCCATACCTGACGAGCAGCTTATTACTGGCATTCACTAACAATGAAAATCGCAATTCCCTCTACGAAGTAAGGTTTAATTATTACTGAACGAGCCTCATATATGTAAAATTGCATTATACTTTAATTATTATGTCAAATGATGTTCCATTAAATGATCTGAAACTATACACAGAACAGACCGACCTATTTCATATTGCAGTGTATTGTGTAGACCAGAAATTATCGATTCAGTGGATTACAAATTACAATCAGTTACTCCACATAAAATTCAAGCGCTTTTCCTTCAAGCCATCTGTGGTTTGTTAACAGTAGTTTCCCTTATTGAATGATAATGCAAATTCATGGAATTTGTCATTGTAGTTTCGCTCCCTGGCGGTGAGGACGATTACGAAAGCGAAACATAAACAGTCAATGAACCAAACTAGCGCGAAAATGAAGAAAAGCTGTTAGCTCGGAAATATTAAGCAAAAGGATATAAGGAAGAAAAGTGCAGCAATGAATTACACATGTGAAGCTCAATCTCGAAGTAACTGCTTAAAAGGCTAACGGAATATAAGGTATTCCTCTAAATCATCGCCTCACTAATCCATTAACCACAAATTTCTATGAATTTGATACCCCGACCGTTTCTAGGAATACACCTCAAGTATGTAGATAGCGTGTAACTTAACGTCCCATTACAAGACAGGCGAGGGTACTAAACGTGTGTTAATTCGAACATGCAACCCAAGGGAAGTTAATTAAAACAGCGGAAATGCTCATCTATTAAATGGTGTGGGTGTTTGTACGTAAAGGAGAAGGGTTACGAAAGTTAAGTTAATGAAGAGGTCGGAAAAAGATTAAGGAGGTACGTCAGAACCACCGGACAATAAAATGAGGACTCCAGATAAGAACGTTATCTCATCATGGCGTCTACAGAACAACTGTAAACAAATGGACCGTTTCACATATTAAAAGATAGATCCTCGTTGCTTGCTTGCGATTAATTTTAACGCTGCTTTACAACCTTATAAAGGCAACCTTTTACAAATAATTTCATCATTATGCAAAGAAGAAAAAAATTGAATCACCATGGAGCATGAAATGTTTAAATTTTCATTTATCAGACAATCAAGTATGATTTTCCAATGCCGGGCTGAGTGGCTCAGATGACTGAGCTGCTGGCCTTCTGACCCCCACTTGGCAGATTCGCTCCTGGCTCATCCCGGTGGTCAAATACATCAGCCTCGCGTCAGTATATTTTGTGGAATGTAAAAGAACTCCTGCGGAACAAAATTCCGGCAATTCGGCGTCTCCGAAAACCATCATATGTAATATTTCCTGGGACGTGAAACATTATTATTATTATTATTATTATTATTATTATTATTATTATTATTATTATTATTATTATTATTATTATTATTATTATTATTATTATTATTATTGATTTTCGAACACCACAGTATTTCTATTTGTTAGAAATAAACCTGACAGACTGGCCGTCACAATGTGTGTCTATGTTTAGGCGGAAGTGAACTATGTTCGTTAAACTTTCCGTGAGCGAATTGCGATGTTCTGGTAGACAATATCTACTGAACTAGGAACTTTGGAACGTATTTCGAGCCTAATAAGATGACGAGATATGTACTATATTCAGACTTGGGGTATATATTTGGAAAACTACAGTGAATGTAATGTAAACATAGTGTAAACATTAGAATTATATGCATGTCGGATAGCTCATGAATTAGCATTACCGGACATACGATAATACAAACTGTCTACACGTGAGAAATGTATTTTTCAAATTTGGACCCGTATCCTTGTTAGTTCTGTATGCGTAGGGGATTACGTTACGTGAAACATACAGTAGTCGATTCATATGTCACTTTCTCGTAACACCGTAGCAGGAAATTGATTATTATATGTCAAAAACCATTCCGTACGAAATAGTACGAAGTATATACTGTATCTTGCAACGGCAATAAAAATATGTGAGAAATATCCAAACAATAAATTTATGGTTTCTGTGGAATACTGTCACAACATTGCGTCGCGATGAGATCGCCTACAATGGCTTTAAGCGTTTTACCTTGTGACATTCAGATGTCCCATTGACGGTATAACAGATCTTGAAAAGAGAAAATCGAAGGTCAGTAAATCTCTCTGGTGGAGATATTAGTGTAGTGTAGTGTACGGCAGTCCGGTTAACATAGTGTTGAAGAATTTGAGCAGAGACTTGTAACTGTTTGTCAAAATTTCAAAATGATATATTTGAAAGAATTCGAAGCTCAATGCGGCGAGGAGTACAGGTCTGCATTCGGGTACAAGGACGACACTATAAGTACGAGTAAGTACTCTGTACAGTCACTGTAGATGTAACTGTAACATACTATAAGTAAGACAGTTTTGTTGCTCATTAAAAACAATTGCACTTCTATCAAAGTATTGAATAACTTTTCTTAAAGATGTATTAGTACCTTTTCATAATTACGAAGACATTTACACTCAATCAATTCAGTGGTGGCTGGGAACCACAAATTCAAAATTATCTCATACACGGCTCGTTTGCGGACCCGTGTTTACTAAGACTGTTTTGCTTCTAATATCGTGTACTTGCTAAGGGCTTTACGTCGCACCGACACAGATAGGTCTTATGGCGACGATGGGATAGGAAAGGCCTAGGAGTTGGAAGGAAGCGGGCGTGGCCTTAATTAAGGTACAGCCCCAGCATTTGCCTGGAGTTAAAATGGGAAACCACGGAAAACCATTTTCAGGGCTGCCGATAGTGGGATTCGAACCTACTATCTCCCGGATGCAAGCTCACAGCCGCGCACCTCTACGCGCACGGCCAATTCGCCCGGTATATCGTGTACTTAGAGCTGTTTTGATTTGTATGTATGTTCAGTCCGTCCGCGATTCCGCTGGTGGGATCCCCAACAGCTCTGCCCTCAGCTGTCATAGATGGCCTAGGCATCACTGAAGAGGCGTACTAGGGAAATGAGGAGTGAGGTAGTTTCCCGTTGCTTTCCTCACCGAGCCAGAGTTGCTATTACATATCAGTCTGCCAAGCCCACTCAAATGCATACACTAACCGACCCTATGAGCAACATTTTCACACCATTCATAGCAGGGACTGGCTGCATAAGGATTGGCATTACTAGCATTGCTCAAACCTCAGTCACTTGCATATTGTCAAAGCCAAGGATAAGACAGAGACAGATCTATGAAAGTAACAACATTGCTCTAGCCTATACCAGAAGACAAAGTCCACTGTAAACACTAATCCTGACAGCAAAGGCATTGTTTTGATTTGCGCTATTAATTATGATTTTTTAATTTCGTGTGGCTATTTCTAGCCGGGTACAGCCCTTGTAAGGCAGACCCTCCGATGAGGGTGGGCGGTATCTGCCATGTGTAGGGTAACTGCATGTTATTGTGGTGGAGGACAGTATTATGTGTGGTGTGTGAGTTGCAGGGATGTTGTAAACAGCACAAACACCCAGCCCCCGGGTCATTGAAATTAACCAATGAAAATTAAAATCCCCGACCCGGCCGGCAATCGAACCTGGGACCTTCTGAACCGAAGGCCAGTACACTGACCATTCAGCCAACGAGTCGGACATTAATTATGATACACTTGCATATCACGATTTCCTTCGGAGTTATGTCCAAAGACTCCACTAGACACATCATGCTCTGGACATTCTCTCACGGAATCCACCAGAATGTATGTTATCATGTATTAATCTGAAGTAACTCGACTTTGATTCTTTGTCACTTAACGGCACCATCGATGGATATGAGCTACTATGATCGTGATATCTGATCGTAGCAGTCCACCGCAACTACTATAACGAAACCAGTTCCTCTTTAACAGTTTTCATGAGGTTACAACGGAGAAGTTACTTTCTCAAGCATGAATGAAATCACTTCACCCATTATGTAAAATAGACATCAGCAGGTTTCTTAATAGTCTATCATCTTGTACGTATTCTCTTTCAAAAGTATTGATATGTAAAGTGCTTTCTTTTTATCCGTCGTCTAGGACAAAGGAATAAAAGATGGTAAGCAAAAGACGGGGGAAGAAAGAAAAAATAATTATATTAAGGGAGATTGGATCAGATTTTATATTTTATGAAACTGGAATCGATGACAGTTCCTGTATAACGACGAAGAAATTCAAATTAGGAGGGATGGCTACTTGACGGCTTCAAAATAAAAATATTTATTCAATCTTTTATTAAAATATCTATGGTAGGATGAGAACGGCTTCCCCGAGAGTAAAAAGGAGATGCAAAAGTGTATGAATTAATTACTTTTAACCTTTTGGACTTCCGGCGTGTAAGAAAATGAGGTGAAATTCTGTACGTTTCGCAGAGAACTTTGCTCTACGTCTTCAGAAGAAAATCTCGTCTGTTCACGAGGAAGACTTCTACCATAATGGGGGTTTGATTTTTAAGAATGCTTTAGCATTGGCCTATTGTAAGTGGTACTCTTGTTCGTCACTAGATGGCTCGCTGTACGCTAGCCTTCCGAGCTCCAATTAAGATGTTTCTTGTTCCATCATGTGTTCGTCCGAAGTAAACATCAAGGTAATCAGACGAATTTGGGATGAAATTCCTTCTACCACATTCGTCCCTAATGTCCGAATCACAAGATTCTAGCCAATAGAACAAACTGTAGGGGCACTGCAGGGAAACCCCCTCAGACCTTTGCTGTATAACAGCGCCACAATGGACGTATACAATAAAACTGAAATGGAAGACGTCTCCATATTAATTTGTGCATATGATATGGATCTATATGTCTTTTCACGAGAGTTTAATCATGATGTAAACATGGCATGTCCACGTCTCCACCAAAGAAATAGTTTTGATTCGCTGAGCGTGTAGTACCGACCTCCACCCCGTCATCGTCTAGTGATCTGACGTACAGGCTACACATTGCATACGACAACAGTGCGAAGATCTGAAATACTGAATAAACGACTAAACATGGATTCTGTTCACTTAGTTTGTTGAACACATTCACAATGCACTTCCTATGGTTACTTCTGAGCGGTTTTCCTCATTTGAGCTCCACTACGCAAGATGGTCCTACCTCTTACTCCATTTCTCTCACTATGAATACTGACACTGACTGCTGCTGCAAGGTGTAAAACGTTTTCTCCACGCTGTATAGCTTGGGACTTTCCCCCCACTACGAGAAGACTTCCTGTATTACACCACGCATTGTGCCTTCATTTCTCGTTATTTAATAACTATTTTATATAAAAAAGCATATATTTTAATTTGATCACGTACTCTTCCAAACTCTCTAAATGTAATAAACTAAACTAAAATTAATGCGACCTACTACTTTTCTTCGAGCACTCATACAGTTGAGTGAGTGCGACGGTTGCTTCTCCAATCAACTACGTCTATGTTCACGTGTCAAGGCTATGTCCTCCGCCTATTTGTTTACATCAGGATTAAACTCACGTGAAAAAGCACCCACATTGCTCAAAAAAACATGTAAGAAGTATTTGATAATCTTATTTATTATCTGGGCAGAAAGAAAATTGAAACTACAATGCACGTTAAAGAACTCCTGCGGGGCTAAATTCCGGCACCTCGGCGTCTCCGAAGACCGTAAAAGTAGTTAGTGGGACGTAAACCAAATAACATTATTATTATTTAAAGTACAATGATGACTTTCAGAAATGGAAATTCACAACATAACTAACCAAACCGCAGAACTCGCAAGAGTAAACAGCTGCATATTCTTAAGGGTGACCCTGCAAACAACTGGGAAATGTTTAACAAAAGATATCAAGGACAGAGTTAATGCAGTGATAACCGATATGAGTGAAATCTCACTACTTAATAAGCTTTCAATTCAGACATCAGTATGTTGATTTCACGAGATGATTTCCCTCATAATTATATATGGAATAGAAATAATATGGGAATATCTTACGAAAACCAACCATAAGTTGATTGAAAAAAGTGAAATCCATGTATCTGAAGGAGACACTTCGCCTTATCAAAGAGCACACCCTCAAGACCAGTCTATGAGATAACTCGAGAACATGTTTTCTTAGAAGAACACCGACTGAAACTCCTACGTCCATCTACAACCCAATACTAGCCAATAAAGAAATCAAACATTTGAAGAGACCTTCATATCATAGGCGCAATGACTACAGAAGAATAGAAGACCCCAAAAAATGAACTCACACGATGAACCTGCTTGCGACGCACGGCTTCCAAAATAAACTTTTCAGAAAGAAAGATTTCCACGAACCAGGTAAAAGCCGCATATGTGAACTATATGGGTAAACTTGTGACAGATACCAGTTCACAATGTACAAGTACACTGACTGAGCAAATGTCATGGGATAGCGGAGCACTGATGCGCAGGTGTGTTGTCTGCGCACCACACGCCCCCTGTGCCAGCGGCAGTTGTATAGGAGACCTTGTGAGCAGTGGCTGTGTATGTGGCAGGTGTAACATTGAACGTCGTCGTGAGCAGACACCGTTCGAACGCGGTATGGTGGTCGGTGCCCGACGGATGGAAAGTGCGATTTCGGAAGTGGTGCGGAATTCGGCTTCACACGATCAACCGTGCCCAGGATGTATCGTGAATGGTTGAATGCGGGTGTCACTGTCCACAACAGACGAACGGCCGGCCGTCCAGCCACCCTCGATGACCGTGACCGGTGACATCTGAGACGGATTGTCAATAGTGACAGATGGGCAACCGTGCAACACATCACGGCTCAATTCAACACAGGCCGTGCTAGACATGTCTCCCAGTGGATAATCCGTAGGAACATGGGTTCTATGGGGTATGGGAGCCGGCGCCGCACATGGGTGCCACTGTTAACCCAACATCGTCGGGCCCAACGACGCGCATGTGTTGCCAGTCACCAGGGGTGGACACTGGAATAATGGCGTAACGTGATATGGTCGGACGAATCACGATTTCAACTGCACCATGCCGATGGGAGGCACCGCGTATGGCTCAGACCACATGAAGATGGATCCCGCCTGCCTCGAAGGTGTGGTCCAGGGCGCTGGTGTCTCTGTTATGGTCTGGGCCTGGGGTGCATTTTCCTGGTATGGAATGGGCCCCCTAGTTGTTCAGGAAGAGACTCTGAATGGTACGCGTTATGTTGAGCTGCTGGGAGACCATCTCCACCCATTTTTGGCCTTCCAGCGCCCAGACGGTTCTGCGGTGTTTCAAGATGATAACGCGCCGCCACATCGCACCCACGTCGCCCGGGAATGGTTCCAGGAACATGCAGAGGAGGTACAACGACTGCCATGGCCACCCAGGAGCCCCGATATGAACCCTATAGAGCATATCTGGGATGTCCTGGAACGCAGGCTCCATGCCATGTATCCTGCACCCACGAACAGACCAGCATTGGCGGCCGTTCTGCAAACGATTTGGTGTCAGCTGCGTTCAGAGGACTACCAGGGACTTGTCAACTCACTTCCACGGCGTCTCACTGCAGTTCGCAGGGCCAGAGGGGCCCCACATGCTATTAGGTGACTATCCCATGACATTTGCTAAGTCAGTGTATATTCTATCTTTGAATAAACGTGTACACAGACCTTTAATGTATAAACTATGCTTTAATAAAATTAATATTAACCGTACATTTGTTTTAAAGGCTTGACTAACTTTTTTGATTTTGTCAAAAAATATAGGACTGCTGTCGAAATAGAACAATGTTTCTTACCATTAATAATAAAAATGTTCGCTTCTGTGGTGTAGTGGTTAGCGTGATTAGCTGCCACCCCCGGAGGCCCGGGTTCGATTCCCGGCTCTGCCACGAAATTTGAAAAGTGGTACGAGGGCTGGAACGGGGTCCACTCAGCCTCGGGAGGTCAACTGAGTAGAGGTGGGTTCGATTCCCACCTCAGCCATCCTGGAAGTGGTTTTCCGTGGTTTCCCACTTCTCCTCCAGGCGAATGCCGGGATGGTACCTAACTTAAGGCCACGGCCGCTTCCTTCCCTCTTCCTTGCCTATCCCTTCCACTCTTCCCATCCCTCCACAAGGCCCCTGTTCAGCATAGCAGGTGAAGCCGCCTGGGCGAGGTCCTGGTCATACTCCCCAGTTGTATCCCCCGACCAAGAGTCTGAAGCTCCAGGACACTGCCCTTGAGGCGGTAGAGGTGGGATCCCTCGCTAAGTCCGAGGGAAAAACCGAACCTGGAAGGTAAACAGATGATGATGATGATGATGATGAATCATAATAATAATAATAATAATAATAATAATAATAATAATAATAATAATAATAATAATAATAATAATAATAATCGCTGAGCATGTGCACGATGGCAGTTTGTCCACCTGTCTTATTGCTCCCCAGATTCTGAGACACACAAATAGGCATGCCTCTCCCTATCCGAGTCATAGTCAAGCAGGCACAGAAGAGTTAATTAAAGGTGGAATCGTCGACCTTGAACCTTCATGGCACAGCGGTAGCGCGCTGGCCTCTCACCGCTGGGTTCCGTGGTTCAAATCCCGGTCACTCCATGTGAGGTTTTTGCTGGAGAAAGCGGAGGCGGGACAGGTTTTCCTTCCGGTACTCCGGTTTTCCCTGTCATATTTCATTCCAGCAACATTGTCCAGTATCATTTCATTTCATCGGTCATCCATTAATCATTACCCCAGAGGAGAGCGACAGGCTTCGGCAGCCGGCACAATTCCTATCCTCGCCGCTAGATGGGGCCTTTGCCCCGTTTCAATTGGGAAGGGGGGATTTTTGTCAGTTTGATATGTACTACTGCTGCTAAAATGTTTTCATTCTTCCCCTGAAAGACGATGACATCGTCTCTCAGGCCGGGATATTTATTACGCAGAAGGAGATGTGCGGAGAAAGTGAGAAGGTTTGTTGGCCGTGGCCTGTACTAGGAACTGTCCCGGCATTCGCCTTAGTGCAGGAGAATGGAAATCCACAGAAAACCATTCTCAAGACAGCCGACGGTGGGTCCCAGCCCCTGTCTGTCTCCCGAATGCAACCGCCGACGTTGTTCTTTTTATATGTCTTGGACACAGCGTGAAAGTTTAGTTGCGCTTGTGGTGTTATTTCGACACTGTGTGCTGTAATGGCTAGGTTGGCAATCAGCATGGTCAGGTAATGCTGCATGTTTTCCTGTAGTCGCCTGTCATTTTCAATCGTTGAGCTTCGTCGATGCGTATTCCTAATGGCATTGCTCCGCCTCTGTGGTGTGGTGGTTTGTGTGATTAGGTGAACCCCCCCGGAGGCCTAGGTTCGATTCCCGGCTCTGGCACGAAATTTGAAAAGTGGTACGAGGGTTGGAACGGGGTTCACTCAGCCTCGGAAAGTCAGCTGAGTACAGGGAATTTTCATTCCCACCTCAGTCTTCCTCGAAGTGGTTTTCCGTAATTTCCGAATTCTTCTGCAGGCAAGTGCCGGAATGGTACCCAATTTAAAGCCACGGCTGGTTCCTTCCCTCTTCCTTGTATATCCCTTCCGATCTTCCCATTCCCCGCCCATAAGAACCCTGTTCAGCATAGCAGGGGCGGCCGCCCGGGTGAGGTACTGTTCCTTCTTCCAAGTTGTATCCCCGACTCAAAGTCAAGCTCACTGTCATTGAGCTGATATATATGGGATCCCTCGCTGGGTCTGAGGAAGAAACCAACCCTGGAGGGAAGACGGATTAAGAAAGAAAGAAAGAAAGAAAGAAAGAAAGAAAGAAAGAAAGAAAGCTGTAAGCAACCCCCAAAGTACAGAGTATATTGTGGGCTAGAGACAAGCCTTCTCCTGCAGTTACTGGAATGGTCATTGATGTGGGTTTGTGATTACATGATTTTTTTTGTTTTTTTTGTTAGGGGCTTTACGTCGCACCGACACAGATAGGTCTTATGGCGACGATGGGATAGGAAAGGCCTAGGAGTTGGAAGGAAGCGGCCGTGGCCTTAATTAAGGTACAGCCCCAGCATTTGCCTGGTGTGAAAATGGGAAACCACGGAAAACCATTTTCAGGGCTGCCGATAGTGGGATTCGAACCTACTATCTCCCAGATGCAAGCTCACAGCCGCGCGCCTCTACACGCACGGCCAACTCGTCCGGTGATTACATGATTTTAGGATTAGTCAAAAATGACCGAACATTGAGAGCTATAAATGCTTGATGGTTAATCTGCAGGTAATTCCGCCGAGAATGAAAGAAAAATTAAGCATATCGGTCCACTAGAACGGCCTAACGGATTCGACAAAACTGTTTTAGTAATAGTTTAATATAAAGATAATAGACTGTTGTATTCGTTGTGTAAAGGGAACTAACACATAGGTCATCGTAAGAACCCTGCGCGTATATACAGAATAATATCCTCATTCGCTCCTTTGTTCCTTGTTTCCATCAATTACGGACAGGAGCCAATTAGACTTAGGTCATATTTACAGGTTCTTAGGTCTCAAGGCTCTTTATGTATTATGTATCACTATTCTCCAATAGCACTGTCAAGGGTCACCTAACCACAAGCAAAAAATAAAAATAAAAGATGAGTATACCTGAGTGAAAATCAATAAACGTAATTATTTAGAAAATGTCAGAAAAATTATCCGCACAACCATAAAATTTGTATCCGCCAAGACACTAATTTCGCGGACATCCGCATCCGCGAGGGCTCTAGTAATCGTCAATAATAATAATAATAATAATAATAATAATAATAATAATAATAATAATAATAATAATAATAATAATAATAATAATCCTGATGAACTTGTGAACTTGTTCTTAGTTTTATGGCCGAATGTTCTTTCAGTCAGTCCTATGGTGGTATGGAGGAACTAACATACTTAATCCCCGAATCAGGGAAATCAGTCTAATGCGGTTAAAATGCACGATCTGGTCAGGAATCGATCCCGGGACCCTCTGAACTGTAGGTCTCGACGTTAACAAGCAGTCAAATATTTGTAATAATAATAATAATAATAATAATAATAATAATAATAATAATAATAATAATAATAATAATAATAATAATAATAATAATAATAATAACAATAATAATAAATATACGAGGAAAGAGAAGAAGAAATTAAATATTTGGTACTAGAAACAAGCTTTTCCCGCCCGTTTCTCCATATTTTCACTGAAACGTTTTGAATTGCGTAATATGTTTTAGTTACACATCTCTGAATTTGTACGTTCTGTATATATATGCGTGTGTGTATCTTGGGCTGAAATGTTTGAGAGTAAGTCTCTGCATATCGCACAGTGTGGATGACTCAACATAACATCAACACAGTGATTACACCTGTGCCTTCGAGCGGCTACGGATCGAACGCAGGTTTCCATTGCACACGGTGGTAATTAGCTACTATATACCATTACCACATAATCTAGGTATGGAAATACCGGGAGTGAAAATGAGCTTCCAATTATCGACTGGAGCTAACAACTGGGATACTGCCTTCCATCCTCTCAAAAGAAGAATGTACGTGTCAGTCATTGCATAAGACGTTATGATACATAGTTCAACCTACGTACCTATACAAGATAAAGACGAGTGGTAAATATACGCATCCTTCAGGAAGGAACGTATTTTTTCTAGTTGTTTATCGTTGTACTAACTGAGATTTTCGGGGACGATGGAACAGGATACGGTGAGGAATTGAACAAAAGTGGCCGTAGCCTTAACTGAGGTACAGTCCCAGCTTTATCATGGAGTGAAAATGGGAACCCATAGAAAATTATCTTCAGAATATCGGATGGTGAGTTCTAACTTGCCGGCCCCATGGTGTAGGGGTAGCGTGCCTGCCTCTCGCCCGGAGGCCCCGGGTTCATTTCCCGGCCAGGTCAGGGATTTTTCTCTCGACCTGAGGACTGGTTCGAGGTCCACTCAGCCTACGTGATTAGAATTAAGGAGCTGTCTGACGGTGAGATGACGGCCCCAGTCTCGAAAGCCGAGAATAACGACCGCGAGGATGCGTCGTGCTGACCACTAGACCCCTCGTAATCTGCAGACCTTCGGGCTGAGCAGCGATCGCTGGGCAGGCCAAGGCCCTTTCAAGGGTGCTAAGTGCCCGGGAGGGGGCAGTTTCTAACCTAATGCATGCTTAACAGCCATTTGGCCCATACCGTGCAGTCAATATCAACCTCATGAATACTGATTACTTCCCTTCGTAACTCCATTGATATGCTGAGGTGTGTCCATATACTCCTTCTTACATCCATATTATGATAAGGAAATGGATGCGATCTGTTTAGAGCATGTCGACTTGGCCACTTTTCGTCAAGATACCCTCCAGAAGAAGAGTTTGGTATTCGGCACTGCTGTTCATTTTCTGTAAGTGAAGTGAAGTCGTTCATTCCCAGAGACACGGCTTAAATCCCAGCTCAAGTTCAGAATCGAACCGAAAGCCACGATGCTAACTATTTAGCCAAGGAGAAGAACGTTGAGATGATACCATATTTTCGTAGTTTCAGTCCACGAATTCAAATCCCATGTCCAAATAAACGCAACTGCTTTTTAAGGAAGTTCAAAAAATGCCATCGTGTACAAACCCGCTTATTGCCAGAGAACTCATCATGGAGTTTCATGCGTTAAAGCAGCGCCTCTAGAACGCTGAAAATCTCACAAGTGCAAACTGAGGCGCAGAGTTCCTGTGCACAGTGCATCGGCCCCACTCGGCTCGGCTCGGACCAACGATTCCTCTCTGAGCTACTCGGCTAAGCTCGGCTCAACTCGGCTCGAATTTGGAGCGTTACGGAGCAAGTGAGGAAGAGGGAGACAGGCGAAGCGAGCGAGACAGGCGTAGTGAAAGAGAGAGACAGCGCTATTGCTCCATAATCGAGGAGTGGGGGTCTGCACCCTGGTCAACCAAGCGAAGTCGTCTTTTGCACCGTGCACAGTGCATGCACGAGACCCTGCGTTAAAGTGAACCAAATTCAGTTTCGAATATCTGTCCGTAAATCATCCAATTATCGGAAACTACGCTGGGTTTACCATCACAATACACTTTCCAATAACTAAGAAGACGAACCAGACTTCACGGTCTGCATTTGGAGTCCGACGAGTGTCCAAGACAGCTTGTCAAAGAAACGTTGTTTCCAGTGAAGTTGTAATGGAACATGACGCATTATACGCGTTACAGTTTCATGAATAGTTGTAATAAAATAAAATCATATGTTAATTGGCCATCGATTGTCGATGATGATGATGATGATGATGATAGTTGTTTGAAGGCGCCTAACATCTAGGTCATCAGTCCCTAATGGTACGAACTGAGACGAAAAGTAATGACAATTTAGTATTTCAAAATTAATCCATTGACCAGAATTAAAAACTAGACGATGAAGAATGAATGAATAAATGAATTAATTAATATTAATGTAAAATAGTCAGCAAATCCAATTCACAATATTGAAAGTTAAAAATAATTCCCAAATCAATCCACTGACTAGAATTCAAAGAAGGCGGCAGTGAACAATGAGTATAAACTTAAACAATCAGTGGATCTAACCCGCAATGCCCCACCTTCCTAGCAACTAACTTACAACAATGATATATACTGACCAAGGGGCTGCTTCCGAAGCACAATCCTGAATCGATGATGCTTGTTGTCTAAGGGATCCAAAATCCAGGTCAACGGCCCCTCATTACACTACTTATAGCTAGTAAAGTGGAACCATGGTATTTCTCATATTGTGCGTAATTCTCCCTTTTTCTCGGTTACATTTTGTTGTTCATCTGAAACCGGGAGTTGCACTATGGCTGAAGACTCATGAAACCAATCGTCCAGGATAACCTCTCTTATTATCTGTTCTATCGAAAAGATTAAAAATGGTTCTTTAGTTAAACCATTTAACTCCCCTTGAAATGACATGACAGCCTGTTCATCAGTCCATTAATGATAACTCCCTTGCTATCCTCCTATCGAAAAGGTGCACATGATGAAAAACATTTTTAGAAATTGTTCTCCATTATGGATGGTAGTTTTCCATTAACGTTAGTCATGTATATTTTGTGGGAGTGTAAAATCACTGTTTCTACTTCCTATAAACCCCAAACCATTCCAGGATTTAGAAATATTATGGACATTAATATCTAACATAGGACAGATATAAAGTTTGGTACAAATATATGAAGTAGTGTCCCAGTTATCTGAAATCAACGAGCGGACGAAGAGATAAATGAAAAATCTGAAATAAAGTCCGCTCGAATGAAAAACGGTCCCTTAATGACATCTCCCTTTTTAAATATCCTATCGAAATGATGCACGTAGGAAAAAAGTTTTAGAAATTGATTTTCATTGAGGCAGATAGATTTCCATTAAGTTTGGTTGTGTATATTTTGTGGGAGTGCAAAATCACTGTTACAGTTTCGTAAAAACCCCACTTGTTTAAGGGATTTAGAAACAATATTGGCCCAGAAACCTACCCAAGGACAGGTGAATTCTAAATATCAAGTTTGGTAGAACTCAGACAAACAGACAAACAAACAAAGAGACAAACAGACACCAAAGCTAAAAAATATGCAAATGGTCATTATTACACCTGAAACGGATAACTGGATAAAAATTTAACCAAAATTATCAGTGTAAAGGCACACGGTCGTTATGATTTTATTTATACAGATAAGGAATCTGCTTCATTACAACACCTTCTGGGCTATGTCCACTCGACTTAGCCTGTAAAGCCGTCCGTTAATGGTATCTCCCTTATCAATCATCATAAAAAACGGTTGGTTGATGCCAATCGAGTTTGGTCAAGTATATTTTATGGGAGTGTAAAATCACCGTTTTGGTTTCCTAAACACCCCCAATCCACTCTGGGTATTTGAAATGCTATGGAACTTAAAAACTACCTTTGGACAGGGGGATAGTAAATATGAAGTTTGGTTAACACATGTCCAGTAGTTTTGCAGTTATAAGAAATATGCTTACACGGACCAGTTTTTAGGCTAAGTCCGTTCGATGTTAGACTGAAAAACGGTCCGTTAATGATATCTCCCTTACTAATCCTCTATCAAAGCGATGCACATGAAAAAAAGTTTTAGAAATTGATTTCCACTAAGTATGGTTGTGTATATTTTGCGGGAGTGCAAAACCACGGTTTCGGTTTCGTATAAAATCCCAGTCATTTCAGGGATTTATCAAAAATATTGACCCTAAAAGCTACCCAAGAACAGTTGGATTCTGAATACCAAGTTTGGTAGAAATATATACAGTAGTTTTCAAGTTATAAGAACTCAGACAAACAAACAAACAAACAAACAAACAAACAAACAAACACCAAAGCTAGAAAGTAGGCAGGTCATTATTACACCAGAAACGGATAACTGAATGAAAATTTCACCCAAATAGTCAATGTACAGACACGCGGTCTTTACGATTTTATTTATATTGAAGAGTTTTGTCTGTACATCGCTCAGAATTGAAAAGGAATGGTATTTCTGTATCGCTCGTGTAGTGTCCACAGTAAGAAGAAAGTGCAATTCTCAGTCAGTTCTGTCTGTCTGTCTGTCTGTACGTGCATCACGAAAAAATGGCTGAACAGAATTTAATGAAATTCGGTACGTAAGATCGGAGAATAAGGCACTGCAATCTAGGCTATAAATAATTTTTATAACTCTGGATGAAATGGTAGATTAGAGGAAACGTAACTTGTAATTCTCAAATATCTATGTTATTAGTGGTTCTATCGATTAATATTACGTAACCAAATTTATAGAAAATACAATTTTTGATCATTTATGTCCTATATATTTTTGCCGCACCGGCTATAATAACCGAGATATTCATGATTTACACTGTTGTTACCCCGATCTACGAGAAAATGGCTCCACATAATAAGGCACTACAGAGTAGACTATAAATGAGTGAAATGGCTTGAAGAATAAGTCAAGAGGAAGTCATGAAAGGAGGAATGACTCCATTTATATTAGATGCCCTGATTTCAGAGAGTCGGAAGGAAACTGAATGTGAAGGCGTGCAATATTAGAACGCCATAACACAAATCAACAACAACAATGCATTGCCTATTTTGTGTTGTGACGTGCTTTGTCTCTACTGCTGCCGCTCATGTCCGACAGATGGTATTATTGCTGCGTGTCGCCTGAGCTAAGGGAGTTAGCCACCCGAGTAAAACAGCCTGCCATTACCCTGCTTCATACATGGTCTGATAACGACTGGTATGCGACACACTGGTTCATCACAGTATTCTGCTCTGTCCGTGATATATTGTATGTTATTGTTATAGGAATGAGGAAGTTGCTTACTTAACGGAGAGCGCTGTTTGTGGCTGCATCATTCCAGTTCTGGAACTGTTCACGGTTTGAACGGCAGCGAAGTACAGTACTGTTCGTGAAAAGTGAGAAACTGTGCCGTTTTGAATGTGATCGAGCATTCCAGTCTGTTAATATCGTATTCTAACAAGAATATTGACATCATTGTTCTATTTTACGAGTAGTAGGAATTCGCCTTTGTGTATTGTCTTGTTTTGTTCTCTTCTTCGATTGTGTTGACTCTCCAACAATTATCTTTATGCCACTATAGTAAGAAATGCCCCACTCAATTGTGACTGGCAGTAGGCATGAGGGTCTGCCAATACAGTGAAAACTCCCTAAAAGGGGATTCACATGATAAACAATGTATGGAAATCTTCCCGTAGTGTTTCTCCAGTAACGCTAAGAGCTACTTAATTTAATCAAATCTTTTTAACAACGTATGCACTAGTACTTTAAAAATCTGTATGCAATGTAAAATTCCCTAGCGAAGCACAGGTTCATCAGCTAGTCACCTAATGTGTACATGATTAAGATCGAACAGAATAATGAGAGAGAGAGAGAAAAAAAGATAGTGTTCTGGCTTCTCAAATTTAAAGTAACCAGCCTTTCGTCTCAGAGTTGCAGTGCCCTCAAAAGTTGAAATGTTACAGCTTTCTAAATTGCTGGCTAATACCCTACTGAGCCACCACTACAAGCCTCCTTTCAAGCATAAGACAGTGATTGTGTAGAAGGGGAGGTACATACCTTCATTTGCTATATGTGCCTGCTTGACTTTCGAAATCAAAACCTGAATTCCCAGAAGAGAATCCCCAGTTAATTTTACCGACTGAAAACATTAATTAAACATAAATTAATTCTGGATATTTTTGATATACGAAATCGCTAAAATCTAATTTCTCTGCTGAAAACTTAATTTTTAATTGTGAAAGAGAACGTATTACGAATCACGAAATAGTGATTATAAAGTTCAGCACACCACGAAATGCACCATTTTATCATGGCGTAGAAAAAAGTGACTTTTATTTTAGTTTCTTTCCTCCCTAGCATTTATCCCGTGAAATTGTTAGGGTCCGCTTTTCTGCCCTTAGGTTTCTATCGCTTCCGATCCTTGGCGTCAACTGGAGTATTACACACCAAGCACATGTTCTCCCGTAGCGCGTCAATCGATCTCTTCCTTGGCCGTACCCGTGGTTGATGGCCCTACGGGTTCAAATCTTGTGTCACCTTCGCAAGTACAATACTACTGCTTCACTGTACGTCACCATACCATCTTAGACGAGTCTCCCGCATTTTGTCAGCAATTTTGATCATTTTGACGTCATATATATTTAGGGCCCTATCTATATTCCTTAAAAGTATATGATGACTGTTGTGTAATTGTCAGTTCTCCACTGTTTAGGAATATGCAGAATTTTGGAAAAATTAATAAAATAGATTATCCATAGAAAATTACATTCCCAGACTTACCCTGACGCAGGACTTTTCTTTTTTTGCTAGTGGTTTTACGTCGCACCGACACAGATAGGTTTTATGGCGACGATGGGACAGGAAAGGCCTAGGAGTTGGAAGGAAGCGGTCGTGGCCTTAATTAAGGTACAGCCCCAGCATTTTCCTGGTGTGAAAATGGGAAACCACGGAAAACCATCTTCAGGGCTGCCGACAGTGGGATTCGAACCCACTATATCCCGGATGCAAGCTCAGAGGCGCGGGCCCCTAACCGCACCGCCAACTCGCCCGGTGCTGGACTTTGTGCCAGACAATATGTTCCTATTCAAGAGTTGTATATCGATATCATCATGGTCCACTTAATTTACTGTGCAATATTTTAAATTACCCTCTGTTATAAATCTTGTGCGGCTATAATTTTTTTCGGTATTCATCTACAGCATTGACAAGCACAAGTTAAGTTAGACATAGTACTGTGTATATTAAATTTATTAAACGTTTCTATCACGATTGTATTTACAGTAACTTAAATGTACCATATCATCGTTGCTCCTGCGAAAACCGCAATGTTATACCGACGCGCAACACACTTTTTATGATGAGCGATAATTCCTCGACAAATGTCACACAATATTGATCCTTATATGACAGAAACTTACCGGACCGGGCGAGTTGGCCGTGCGGTTAGGGGCGCGCAACTTTGAGCTTGCATCCGGGAGATAGTGGGTTCGAACCCCACTGTCGGCATCCCAGAAGATGGTTTTCCGTGATTTCCCATTCTCACAACAGGAAAATGCTGGGGCTGTACCTTAATAAAGGCCACGGCCGCTTCCTTCCCAGGCCTAGCCATTTCCTATCCCATCGTCGCCATAATACCTATCTGTGTCGGTGGGACGTAAAGCAAATAGCAAGAAAAAAAGAAGAACCTCACCGGCCAAATTTAAAATTTAAAATATTTCACATAGTGACATTTGCAGGCAACACAATTATTTATCTTCTTGGTTCTTTTACCATTTGTCTGGGGTCGGCAATCTCTATGGATTTAGCCAAGTTTTACGGCCGGATGCCTTTGCTGGCACCTACCCTATGTGTAGAGATGTATTCAATATTTCATGTCCCTCTAGAATTTTGTACTATAAGTCGTATGTAAATGAATATGCCTATTAAGAATAATCCAAAAACACAGTCTTCGAGTTAGAGAAATTCACCAAACGAAGTTAATCGGGAATCGAACCAGGGGCCCTCCGAACCGAACGATACTACGCTGGTCATTCAGCAGAGGGGCCAGATCAAATGTATCAAGTAAGATATTTCATTTAATGAAAATGAAAATCCTCAACCCGTTTCGAGTCATTCGACAGGATCAGGAATGGAATGAATGAAGCCCCCATCTAGCGCTGACGATAGGAATCGTGTCGGCTGCCAAAGCCTGTCACACACATCCGGGGCAATGACTAATGACTTACAGATGAAATTAGATTTATTGGGAGTGTTTCTGTAAGGAAAGATGACAGGGAAAACCGGAGAACCCGGAGAAATACCTGTTCCACCTCCGCTTTGACCAACACACATCTCACGTGGAGTGACAGGGATTTGAACCACGGAACCCACTGGTGAGAGGCCGGCGGGCTGCCACCTGAGCCTAGAAGACTCATTTAATTTAATAGCATTTTCATATAGTGCTGAAGGACAGTGAAATTCGACTTGCGCTGTCCTTCGAATAGGCAGAGAATTCACATGAATTGCATTTTCAAGAATGTTGCTACGAGTGAAGAATAAGAGAGAAAATGTTCTCCCGCTGGTGCTATTCGTCACCTCTGCAGAGTGAGCTCGTTCTGAAGGAGCGGCCAAAGGTCTGAAACACAATTTACTTTAAGGCAACCCCTTGTGACATGGCTGACGTGCTCCACAGCATACAATATCAACATAGCCCCGATCAGAACGGTTTGTAACACTTCCTGAAATGTAGAAGAGATGCTCCATAAACAGTTCCACCATACAAATCTTAGAATACTAAAAAAATAATTCATTAGGTAATGACTAGCGACGTAACATTATGCACTAAACGCGATTAAAATATGCATGCAATTATGCACTAAAATGTAGAAAATATGCATTAAAATTGAAAAAAATATTTACTTAAGATTAAGCCAATTTTATTACTTTGTTATTGTACCGGGCGGTACACCTCTGCGCCGCAAAGTTAAATCTTCCGCCAATAAATCCTCCTCTACCGGAGAAACTGTGAACTTTTAGAACGGTATTAATTCATGAGTTTTCTCAGAAGAGGTCTGTACTATAAATTTTGGGATTACAAAGTTGTCTATACTGTGTGGATTTCAATGGATGTTGTTTTCTATGGATCAAGAAGTGTGGACATTCGCTAATAGATGTCTCTACCCAAAAAGCTATGATCATGCACCCTGGTGCGAAGTGAAGGAACTTTTGTTGAAGAAATTTTGTATTTATAAGTTTTGGTCTTTACTAAATTTTGTTCTTTCATTTGTGGGTCGGCAATATTAAGCTTTCTTTCCGCCTGTTTTGAACATAGCCAATCATTAATTTCTGTAATTAATTTTCCACTTATCAGAGGTTTCTTCTTCGAATTTCCATGTGTAACTCTTAGCTACCCAATAAAGTTGAGTGGGTGTGTCTTTATTATTCATGAAAGGTCTCGAATCTTCCACGAGGGTTTAAAAACTGCTGATTTTCTCGGCTCTTCGCCACTTCAACAACATCTAACTTAGTGTATGGAAGTATATCAGGGGGCGGGTTGCGCCTCTTACTTCGAGTAGCAGCTCTTCAGCAAAGGTAATGGCCTCTTAACATCTTTATTTCTTTCTTGGTCAGCAGTTTAACCCCCGGGGAAGGTTCGAAACCTTTTCAAAGTATCCTACCTGTTCAAAAATGTAACGTAGTGCCGGCTTATGTAAACATTTTCTTATTACTTTAACTGTAAATTGGTAATAGAGAGTGCTTTACACTCTCGAGCTCCCCTTCAATTTGGATTTGAGGTGACTACGTTTTCATAACCGATTTTCTTCTCTTCATTAATGTCTTAAATTATTTCTCTTATACGAGTCACCTCCCTAGTATGGGAATAGCCCATGTGTATCGGCTTAGCGCCACTTAGGTTTTAACAAGCTTTCATGTAGGAGTGCAAGTACTCGCTTCCATTCAGTTTTGTATTTTGGGCCATTAACTTAACCCGTTTTATTTTCCTTCCTGCGAAGGCGCAGTAGATTGGGTACGAGGTACCCCTGTTGCCTTATAAGTTGTGCCTTGATGGCAGTTAAGTGTAATAATCTGTTATTGCCTTTAATAGGCTTGGACGATTGAGAGCGGGTCAGCTCTTTCTTGTGTTTGAAAGGTGCCTCTAGGAGGCTTGACATTACGAGGTGGGAGCAAATGCTCCATGTAATTAGGGGTTTTCTGCCCTTTGGTAATTTGTGGTTGTGAGCTGAGAGCTCAGAAATTGTTAAACTTTGGGGCTCGTAGCCCAGAATTGTAAAAACCCCTTAACTTGTGCTTTCGTTTGTAAAGTTGCATTGTACCTGATTTTTCTTTGTTATTTCACCTAGTGAAAATTGTTAAATCTTGTTATCAGTTGAAAATATAACCTTTATTTAAATTTAAAATTCATCTTTCGGACTTGTAGTTAGATACATTCCAGCCCGCACCTTCTTTCACCTCTGCTGTTCCACCAAAACACGGTAACTATTATTATTATTATTATTATTATTATTATTATTATTATTATTATTATTATTATTATTATTATTATTATTATTATTATTACGCAAATGAGAAATATACTGGTGGCAACGATCACTTACAGTAGTGTGATGATAATATAGTAAAGTTAAAATACAATTATCCAATAATACAAGAGTACCGGTACAACAAACAATACCACGGAAAGAAAATTATTGCAATAAATACTACTAGTTTAACATTGCAAATCCAAAATAATCGTATACAAAATCACAAGCAACTTAAGTATTTCTAGTGCTTAACGTTACTGCTTATTATAATAAGTAGAGCTCACTACTAGCTTAACATAACAACACCGCCTTATACAAATTCAGTACCTTATGCATTTCAAAATTTTACGCTATGACTTACAACAACAATAACAAAAACTACAAAAACGATAGTGCGACATGGAATTCTATATATGATAGAAATAGAAATAATAACAGTAAGTTATTTATTAGACCACCTAATCAATACAAAGTCTAGTCTTGGATGATTTGCATAAATTTGTTAACTAATAGTGGTACATGTTTCACCTTCCCTGAAGGCACCATCAGCCATACTCTTAACCTTAAATTAAAAATAGGCGTCTAAATAACATGTAATAATGAAATGAATTTTAAAATCTTGAGGAGATTTGAAGTAAAATAACATTAAAAATAACAAAGATGGTTTAAAAAATACAATGTGATGAGATATAATAGTGGAAGTATTAACAAAATTAACATTAGAAGGCTGCTAAAATAAGTGCAATGGATAAAACAACAGATTGTTATACAACAAATAGTAAGATTGCATAAAAATAAAGTTGATAGTCTGGCGGTTATAATTAGACGATGGCGAAAAATTGTATATAATCAAAGTAAAGAAGAGAGAATAAAAGTCGAAGGTTGGTCGAGAGATCCGAAGTTAATCATAATCTTGAAGATAAAAGACGAAAGTCAGAGGCATATGGTGAAGTTGTAGAACACGTTGAGGATATGAAGTTGTAGAATAGAAGTTGAAGAACAGTTTCAAATAGGATCTCTATCGACCATCTCAAAATTTGAAGTAATGCTCAAATGTTGCAAGTTGTGAGTTTGTAGATATTCTAGTTGAAAAGGCATATAATAGTGGAATCTATAAAAGGAAGCAAGAAACGTAGACTTAATTGTGTTATTACATGTAATGTTACATGTAATGGAATTCCATGGAAAAAAATATTACAATAATTACTACTGGATTTACATTCTAAATATAGCATCATCATATACAAATTCACACATAACTTATGTATTTCCAGTGCTTAACATTACAACATCCTCTTATACAAATGCACACGTACGTCGATTCACTGGAGGCTTCGGTTTTACTTGCGTAATAATTAGTTATAGTGTGTTCTTCTTTTTTCTCTCGTTTGCCTTAATAAGTGCATGTTGTTCACGTTGAAATTTATCTTCATATTTCTCTTCTTTCGAGAATACTTGACAATAGACAACAACAACATCAGGTCAACAAACACTATTAGCTGATACCCACTGATTTAATGAATACATTTTGCTGGCATTTTGAGTAAAACTACGCACTTTACAATATACATTTTTTATTACGTCCTCCTGTTCAATACCTGTATCCATCTTTTGGTGGAGTGATTTTGAATATATCATGTTTCGGCTCATTTTGAGCCACCTTCAGTGAAAAAATACTAAAAGCTACATAAATTGATATTTAAAGGGTATCTCTACTACCATCGAGGAAGAATATACACTCATATTTATAAAAAACAGAACACCTTGAAAGATTATAGATAGGAAGTTCCTATTCACAAAATATGTTCATTAGTATGTTCTGCAGGAATGATTAGCATTTCAGTCACCTAGGTTCAGCATGTGTCCAGTTGCCAAGTAGGCCCTGCGTCCTCAGTAGGAACTGATAAATTGTTCCATGCGTGATGGCATGGACGCGTATAAGACGCGAATGGCGTCCTGGGGTATAACCATCCATGCTTCATTCATCTGGTTCCACAGTTCATCTTTGGTGGTTGGCATTCAGTCAGAGCGCCGCAGCCGTCGTTTCACCGTATCCCACACATCTTCGATTGGTGACAAGTCCGGTGATCGGGCGGGCCAAGGCAACAGTCTGACATCCTGTGACAACAAGAAGGCAAGAGTTCATGCAGCAACTTGTGGTCACGGTTTATAGCGGTTTATAGCGAAACGAGAGCCGCCTGCACATTTTAGCAGTCAGTGGTGATGCGCCGAGATATCGATGTGGACCTTGAAGCTGAGGCTGACATGGTTCCAATGCTAATCATCTGTTTATAACATACTAATGCACATGTCCTGTGAATATGAACTTCCTATCTCTAGTCTTTCAAGGTATACTGGTTTATATGAACATGAGTGTATAAAATCCAAGTGAGAAAATTAAAATCCACAGCCTGTTTCCAGTCATTCGACCGGGTCAGCGATGGAATGAATGAACCCCCATCTAGCGGGTTGGATAGGAAATGTGCCGGCTGTCGAAGCCTGTCCCACCCTCCGGGGCAATAGTAAATGAGTGAGAGATGAAATGAACTGATAATGGAGAGTGTTCCTGGAGTGAAAGGTGACAGCGAAAATCGGAGTGCTCGGAGAAAAACCTGTCCTGCCTCCGCTTTGTCCAGCACAAATCTCACATGGAGTGACCTGGATTTGAACCAGGGTATCCAGGGGTGAGAGGCCGGCACGCTGCCGTCTGAGCCACGGAGGCTAAAATCCAAGTGAGACATGATGTAAAATCTAAAACAAAACAAGGTTGTGGCAAGGTTAGAAACCTATAGGTCTAAAAGGGCAATTATTTAATAAGTCACAAGTTTTTTCATTTTTGTCTCTTGTCTATTAGCTCAAACTTTTCACATTCACCTTCTCTCCCATACAGATTGGACTTTACATGATATTGACGATTTTCAGCCTTTCGATTCACACAACGCTGTATCTTGCCTTTGCCTTTCTCGATGATGATGGTGATGCTCGTTGTTTAAAGGGTCCAAACATCTAAGTCATAGGCCCCGAATGGTATGAAATGAGACGAAATGCAATGATAATTTAAAAGTACAAAATTCATCCACTGACCAGAATTCAAAATGTGATGGTGAAAAACGAATGGGTGAATATGAATGTAAAACAATCAGTGGATCCGACCCGCAATGCCTCAGTATCCCAGAAACTATATTACTGACCAAAGGACTGCTTCCAAAGCACAGTCTCGAATCGATGATGCTTGTTGTCTAAATAGGTTCAAAATCCAGGTCAACGGTCTCTCATAATGGTACTATGGTATTTCTCAACCGTGGTGTTTATCATATAATGGTACAAATCACAGGCAACGTAAAGCCGTTATGTTCCGCATATAGTGGTACTGATCACAGGTACTGGAAAGCCACAGTGATCCGCTCTCTTCTACTAATCACAAACCTATTGTGTACCTAAGATAGTGGAACTACTTACAAGTAAAGGCCACCCATAGTGTTCCCCGCGTGATGGCATTAACCACAAGTAGTGCCATGGTTCTAATTCAATCATCCTTTGGTCGCCCCTTTTAGTCAACTCTTACGAGGGGCTGAGGATACCTTGGGTGTATTCTTCGTCTGCGTCCCCAACCCACAGGGGGGTAGAGAGAGCGAAAAAAGAATGGATCAGTCATTTCGAAAAATGAAGTAACAGACGAAGAAAGACAAGGGCCACGAAGGGCGTGAAAATGAAGGACTCCCTAGGCCTCGAATGCTCTAATACCATCGGGGTCGGAAAAGAAAATGAATGTGAGGAGCATGGTATAAGTGGAAGCAATGCCAGGACTCAGCTAACAGCCCCGTGGTCGCCAACGCACGCTCCCAAGTTGAGAGCCCTGGGACCCCTTTTAGTCGCATCTTACGACAGGCAGGGGATCCCGTGGGTGTATTCATCATCTGCGTCCCCCATCCACACGGGGTAAATTGCCTTTCCCTTATACTACGTCCACTAACTTCTCTGCCCTCTAAACTACGTGAACGTGTGATTCATTGAAGACAGACTGTTCTTAAATTTTAATTTTTGATTTTGTCCTCGTATTAGAGTGGCATACAAAACTTTTAGACTTAAAAGTTTCCAACTTTGCCACAGCCCTGTTCTGTTTTAGATTTATCATCATGTCTCACTTGGATTTTATATATTCTTCCACATTGGTTTTAATGATACTCTTTCAACATCGATTCATATACCTTTTATTTTTTGTTTTACTGAAGATGGTACCGGTGGTCCATAACCCGTTAGAGGAGAGATCCTCACTTGGACTATGTGCAAGTAGGGTAGCATCCTGCTTCATGAATTTACCGAGCTCAGAACACTTTAAGCAAGCCTCGGACCTATGGGAGTATAGGAGTCCCACTCCCATTTGACAGGCGAGGGTCTCCTTGGAAACAACTTGGCGAACGAAATGGAATTCGATGGGGAGCTATCAATATTAATGGGGCTTATGGAAGAAAGAAGGTAGAACTGGCTGAGTCAGCGAGGAGGATGCATTTGGATGTGCTGGGAGTAAGTGATATTAGGGTAAGGGGAGATAACGAGGAAGAGATAGCAGATTATAAAGCGTACTTGACGGGTGTTAGAAAGAGAAGGGCAGAGTCTGGGGTAGGGCTCTTTATCAGGAATACCATTGCACGCAACATAGTTTCTGTTAGGCACGTAAATGAGCGAATGATGTGGATAGATTTGTCAGTTGCAGGAATTAGGACTAGAATTGTGTCTGTGTATTCACCATGTGAGGGTGCAGATGAGGATGAAGTGGACAAGTTTTATGAAGCATTGAGTGACATCGTAGTCAGGGTCAACAGCAAGGATAGAATAGTGCTAATGGGCGATTTCAATGCGAGAGTTGGGAATAGAAGTGAAGGATACGAAAGGGTGATTGGTAAATGTGGGGAAGATATGGAAGCTAATGGGAATGAGAAGCGTTTGCTGGACTTCTGTGCTAGTATGGGTTTAGCTGTTACGAATACATTCTTCAAGCATAAGGCTATTCACCGCTACACATGGGAGGCTAGGGGTACCAGATCCATAATAGACTATATCTTAACAGACTTTGAATTCATACTGTTAGGAATGTAAGAGGTTTTCGTGGATTTTTCGATGATACAGTCCACTATCTGATCTGTAGTGAACTAAGTATCTCTAGGCCTAGGGTAGAGAAAGTGAAATCTGTCTGCAAACGAATAAGGGTAGAAAATCTCCAGGACGAGGAAATTAGACAGAAGTACATTGATATAATTAGTGAGAAGTTTCGAACAGTAGACAGTAAGCAGGTTCAGGATATAGAAAGTGAATGGGTGGCATACAGGGATGCTGTAGTAGAAACAGCAAGGGAATGCCTAGGAACAACTGTGTGTAAAGATGAGAAAAGGCGAACATCTCGGTGGAATGATGAAGTGAGAGCAGCCTGTAAACGTAAAAAGAAGGCTTATCAGAAATGGCTCCAAACAAGGGCCGAGGCAGACAGGGATTGGTACGTAGATGAAAGAAACAGAGCGAAACAAATAGTTGTTGAATCCAAAAAGAAGTCATGGGAAGATTTTGGTAATAACCTGGAAAGGCTAGGTCAAGCAGGAGGGAAACCTTTCTGGACAGTAATAAAAAATCTTAGGAAGGGAGGGAAAAAGGAAATGAACAGTGTTTTGAGTAATTCAGGTGAACTCATAACAGACCCCAGGGAATCACTGGAGAGGTGGAGGGAATATTTTGAACATCTTCTCAATGTAAAAGGAAATCATCATGGTGGTGTTGCAAACAGCCAAGCTCATGGGGAGGAGGAAAATGATGTTGGTGAAATTATGCTTGAGGAAGTGAAAAGGATAGTAAATAAACTCCATTGTCATAAGGCAGCAAGAATAGATGAAATTAGACCTGAAATGGTGAAGTATAGTGGGAAGGCAGGGATGAAATGGCTTCATAGAGTAGTACAATTAGCGTGGAGTGTTGGTAAGGTACCTTCAGATTGGACAAAAGCAGTAATTGCACCTATCTACAAGCAAGGAAACAGGAAGGATTGCAACAACTATCGAGGTATCTCATTGATTAGTATACCAGGCAAAGTATTCACTGGCATCTTGGAAGGGAGGGTGCGATCAGTCGTTGAGAGGAAGTTGGATGAAAACCAGTGTGGTTTCAGACCACAGAGAGGCTGTCAGGATCAGATTTTCAGTATGCGCCAGATAATTGAAAAATGCTACAAGAGGAATAGGCAGTTGTGTTTATGTTTCGTAGATCTAGAGAAAGCATATGACAGGGTACCGAGGGAAAAGATGTTCGCCATACTGGGGGACTATGGAATTAAAGGTAGATTATTAAAATCAATCAAAGGCATTTATGTTGACAATTGGGCTTCAGTGAGAATTGATGGTAGAATGAGTTCTTGGTTCAGGGTACTTACAGGAGTTAGACAAGGCTGTAATCTTTCACCTTTGCTGTTCATAGTTTACATGGATCATCTGCTGAAAGGTATAAAATGGCAGGGAGGGATTCAGTTAGGTGGAAATGTAGTAAGCAGTTTGGCCTATGCTGACGACTTGGTCTTAATGGCAGACTGTGCCGAAAGCCTGCAGTCTAATATCTTGGAACTTGAAAATAGGTGCAATGAGTATGGTATGAAAATTGGCCTCTCGAAGACTAAATTGATGTCAGTAGGTAAGAAATTCAACAGAATTGAATGTCAGATTGGGGATGCAAAGCTAGAACAGGTCGATAATTTCAAGTATTTAGGTTGTGTGTTCTCCCAGGATGGTAATATAGTAAGTGAGATTGAATCAAGGTGTTGTAAAGCTAATGCAGTGAGCTCGCAGTTGCGATCAGCAGCATTCTGTAAGAAGGAAGTCAGCTCCCAGACGAAACTATCTTTACATCGGTCTGTTTTCAGACCAATTTTGCTTTACGGGAGCGAAATCTGGGTGGACTCAGGATATCTTGTTCATAAGTTAGAAGTAACAGACATGAAAGTAGCAAGAATGATTGCTGGTACAAACAGGTGGGAACAATGGCAGGAGGGTACTCGGAATGAGGAGATAAAGGCTAATTTAGGAATGAACTCGATGGATGAAGCTGTGCGCATAAACCGGCTTCGGTTGTGGGGTCATGTGAGACGAATGGAGGAGGATAGGTTACCTAGGAGAATAATGGACTCTGTTATGGAGGGCAAGAGAAGTAGAGGGAGACCAAGACGACGATGATTAGACTCGGTTTCTAACGATTTAAAGATAAGAGGTATAGAAGTAAATGAGGCCACAACACTAGTTGCAAATCGAGGATTGTGGCGACGTTTAGTAAATTCTCAGAGGCTTGCAGACTGAACGCTGAAAGGCATAACAGTCTATAATGATAATGTATGTATGTATGTATGTATGTATGTATGTATGCATGTATGTATGTATGTATGTATGTATGTATGTATGTATGTACGAAGATGGTTAAAATGAGCCGAAACATGTTTGATTAAAAATCACTTCATCAAAAGATCGATACGTGTATTGAACGGGAGGACTTATTTTCTATTGTAAAGTGAGATCCGTCAATACGGAATGATACTAATATCTTGTAATGAAGGCTATGCGGACCAAGAATAAGGTAATACATGAACTGAAGAAACTCCTCACAAAACTGATGATGATGATGATGATGATGCCTGTTGTTTAGAGGGGCCTAACATCTAGGTCATCGGCCGCTATGGTACGAAATGGGATTACAATTTAAAAGTACAAAATTAATCCAGTGACCCGAATTCAAAACGTGATGGTGAGGAATGAATTGATGAATATGAATTTAAAACAAGCAGTGGATAAGACGAGCAATGCCTCACATTCCCAGAAAAAAATGTTACTGACCAAGGGACTGCTTCCAAAGCCCAATCCTGAATCGATGATGCTTGTTTGAATGGGTCAATATCTATGTCAACGATCCCGCATAATGGCACTTATCGGTAGTAAAGGAGAACCATGATTTTTCTCAAGCTGCGGTACTAATCAATGATAGCGTAAACTCACGGTGTTCCAAACATTAAGGTACTACTGACAAGTATTGTACTTCGTACAGGTAACGCAGACCTATGGTGTTTCTCACACAATGGCGCCACTCATAGCCGACGCAAACCGATGAGGTTCCTCACCTAGGTGTAATAATCACGGGCGCCGGCATTCCCGTGGTGTTCCTCACATAGTGGGTACTAATCACTGGCAACGCAGACCTGCGGTGTCGCTCATATACTGATACAACTCACAGGCAACGCTCAGACCCGTGGTGTTGCTCACATGGGTACGACTCACGGGTACTGGAAACCCACACTGAACCCCGCTTGAGTGCTACGAATCACAAAACTATTCAGCACCTAACAGAGTGGTACTACTCGCAAGCATAAGCGCCCCATGGTGTTCTGCGCTTGATGGTACTAATCAAAAGTAGTTTCATAGTTCTAATAAAATCGGCCCTTGGTCGCCCCTTTTAGTCGACTCTCACGACAGGCAGGGGATGCCGTGGGTGTATTATTCGTCTACCTCCCCCACCCACAGGGGGGGTGTGTTTGGTCCGCGAGAGGTATTGTATTTCCCTCAAGTCCGCCGGCAAGCCGGTTAGGACCCCCCTATACGCCACCTGGGACGCGCCACGTGGGAGTACCACCTCTCCCGCTGCTACGCCTGCATAGCAGGTTCGTGACCTCACAAAACTAACACCGGACTACTGGCTGCCGTGGTCTGAAACGAATGTCTCATCCTATCCTTTCTTGAAGAAGCCAGGCAGTGTGCTTGAGTAAAATATTGTTATTTCGTTATCTTTTGCCCAGAAAGTTGCTTACAAGTGATGCCCAACACGCAGGCAACACAAATTTTGTTCGAGATGTTTTGAATTATACTTAATTTCATATGTATATGCTGAAATATGTTGTTATGTTTAGAATATGCAATAAATCCTATAAACACACTAAATATGCATTCGCATTTTCAAAATTTTCAATCCCTAGTAGGCTAATGACACTAGAAATAAATGAAAGTCATAAAATGAAGAATTTTTATTTATCTTTCAAGACTAAAAAAATACAGACATTCATTCTTCTTTGAGATATCTTAAACAAGGCAAGCCTGCAATTTCTTTTTACAATTTGTTTTTCGTCGCACCGACACAGATAGATCTTACGGCGACGATGAGATATGAAAGAGCTGGAACGGGAAGGAAGTGACCGTGGACTTAATTAAGGAAGAGCCCCAGCATTTTTCTGGCGTGAAAATGGGAAACCCAGAAAAACCATCTTCAGGGCTGTTGATAGTTTCGAACTCACTATCTCCCGAATGCAGTAAGCAAGCAGCTGAATATGATCGTCTATCCCCGAATGTCAAATTCCTTGCTGTCTTATAGTAAGATATTATGTGGAATTATTTACGATAACTGAAGACGGAAAGGTCCTTATTAGTGTGATATTTCATTATTTTATTTCTTTTCCAAAGTAAACTCCATAGCGGAAGAGCCTCAATGGGCCTTGGCCTACAGAGTGACCACTGCTCGTCCCAAAGCCTACAAATTACGAGGTGTGTGCTCAGCATAATGAATTCTCTCAGATGTTATTCCTGGTTTTCTACTCCGTGGCCGCTACCTCACCGTCAGATAGCTCCTCAGTTAAAATCACGTAGGCTGTGTGGATCACATATCTGCCTTCAGATCCAACAAAAATCCCTGACTCCATCGGGAACCGAACCTGTGGCTTCAAGGTAAGAGTCAGTCACACTACCCCTACATCGCGGGGCCGGCTTTATTTCTTGTCAGACGAGCTGAATAGTATATGGTTTATTTTCTTTTAAAAGCGACAAATATTTTCCTTCTTCACAGAAACATTATGTGGAAATTTTCCAAGGACAGCACATTAAAGGGGAAAATATCAAGTTAAATAGTAAATTAAATTTTGCACAGATGAATTAATATCAAGGAAATGAACAAATTATATTTGAATTTCCTTGATATTACCCAACATTGATCACGGAACAGTTATATTACATCTACGGTTAAACTGACTTTCACACCACACCCGAGGAAATCCAATTCATTAAAACAGTCTCATTCGACACAATTACTCAAGCTAACATTCACCGAGTTGGGAGAGACAAGTCCGCAGTCTGTATATACTTTGAAGAGAGGGAGCTTAATTAATGATATAATAGTACTGCAGTATCTTGAGGTTCTATAGGGCACCGTACTGCTTCTTACTAGAGCTGCAGATTACCCAGGCAAGTGTGTTGAGTGGCAGAAACTAGCACACGACGCTTATAAAACGGAGTCGTACTTCATGAAACCTTCCCATATTCTGGTAAGAGATGTAATTTTTCCTTTTACGGATTTCTTGGATATCGTGACACGAGGTTTTAAAGTACAATACACTTAGCAGTGAAAAAATGCTAGTAAAATATCCGATTGGTCGTATTTATTCACGTAATAATAATAATAATAATAATAATAATAATAATAATAATAATAATAATAATAATAATAATAATAATTGTTACGGAGTTGTCCGTGGTAGGTAGAGGTGAAAGAAGGTGCTGGGATGAACAGGTCTCAAGCTACGAAATTAAAGTTAATTTAAAATTTAACAAGGTTATATTTTCTTTGCAAAATCAAGAAATAACAAGAATGGCAGGTACAGAGTAGCAAAGCAACTATTCGAGAATGTACAATTACAGAGTTACAGGATTTGGGCTCCGAGAGCCAGACACACAATTATTGAGCAATGAGCCCAACTTTCCTTCTATACAAGGTTCAACAAAGGGGCAGAAAACCCCAATCATGCCTAGGAGCACTTGCTCCCCTTTACACAGTAAAGCCTCCTCGAGGCACGCAAAAACAAATTTTTATTTTGGGAAAGAGCAACCCGCTCTCAAAGTTCTAGCCTATCAAAGGCCACACCAAATTCCACCGTCAAGCTGTCCTCCAAGGACATAGACACAGGGGTACAAATACCCATCCTACTGAGGCCTATTAAGTGAAGAAACAGAAATATTACATGGCCTCGATAACACCAACTTGAGAGGAGGCACAACTGCACTCCTAATATATTTTTCTAAAACCTACTTGGCACTAGGCCGCTTATGCAAGGGCTAATCCCATACTAAAGAGGTGACTTATATAAGAAAATGATTTACATTACATTAGAAGGGAGGAAACGGTTGTGAAAGTAAGTTCACCTCAAAGCAATATGAGTGGGAGCTCGAGAGGGTTAAGCACTCCCTATCCCAATTTGTAGTTTAAAAAGATAGAATAGATACCAAGTGTTTTTACATTTTAGGGGAAAGTTACATGGTAAAACGCTTCGGACCTGCCCCGAGAGTTAAACTGCTGAGCTAGCAAGAAAAGAAGTTATTAAACGGCCATTACCTGGTGGTTGAACTGCTGCCCGAAGAAAGAGGCGCTACCCGCCCCATGCTACATAATTTACACACTGATAGCTGTTACTGAAGTGGCACGGAGACCCGAAAATCAGCAGTTTATATACCCTCGTGGAAAGTTCGAGGCGTTTCAGGAATGAGAACACCCGCCCACAATCATTTATTGGTTAATAACGAAAACCCCTACACTAGATGAAGAAGAAACACATTATTGGTGGAAGATTCATTAGAGAAATTCGGGATTGGTAAATTCAAAACAAGGGGAAAGAGCAGGGTTATACAGCCAACTTAAACAATAACAGAAAGAAATTTAACAAGAAACAAACTTTTGAACTCAAAATTTCTCCAAAAAACAGTTCTTTCACTTCGCACTAGGGTGCACCATTGTAATTCTTCAGTAGTGTCCTCTAGAAGAGAATGTTCACACTTCTTACAACAGGCAAAACAAAAATACATCGAAAACGACACAGTTCAGAAACTTCAAAATTTACAAGTAGGGACATCTTCTGAGAAACTTGAGAATTAACACAGTAGATAAAGTTCAGGTTTCCTCCAGTAGAGGAGTTTCAACTGGCGCAAAGTTTGAATTAGCGGCGTGGAGGTGTACCACCCGGTACAATAATAATAATAATAATAATAATAATAATAATAATAATAATAATAATAATAATAATAATAATAACGTGTAATTGAGTACTCAGCCCGGAGGCTGGTTTGGACCTCTACAGCTCTGCCATCAGCAGTCATAGGTGGCCCAGGCGTCACCGAAGAGGCGTGCCAGGGAAATGAGGAGTGAGGTAGTTTCCCGTTGCTTTCCTCACTGAGCTAGTAGAGACTGGCTGCATTAGGAATGGCATTACTAGCATTACTCATACATCAGTTACTTTCATGTTTTAAAAACCAAGGGTGAGACTGAGACAGATCAGTGAAAGTAAAACAAAAAATAATTTCTAGCCCACACCTGAAGACATAGTGCACTGTAAACACTAGGTCTTGCCAGCAAAGGAATGATAACAATAATAGTAAATTTGCCGGGCTGAGTGGCTGATGATTGAGGCGCTGGCCTTCTGACCCCCACCTTGGCGTGTTCGATCCTGGTTCAGTCCGGTAGTATTTGAAGGAGCTCAAAATACGCCAGCCTTATGCCAGTAGATTTACTTGCACGTAGACAAAATTGCGGCACATCGGCGTTCCGAAGACAGCCAGAAAGTAGTTAGTGGGACGTAAAACTAATAACATTATTTATAATAATCGTATGGCCTCAGCTAACTTGTACATTGACGCCATTTATGTTGCCTGCGTGTCATTCCCGATGTCCCATTTTCCTCCAACAGATGGCAGAAAAACCGATTACTGTCAGGCGATCTGTAACTGAATTTAAATTCCTTTTTTTTGGGGGGTGGGGATAACATGATATGTGTTAGCAAAGATCTTTCACACGCCGAAATCGTAACGGGTGGAGTGTAAAATGAAGTTTTTTCTACCCTTATAGAGTCCGATTAATTCTACGGAGCCTGATCTTGGGATCCGGAGACAAACACTATAACATGATCAACAGAGGAATATATGTTTCGAATTACGAAATATCTATCAATGTTATGCATATCGTTTTACATTTCTCAGGTTCAAAAACAATATTGATTTTTACACATTTATACGTTCAATAGTCTGTTAAATGAGAACATATTCTAAACTCCGTTTCTGGGCTCAAACTGGTGCGTTCTATTCGGGATCAGTCCGGTGGTATTGAGAGGCGTTCAAATACGCCAGCCTCGTGAAAACAGCAAAAGCACCTAGTGGGACGTAATACTGTAATTAGTTTGAGGTAAGTCTAGTAAGTCATTCATTCATCCACTCAATCATGAATTCTCTCCCACCATTTTTGGCTATCCGTGACTAGGTGAGAAGAGTGTTTATTTATTCATTCATTCATTCATGCACACTTGCTAATTCATATAGTCATTCAATCATTCAATTCATTCAAATTGTATGGTGTAATTATTGTAGAATAACCCTATGCAGACTTATGACATAAAAGTAAGCACTAATATAACGCAACTCTGTTAACGTCTAGGAGAAAATAAATAAATAAAACTTTGAAGTGCAAACTACAACTTAGAAACTGGATTGAAATAAAACCCGTGACAATAATGTTCGGTAAATAGTCCTGTACTATCAACATAGATGAACAATGCACGATAGTGACGTTACCGTCCTTCGAAATAGTCTCCTCCCATAACTATGCACTGCTGCGATCGGCGATACATGTCTTGGAAACTTTGCAACAAGGCTTCCTTTGGGATGGTGTTCAAAAGCCTCGTCACGTTTCGTTGGATGTCAGGAATATCACCAAATCTCTTTCCTTTCAAAGCGAGTTTGAGCCGTGGATATAGGAAGAAGTCTAGAGGATTGAGATCTGGCGAGTATGGGGGATGTTCAAGTTGCACCACCCCCTTTTTTGCCATGAACTCTTTGACGATATTGGCTGTGTTGGCAAGCGTTGTCATGGACAAAAAAAACATGAATATTGTTGTGCGTACTAGGGTCGTACCCTGAGTAGACGTTCCATGAAACGAGTCAAAATTTCAATGTACCGTGCAGCATTCAAAGTCGTTCCCTCAGGTAGAAATTCCGAATCGAAAAAGATGATGAGCATCGTTTTGATGCGTACTTTTCGGCTCTGACCTTTTTCCGACGAGGGGATCCCGGAGAACGCCATTTCATGCTTTTCCGTTTCGTTTCAGAGTCGTACCTGTGACACCAGGTTTCATCCTCAGTGACAATACAGTCCAAGAAATTTGATGTCGCATCCACCGTTTCGACAAAATCCTGTGGAGCCTCTAAACGTGCCTGCTTCTGATCGTCAGTCAAGTGATGTGGTACAAGATGAGAACACGTTTTCCTGTTCCCTAACTTCCGGGTAACAATCTGTCGCACGAATTCACGGTTAATCTGCAGTTCATCCGCTATCATGCGTACAATTAATCGCCGATCGTTCGTGATTAATGTCCTCACTTTCTCAATGTTTTCGTCACTGACGGCGGTCGCCCGTCTTCCGCTACGGGGTTTGTCAGAAACACTTTCCCGACCTCCTAGAAAATGGGCGAACAACTTGTACAAACACTTCAAGCACAGTACTAGTGCTAGTAAACACGTACTAGCATCGCGTGCATTTCTTTCGGTGTCTTGCCAAGCTTAAAACAAAACTGTACATTGATCTTTTGGTCGTTCATGTTCCTGTTCGCAGTTCAGAACCAACGAACTAAACGCGCACTGGATCAAAGAGGTCTTACACGGCACACACACGATGCTCAACTGAACAACGTTGAGAGCAGGGGGTCAAAACATGCTGCTAGGCAGGTGCAGCGTTGTCTGTCGCCAGTGTTGCCGGATCGACCGTTCTGACTACATTCGCCGAACTTTATTGTCACAGGTTGTAGATTTTAAGTTTAATTGTAATAAGGAAAAGAATGCATGTATCAGAAGACATTTTGGATTACAATAAATTATTACTCCCTCCCTCCCCAGTTTTAGGTGATCCAAAAATGGGGAAAGAGAGTATTCTATTCTATTTTATTCTATTCTATTCTATTCAGTTCTAAGAGTAGCTATTGCGCTACTCGACGAAAGCAGGACTGAAGGCAAGTCGCAAGCCGAAAATTTTCTTCTCCTTATGACATTTTTTGGGTGTTTTTTAACTTCGCACAGCAAAATGTGCAGTCAATAATGCCAGTTTTCAACATTCACATTGGACAGTAGATAATGCAAGCTGTTCCTTAGCTATTTAATGTTTCATTCCAACCCATGGTCCTTGCCCAAGCCCAGTTATTCTAATCTTCAATAATGGACTCACCTGGGACGAGAATCGGTTGCTGGGCTTAGGCCTACATGCGCTTGTGCTAACAAGTAGTCATCGAACTCTGTTGTCCGCGACCAAATTAACTAAGGCACAACCCCGGTATTTCGTTGGTGTGAATATGGAAAAAAAACCCCACGAAAACTATGTTGAGGTCTGCCGACGATGTAGCTCAAGCTTCCAACTTCTGAATGCAAGCTTATAGCCACACGATCTGTACCTCTTTGTCAACTCACTCGGTGCAAATACCTTGTTTCATGATGATGCCGGTTGTTTAAAGGGGCCTCACCTCCAGGCCATCTGTCCTAATGGTACGAAATGTAATGCCAATTTAAAAATACAAAACTCATCCACTCACCAGAATTCAAAACGTGATGATGAAGAATGAAGAAAGAATTGGTGAATAATAATTTAAAATAATCAGCGAATCAAATATTGGAAGTTAAAAATAATTCCATTATTAATCCACTGACCAGAATTCAAAAAAGGGACGATGAAAAATTATTATAAACACAAAACAATCAGTGGATTCGACCCGCAATATCCTACTGTATTGGAACAATAGTACAGTATATACTGACCAAGACCGGGTGAGTTGGCCGTGCGGTTATGGGCGCGAAGCTGTGAGCTCACATCCGGGAGATAGTGGGTTCGAACCCCACTGTCGGCAGCCTTGAAGATGGTTTTCCGTGGTTTCCCATTTTCACACCAGGCAAATGCTGGGGCTGTACCTTAATTAAGGCCACGGCCGCTTCCTTCCCATTCCTAGGGTTTTCCTGTCCTATCGTCGCCATAAGACCTATCTGTGTCGGTGCGACGTAAAGCAAATAGCAAACAATATATATATTGACCAAGGGATGCGTTCCAAAGCACAATCCTGAATCGATGATGCTTGTTGTCTAAAGGGATCCAAAATCCAGACCAACTGCTCCCCATAATGGTACTTACCGTTAGGAAAGTATGAATCATGGTAATTCTCATGTAGCGCTACTAATCATGAGTAACTTAGACGTATGGTCTCCCACACATTGTGGTATTACTCACAGGTAATGCAATACGCACAGGTAACGTACACCTATGGTGTTTCTCACATTACGGCGCCACTCATAGGCAACGCAAACCTATGTTTTTTCTCACACAGGTGTACTAATCACAGGTACTCGTACTACCCCGTGGTGTTTGTTACTGCACATATCGCATTAACAATTATATCTAAGAAATTATGTCATATATTTGTGTTTTTAAATCTACAACATTTTAGTATTTCATTTATAAAATGTATTTATTAATGAAGTTGTGAATAGAGGGCAGCACCTCGCTTCCGGGACTGTTTGCTGGCGGGAGTGACTGGCTAGGAACAGAGAAGCGCGTCAAACATGACACGAGTAACATGTGTGGAGACAACAGTCTCATGAAATCATGTAATTGCACAACAGTGCTAACATTTTAAGTGCAGCCATTCCATTAGCACAATAACAATTACGTATTTTCTAGTGTTTTTTAGTGTCAGTGGGTACCTCATGTGTGAATGTATAACTGTATATGTACAAGCAGTACTTACAGTACTGGTGTGTTTTTAGTTCACGTATACTGAATAAATCAGTGACTTGTGTGCTCTTTGTTTTACAACCTGTATTTTCTTAATAACATTTAAGTGGTCCTCCGAAAGTGTACTTTATTATGCGGTTATCATAAGCGACCGCCAGAGGTAACGTTAGATCGTGAGGTAAAAACAACAGTTTCATCTCGGTCAAACATTTTGGTCCTCCGGGCCGGATATTCGAGTTTTCCTTTTTGTGTGACAACAAACATAGTGCATTTACAGTGACTTCATTATGCCGATAATATTGTGTGATGTATCGTGGTGTAATTTATGACGCAATTCGCCACATGGCTGATTTACGCGCGAACTCACGCCGCTATATCAGAGCTACCAACCGCGCCGGTCAAATCTTCCGCGCTGTGGGACGTACAACGTGTGGACTGTTGGCAGTAGCAACCCTGAGTCATGTCAAGATGGCTCCTTGATGACAACAACTACTTCCCACACCTTACAAGGTCAGATCCAATTCATATCTTTATTCCTATCCTTTCATTATGGCAGAGGGGAGTATTAAAATTCTAATACGCAAACGAGGTGTAATGAAGGGCAGCGTAACACGTTAAAAACTTCGTAGATGGGTTTAACAGTGAGCAGGGAATTGTGGCTATTATCTCTCGTAGAGAAAGTTTAGAGGAATTGAAACAAAAGTATGAGGACATTCAATCCCAGCTAGAAATCAGTGAGGAGGGAGAAACATACGAAGCAGATAGAGAAATATTTGAAGACACATATCATCAGATAAAGGTAGACATAGACAGAATAATCACCCAGCATGAAATAACAGGTCTTTCCGGACACTCCAGTCAAGGGAATATCTCAGTAAGCAATAATTACAATGGGGCGCACATCAAATTACCTGCTATTATACTGAAAACATTTGGAGGCGAGTACGAAGATTGGAGAGGATTTCACGATTCTTTTGTATCTATGATCCATAACAATCAAGATTTGCACGATATACAGAAATTTCACTACTGAATTAGCAGTTTAAGAAACGAACCTCTCTCAATTGCACAAAGTCTCCCTCTATCTGCTGAAAACTACATCATAGTTTGGCAAAGGTTAATAGACAGGTTTCAAAACAAGAAATTAATTTCGTCAATTCACATTAAACGGATATTAGAGCAAGATTCAATCCAGAAAGAGAATGCCAATTCTCTCAGAGAGGCTATAAACACAAGTCAGGCCAATGTGAAGGCATTACAGGCCCTTGACTTAGATGTTTCAATTGAAGATTTATTATTGTCACAATTGTTAATCAACAAACTATACCCAGCGACTAGGAAGGCATGGGAAATACACACTTCAGGTTCTGAGCTAGAATCTCTGGAGGTGTTGTGGACATTTTTAAAAAACATATATTTAGCACTTGAGGCAATCAAGCCAGGTACTAAAGTTCAACAGATTAAACAGTAAATTAGAACTACATCGAAACATCAACTAAGCAATGTGCATGCTAGTGTTAATTACCAATGTGTACTCTGCACGGGCTCACACTACCTATATAAGTGTGAGTCCTTCAAAAGGCTCAATGTCCATGAGAGGCATAACGTTGTGAGAGATTATAAATTATGCTTTAACTGCTTGGGCAATAATCATAATGTCACTCAGTGCCAATCAGGTTCGTGCAAGATGTGCGGAGAATATCATAATTAACTATTGCATGATGACACCACACGTGACCACAGCAGGCCAATTCTTAGCTCACGGGAAACAGAGAGAGAACACAGCTCGCACCAGGCAGTAGCTAATCACACAACCCGTTCAACAGATGTTACTCACCGCGCTGTCAAGGAATCCGATCTGTCTACAGTCTTGATATCAACAGCGATAGTTAAGGTTAAGGACATTCACGGTAATATGCATGAGGCTAGATGTCTTTTGGATTCAGGTTCTCAAACGAATTTCGTGAGTGAAGAACTAGCTCAATTATTACGCCTCAGGAAACAAAAACATGTTACACCAGTGACTGGAATTAACGATGCAGGAGTTCAAACCTCACACTGCATTACAGTTCATTTGCAATCTGCGGTCAGCCCTTTCAATATAGATGCCACATGCTTAGTGCTACCAAAGATTACAAACAATTTGCCAAGTACAATAATCGACATTTCAAGATGGAATCTACCCACCAATATAAAATATGCCGACAGAAATTTCCACATTCCAAACAACATCGATTTGCTACTCTGTGCAGACATATTCCTTAAGGTTATATTGGAGGGCAAGAAAACTCGTGATGGGTATCCAACATTGCAGAATACGAAACTGGGTTGGGTAGTAGCTGGTCAGGCACCCATACAACACCACCAAGGGGAACATGCAACATCATTATTCATACAGGTAGACCAATTAGACACACAACTTAAAAGATTCTGGGAAATAGAAGAACTGAATATCCCACCAATCACCAAAGAAGAAAGAGATTGCGAAGAACACTTCACCAAGAACACAACGCGAGATGCTACAGGAAGGTTCCGAGTTCGACTGCCACTTAAACATACTTCATCGCAGTTAGGGAATTCATACCCACAGGCAGTAGTGAGATTCTACAGTATTGAGAAGAACCTTAATCGTGATCCCAAATTAAGAGAAGAATATTCAGCATTCATGAACGAGTATCTGAAACTTGGCCACATGAAACCGGTACCCACGTGCACTGAAGATGGAGGATACTTCATGCCACGTCATGCCGTATTCAAACCGACAAGTACCAGCACTAAAATCCGTGTTGTCTTTGATGCGTCTGCTAAAACTGACAGTGGCGTATCTTTGAATGACAAGTTACTCGTCCTACCATACAAGACGACCTGCATTCTATTGTACTACGTTTCAGATCACACAAGATTGCTCTTGTCGCAGATATTACAAAAATGTCTCGACAAATACAATTTGTCAACGAGGACATGAAACTACAACGAATACTATGGAGAAACACTACCACCGAACCTCTCCAGTGTTATGAACTCACGACAGTTACTTACGGAACGGCAAGTGCTCCATTTCTCGCTATGAGGTGTTTGAAACAGTTGGCCGATGACGAGTCAAAGGAATTTCCACAAGCAGCAGCTGTCCTTAGGAAGGATTTTTACGTTGATGACCTCCTAACCGGAGCCAATACTGAATCAGGAGCCGTTCGCTTACAGCAAGAATTAGAGAAATTACTGTTAAGAGGAGGATTTGAACTTAAGAAATGGTGTTCTAATAGCAGTAAGGTCATGTCAAAAATACCAGAAGAAAATAGAGAAACCAAATCACAACTTCAATTAGACAATGCAGACACAGTAAGAACATTGGGAATACTCTGGCACCCTTCTACGGACCAGTTTCAATTCGACATAACTGTTAAAAGGGTTTCCCATGCAACCAAGAGAAATATACTCTCAACTATTGCTGCAATTTTTGACCCTCTGGGCTTATTGGGTACAGTTATTCTCTCATGCAAGGTCTTTATGCAACAACTCTGGACTTTTCAGTTAAAATGTGACAAAGTCCTGCCAAGTCAGCTTCTTAACACTTGGAATGTAATTTACTCGCAATTACCAGAACTCAACGATATAAAAATTGACAGGTCCATTTTAAGTAAGACTAAAGTTGTGAATTGTGAATTACATGGTTTCTGTGATGCCTCGGAACGTGCTTACGGAGCGTGCGTATACATTCGTACCACAGATGAACAAGGGCTTATTTCATGCAATTTGATATGCTCTAAATCAAGAGTCGCTCCACTTAAACAATTGTCACTTCCACGCTTAGAATTGTGCGGCGCTCTCCTGTTAGCAAGATTACTTAAGCGAACGTTCACAAGTATCAACCTGGATATTAGTTCTGTTCATGCGTGGACAGACTCAACAATTGTCTTACAATGGATTTCGTCACCGTCGACAAGGTGGAAAACATTCGTTGCCAACTGGGTCTCTGAAATCCAGGACACGGCTGAAAACTGCACATGGCATCATGTATCTACACAACAGAATCCAGCTGACATATTGTCACGAGGAAGCGAGCCTCAAGCATTAAAATCACATGACCTCTGGTGGCATGGACCGTCCTGGTTATGCCAGCCTGAAGAATTATGGCCAATCAGTACTGCAGAATGTACCTCAGAAGCACTTGAAGCCAAACCCACTACATGTGCAATCAACAGCTGCGATAATGAAGACAGCACTACAAGGTTTTACTCGTTATCAAGAATGAAACATGTCTTTGCGTACTGTAAAGGATTCATCTACAATCTACAGCACATTCACGCGAAGATTACAGGAAATCTAAGCACGGAAGAATGCAACAATGCACTACTTTGCTGTGTACGATATATTCAACACCAGGAATTTCAGAAGGAAATTCAATATCTTCAAATGAAAATAGAAGTTGACAAGAGACGTCAGTTAAAATCTCTTGCTCCATTTCTTGATAAAGACTAGTGTCTCAGAGTGGGCGGATGATTGCGTAATGCAGACGCAGCATATGACTAGAAACATCAGATTATATTACCAGCGCATCACCATGTCAGGAAATTAATTATTCGTGACGAACACTTAAGATTACTACATGCTAGCACACAGCTACTGGTTGCATCACTTAGAATGAAGTATTGGATTCCTCACGCCAGGACAACTGTCAAAGGTGTCATTCGCAAAAGTGTGACATGTTACAGGTTCAAGGCCGAGAGCTCATCGCAATTGATGGGCCAGCTGCCTGCTGAAAGAGTTAAGCCCACTCGTCCTTTCCTATACAGCGGTGTAGACTTTGCGGGACCCTTCTTCATTAAACAAGGTTCTCCACGTAGTAACACGAGAGTAAAATGTTACGTTGTACTTTTTGTCTGCTTAGCCACCAAGGCCATTCACTTGGAACTTGTAAGCAATTTAACCACCGAAGCCTTCATTGCTGCCTTAAGGAGAATGATAGCCCGGAGAGGAAAGGTACTTCAACTTCACAGTGACAATGGTTCATCATTCATCGGAGCCAGAAATCAACTTCGAGAACTTCACGAATTATTCCAATCAGAGCAACACCAACGTGAGATTGATAATGATGGTATCTAAGAAGGATTTACCTGGAAATTCATTCCTCCACGAGCACCAAATTTCGGAGGTCTTTGGGAAGCTAGGGTGAAATTTATGAAATTTCATCTTACTAGAATTACCAAGCACGCTCACTTGACATTCGAAGAAATGACTACTCTTCTCTGTCAGATTGAATCCATTTTAAATTCACGTCCAATCACTCTCCTGAACAATGACCCAAATGACACCTCCTACCTTTTACCCGGACATTTCCTGATAGGAGAACCGATTATGGCCATACCTGAACCAGACCTAACCTTATAAAATACTTCAAGGCATTCCAGGTGGAATCATCTTCAAAAACTGAAGGGACATTTTTGGAACAGGTGGTCATCCGACTATCTGGGCAGCTTGCAACAGCGCATGAGATGGAGGTCAGCGCAGCCCAGTGTATCTACAGGAACTGTTATCCTAATTAAGGATGACAACATTCCACCATTGGACTGGAGATTAGGCATCATTGAGCAAACATTCCCAGGCAAGGACGGGTTGGTGAGAGTCGTTGATGTCCGTACACCCTCAGTAGTTTATAGGAGACCTGTGTGCAAATTATGCCCACTCCCAATTGGCTAGTGACCTCAGTGTAGTGCGTCGTCAATATTTTCTTGTGTATTTGTGCATATGTATTTATCTTTGCCTCGACAGTTTTTTTGAGACAGAACTCAATGCATTACTTGTTTTATTTTCAGGGTATTTAATTTCACTGCTTTTGCATTTAATTTGTAAATATAAAATGTGAGCACATTTTATGTGGACCGGTATGTTACTGCACATATCGCATTAACAATTATATCTAAGAAATTATGTCATTTATTTGTGTTTTTAAATCTACAATATTTTAGTATTTCATTTATAAAATGTATTTATTAATGAAGTTGTGAATAGAGGGCAGCACCTCGCTTCCGGGACTGTTTGCTGGCGGGAGTGACTGGCTAGGAACGGAGTATCGCGTCAAACACGACACGAGTAACATGTGTGGAGACAACAGTCTCATGAAATCATGTAATTGCACAACAGTGCTAACATTTTAAGTGCAGCCATTCCATTAGCACAATAACAATTACGTATTTTCTAGTGATTTTTAGTGTCAGTGCGTACCTCATGTGTGAATGTATAACTGTATATGTACAAGCAGTACTTACAGTACTGGTGTGTTTTTAGTTCACGTATACTGAATAAATCAGTGACTTGTGTGCTCTTTGTTTTACAACCTATATTTTCTTAATAACACTTAAGTGGTCCTCCGAAAGTGTATTTTATTATGTGGTTATCATAAGCGACCGCCAGAGGTAAGGTTAGATCGTGAGGTAAAAACAACAGTTTCATCTCGGTCAAACAGTTTTCCTCACATACGTATAGTGGGTACTAATCACAGGCAACGCAGACCCACGGTGTCGCTCATATAGTGGTACTAAACACAGGCAACCCCCAGACCCGTGGTGTTTCTCACAGTGGTACTTATTATTTCTTTATTATTATTTAGCGTATGATGCTTACAAGACAATAATAATAACATTATATTATATTGTTACATATGTACAATTTACAGCATTAGAACCACTTTTCAAATATGGATAGAAAGATCTGCAATCCCTCTAATTCCTTCTGGAGATGCTGAGTGGAGTGCATCCAAGGGGCCGGGATATGCATCTAGTGGGCACTCCTGCACAATATGCTTGATGGTTTGTAATTCAAAACCGCAATCACATTGGGGAGAATTTATCCAACCCCATTGATATAGGGATGCACCAGTTCTATCAGTACCATATCGAATCCTGCTTAACCTTAACCAAACTGTCCGAGGTAGATTAAAGCCAGCAAGCCTTGTAGTAGGATCACTGAACGTGGGCCATGAGGTGTCGAGTTTAACAATTCATCTCTGCAGGCATTTCGGAGGTTGAACCTGGTTGATGTAAGATCTACAGCCGTCTTGCAAACTGGCTTTCTTGATTTCAATCTCGGTTTGATGATTATGATGATGCTTGTTGTTTAAAAGGGGCTAACATCGAGGTCATCGGCCCCTAATGGTACGAAATGAATTGACAACAAAAAGTTCAAAAAATACACCGACCAAAATAAATAAACAATTTCATGAAGAATGAATGGATGGACATGAACCCAAAAAACAAAAACAAACAAGAAACAAACAGACAAAAAAACAGTGGATACGACACAAAAACGGTCATAAAATAGTATTACTGACCAAGGGACAACTTATAAAGCACAGTCCTGAATCGATTATGTTTGATGTCTAAAGGGGTCCAAAAACCAGGTCTAAGGCCCCTCAGTATGGTACATGTCGCGAGTAAAGTAGAACCATGATATTTCTCAAGCTGCGGTAATAATCAAAGGTAGCGTAAATTCACGGTGTTCCAAACATTAAGCTACTACTCACAAGTACTGTACGTCGTAAAGGTGACGCAGACCTATGTTGTTTCTCACACAATGGCGCCACTCATAGCCAACGTAAACGGATGAGGTTCCTCACCTAGGTGTACTAATCACGGGCGCCGGCATTCTCGTGGTGTTCCTCACATACTGGGTACTAATTACTGGCAACGCAGACCCACAGTGTCGCTCATATAGTGGTACAACTCACAGGCAACGCCCAGGCCCGTGGTGTTGCTCACATGGGTGCGACGCACAGGTACTGGAAAACCACACTGAACCCCGCTTGAGTGCTACGAATCACAAAACTATTCAGTACCTAACAGAGTGGTACTACTCGCAAGTAAAAGCGACCCATGGTGTTCCCCGCATGATGGTACGAATCAAGAGTAGTTTCATGGTTCTAATTCAATCATCCTTTGGTCGCCCCTTGTAGTCGCCTCTTACGACAGGCAGGAGATAACGTGGGTGTATTCTACATGTGCATCCTCCACCCGTGTGTTTGGTCCGCGAGAGGTATTTTATTTCCCTCAAGTCCGCCGGCAAGCCCCCCTATCCGCCACCTGGGACGCGCCACATGGGAGTATCACCTCTCCCTCTGCTACGCCCGCGCAGTAGGTTCGTGGCAATCTCGGTTTAGAAAGACGTTTTGCGTCATGACGAATTGGAAGAGCATCATTTTAAATGATCCTACACCACAGGGGAACAGGAGCTTGCTGTATCCTAAGCTGGGGTGGAGCGATGTTGCATAGTACAGGCAACCACTGGGAATGAGTACAACGCAGAGTACCAGTGATGAGACGCATTCTCTGGCGATGTTGAATATCCACTAGTTGGGTGTGAGAGCTATTTAACCAAATGCCTGCACAATATTCAGCTGGGGAATATACAACAGCCAAAGCAGTAGTCCTAAATGTACTGGCGTCGGCACCCCATGATGTTCCAGCTAACCTACAGTGGTATTAATCACAGGGAACGTAAGCCCGTGGTGTTCCGCATATAGTGGTACTAATCACGGGTACTGTAAACCTATTGTGACCCGCCCACTTTTGCTACTAATCACAAACCTATTGTGTACCTAACATAGTGGTACTACTCGCACGTAAAGGCGACCTGTGGTATTCCTTGCGTGATAGTACTAATTACAATTATTCTCATGGTTCTAATTCAATTATCCCTTGGTCGTCCCTTATAATCGCCTCTTACGAGAGGCAGGGATACGTTGGGTGTAATCGTCGTCTGCGTACCCACCTACAGGCGGTAATCACTTGTTTTAAAATAAATCTGTCTGTTACCTGAGATTAGGTATACGTTGAACAATGAATACCTCATTGCCGGAATCGGCTCTCCGATATAGCCATTGATCTAAGGCTTATACATATTCTTGGCTTGAGGAGCTTCGTTTCCTTACTGAAGGCTGCTGTACCTTGGCTGATGTTACAGTCTATTTCTCCTGTATATATTTAATCAGCTGTTATTTTAATGCCAAGGTAAGGTACAGTTTCTATGCATTACTTTGTAGTATAAAATACAAAAATTTCTCTGTGTTGGATTGACCTGTGACTACAGAGACGTGTCTTGCATTCATGTTCGTGTGGTACGTGTTGATAGTAGTCTCTATCTCAGCTAGGATCACGCTGAGCTCTTCTTCGTCTTCCAATGTCATCGGTAAAACGTAGCTTGATAATTCGTTCTCCTTGAACCGTGACACCAGAAGTCCGCGGAATATTTACTTTATATATAGTTTTCTGGATGTATGTGTTAAAACGGATTGTAAGACCGAAGAACCTTAGCGTACTTCTTGCTTGATGTGCGCCTCCACTTCGTACTCTCCACGTCGTACAGCTATCTCTGTAGGCAATCACTTAAGTACTAGAAATATGTTGGTATTTGACATATATTAGCAACATTCTGAAGTTCATGACAAAACTATTGTCATGAACCAATTTCCTAAATATATCACTGAATGAGAGTTTTATATTCAAATTTTGTTAACGTACAGCATTCGTATTCTGCAAAGGTTTAAACCATTTATACATGTTTGATATTATCTCTATTAACTGTTTTTATGTTTTGCTGCTTGGTAAACATAAGCTCACTTCGTAGGTGCATGCATTTCCTGTTTAATCCAGTGCTGTAATAGAGTTAGGTTATTTTTGCAGTGAAAGGTCTACGTGTTTGTTACTCTCAAGAAATTAGGACCATAAACTGAAAACGTGCTGTCGGATAATTGGATTTAGTCTCGTAGAAGTGTATGATCCACCTTTTATGTTTATTTGTAATTTTTTTTCTATATTGGAGGTTTTTGATAACGAGGTGATGGTTTTGCTTTCAATTTTATTTACTACAGCAATGGACGTTTTGAGTTATTGGTATGAAATACCACGAGAGGAACAACACCGATTGTGGGGCTCGTAGATTTTATTCATATTTAATTACTATTGAATCTTATTCAATTAAAGTGTTTTATATCTAACAAATAATCGACGATTTAAGATTGGTTTTGGATAAGCTAAACATATCAGGTCTTCCAAAATGCTTAGAATATCATGTTTCATCTACAGTATATGCCATAATATTGTAAGTTAGAAAGGAGTGATGTGCAGTAAACTCGTGTGTTTTTAAGGACGAGAACAGGAAGTGCTGAATTAATAGTCTAATTTATTGTTTGGCTGTTTTGAAGGGTAGATGGAATGTGAAAATATCGTGTCGTCTGGGGAAATGGAAATGCACTGTATCGGTGCTCTAGTGAACAGAAGGTTCTCTAGAACATGTTTAGTATTACCTCAAAATAGATTACTTTGAGGATTTGTAATAGGAGTGTTAAATAATGAATGCTTTAAAAGAGCTGTCGTGAGAGTACGCTCATCCATAATCAAGACGTATACTCGTGAGGGGATCAAGCCTATTTAATAAATGGAACTTGTTTTCGTCATAGTTACTTGACTGAAGTGCAGTCATGTGACCTATTTTACTTTCCTATCTGAAAAACTAAGTAAGTTGGTCGCCTGGATATTTTCAGTAAGAACAAAGAGTTCTGTGCTCCTCTAATGTACGCAGGAGTATTCAAACTCAAGTTTTAGTTCATTAAAAGTTCTTGTGTGTTGATGTTAATCCCCATAAATTCATCCATTTCCAATTTTTGCGAGTTCGGTAATTTTGTGTTGAACTTATCTCACATTATCCTCAAGACGACTAGATCGCCAATAGGAACAAGAACGACAACCGATCTTAAGTCAATCTGCTGTTTTATTGAAACTTTTGGCGTTATACTAAAAAATTCAAACTAGTACTTACAGTTATTGGGAGATTAGGCAAGTTGCTTTTATAAAATGCAATTAATTCACTGTACATATTTTATAAACTTGATTATCAAGCCAGAAGTTCCCTAGATGAATATTTCATTGAGTAAATAGTCTTTTATTTCGTGTTACACTTTGGTAATCTATAGATTAGGTAATTTCGTTGATTTTACTTGCTCAGTAATCAGGCATGGGTGAAACTGGATTTTCAGATCATTGGACACGAGCAGGCTTATATTAACTTGATTTTGACAATTTTTAAACCTTCTAAAGATGTTTTAGAGTGTCTCTCCTACCCCCTCAGAAAATTCTATGCCAGAATTAAACTGGGGTGAGCCTTGAGAAGCAGATAGTGTTGACTCAGCCGGGCATGCTAGTCATTTCATATTTCTTTGGTTGGCAAGGGTAGAACCAGAAGTAGAGCAAGAAGGTGTATTATATGGTGAATTACAGTTCTTAGCATGGTGTGTGAATGACCCGCGTTTGAAACAGCCTTGAGAAGACGATGCTCCGTTTTTAGCTCCATAATCTTCTAATAGAGGACACTTATTCCTAAGATGGTCCGTCGAACCACACCTATAACATTCGGCGTGGGGTGGCCGAGAAATATTAGAAGACGGAGGTGCTTCCCGAGTGACTCGCAGAGTATCCGCATACCTTTCTCCTTCCGTGGACACGGACATAGCCTTAAGTTCAGCAAACGTTTGCAGACGGGAAGCAAAACACATATATGACCTATACGATGGCGAAATCCCTTCAATAATTGTCTGTACTATTTGACCTTCAGAATCATGCAAGGCAAACACTCTGGTGTAAAACTTGGTGTCTTGTATGAAGTCTGCTAGATTTGCATCTAGCTTTTGGACTCGAAAGTAATAGTTTTTGAATTAATGATAACAACGCTCTTGCAGAGATAACATTTGCCTACAAATGGGCGTGGAAGATTTCGGTGGAAGTCCTTTCCGATATTGCCTTAACGATCTTATCTGAGAGAGCATTAACAGAGTAGGGGTAAATGATCTGTAAGATTTGTGAATGCGAGAGGGCTAACACATAGGCATGGTCCTGGTGTTTTTAAATCCCCTTAAGCAGCATGGCTAAATGGTAAGGTAAACTGCTAAAGTCTGGTGATATAATCGTGGAAGGTGCCGGAGGTTGAATAGGTTCGAAAGTGGCATTACTAATATAAAACGAGGAATATGTTGTGGATTACCAATAGGTTTACAACTTGTTCAGATGGGGCAGAATCTTGTTTTTACACAATAGATTTCCCGCTGTCAGAAGACTTATTAGAGTTCTCTTCCATCTGGACTTCTAATGGGGCAGCATAGTCACCCTTCCCACTCGCAGATCCGGACAACAATTGGTTAACCTCATTAGACAACTCAGATATTTGTTGGATCAGGGAGTTAGCTATACTAGAATGTTCATCATTGAGTTTCAGAGACGAGAGGTTTCCCACTCTATTGTAAAAGTGAAATAACCTAGCTTGAACACGTTTAAGTTGGTTACGGGAGGGTTCACCTCCTTCAAAAATCTCATAACAGAAGCAAGTTCAGTAATGATGGTGGAGATCGTGGATAGTCACAAAACTTTTTCTCTCTATACACAGGAATACTAAGGGGCAACTCTAAAGAATCTTTGAGTCTAGATTCGTCTGATGTAGCCGTGCCACCAGACCGGACCTGTCTAATAGGTAGTTCATAAATAATTTCTTCCTTGCGCAAATACCAAGGGGAAAGAACCCCAGTAGCACAAGACATAATGAATGGAAATTTTGAAAAAATTGGAAAAACACAAACCAAAAAATTTTCTAATGTTCAATTTCAATTAATGAAAATTTTGACAAAATTAAGAAAAATCACTAATCAGAAAAGTTTCTAATATTCAATTTCAACTTTTAAGAAAAGCCGTCTAAAGGACTTTGTCCGGGCCTATTCAACCACGCTCTACTACCACTTATTCCGGCGATGTCATGTAACGCAGAGGTGTAAGAAGGTGCCGGTGTGAATGGGTGGACAGGGAAATGATCAGAGCACAAGTTAAAGCACTAAACTTGAAATTTTATTTCTCTCCTATTTTTATTTTAAAATTGATAGATATTCTGAATAAATAACAACAGATAACAGTTAAAGAGCTGGTCAGCTCGGATAAAAACAGGGGACTGTAAGTCAAAAATCAGGTACAATAGAGAAAACTATCGACACAATAGTTTATAAGGGTTGAGCAATATAGCTCAAAACATATACACTTTTACAAGAGCCTGTTTGCTCCATTCATCTGCATTCCAGGAGACTGAGCTCCAAAAGGTTACTGTACTCCAGCCTCAAAGAGGCACAAGCTTCTTAAAAAATTAGTTCTTACAACTTTCAAAAACAGAGTTTGCAGACACTTTCGCTCAACAGTCTATTAGACACTCGTTTATCAATAATTTAGTTTTAAACCTGGACAATGAGTGCCCATACTAAAATGGCCTTAATGTAAAATTAAAAGGCTTAAGACGATCAGCCATGAACAAAGGGCTAGGAGGCGAAACACTTGCACTCTTTTTAGAAAAACACTTAAACTCCTAACTGGGCTTACGGCCCGCTAAGCGTATACTACAGAGAGGTGACAAGATGCGAAATAGACTATTTAGTACCAAATCAGTGTGAAGAATTGAGAGGTTTAGACAGTCTTAGTCACCCCATACCAATTTGAATGGGAATGAACAGAGAGTGAACACACTTTATTCCCTTAATTTATATATTTCCCAGCAAAAGTTAGAACAGAGTCTACATACTTGCCGAAAATTTATATTTAAACAGTGATTTTAGAACTTACATTAATAAAAAGAAGTTTGAAACCTTCTCCACACGTTATCTGCCTGGAGCTATCGCATATGAAGAAATTTCTCCAATTACCTTTTCGAATGCCGGCCTTGCAGCCACTGCCATACTAGATCGGAGTGATGAAGATGATAATACGGCACTATAGCGCCCAGCTTTTATAGCATCTTAGGAATGATGATGATGATTGCTGTTTAAAGGGGCCTAACATCGAGGTCATCGGCCCCTAATGGTACGAAATGAAATGACAAGAAAAATTCAAAAAATCCACTGACCAAAATAAATTAAAATGTCATGAAAAAGGAATGGACATGAACCCAAAAAAAAAACAAGAAACAAACAAACAAAAAACAGTAGATCCGACTAAAAAGGTCATAAATAATAGTATTACTGACCAAGGGACCACTGATAAAGCCCAGTCCTGAATCGATTATGCTTGATGTCTAAAGGGGTCCAATAACCAGGTCTAAGGCCCCTCAGTATGGTACATGTCGCGAGTAAAGTAGAACCATGATATTGCTCAAGCTGCGGTAATAATCAAAGGTAGCGTAAACTCACGGTGTTCCAAACATTAAGGTACTACTCACAAGTATTGTGCGTCGTAAAGGTAACGCAGACCTATGGTGTTTCTCGCACAATGGCGCCACTCATAGCCAACGTAAACCGATGAGGTTCCTCACCCAGGTGTACTAAGCACGGGCACCGGCATTCCCGTGGTGTTCCTCACATAGTGAGTACTAATCACTGGCAACGCAGACCGACGGTGTCGCTCGTATAGTGGTACAACTCACAGGCAACGCCCAGACCCGTGGTGTTGCTCACATGGGTACGACTCACGGGTACTGGAAACCCACACTGAACCCCGCTTGAATGCTACGAATCACAAAACTATTCAGTACCTAACAGAGTGGTACTACTCGCAAGTAAAAGCGACGCATGGTGTTCCACGCTTGGTGGCACTAATAAAAAGTAGTTTCATAGTTCTAATACAATCATCCCTTGGTCGCCCCTTTTAGTCGCCTCTCACGACAGGCAGGGGATACCGTGGGTGTATTATTCGTCTGCCTCTCCCACCCACACGGGGGGTGTGTTTGGTCCGCGAGAGGTATTTTATTTCCCTCAAGTCCGCCGGCAAGCCGGTTAGGACCCCGCTATCCGCCACCTGGGACGCGCCACTTGGGAGTATCACCTCTCACTCTGCTACGCCTGCGTAGCAGGTCCGTGGTAGAGAGGAATGTTCCAGTAATCTCTTTAATCTCTTGAGATAGGAAGAATGCCAGTACCCATCCCCAATATTAATAGGCTAGAGAAATATACACAAAATTCCTGATTGGTTATTAACTTAAGGAAGAAGGAAGCCGTATGAGTCTTGACAACATAGATACATAATTAATCTACAGATACTGAAGGTTTGCCGGCTTCAAAAAGTTGAAATTCCCTTCAGAATTAATTGTCCATGATTCCGCCAGAGGGGGCACACAGGCCGTTGGAAGGGATATCTAATGGTTAAAGATCAAAGTATCTTGATTTATATTAGTTCGGGATTCCTAGTACAGATGGCGTTCTAGAAGGCGCGCAGTTCAACGGGATGGAGAATTTGTACCCCGGTGCAATTATAATAATAATAATTATTATTATTATTATTATTATGCAGATTTCCCCACGCTGGTTGGCTCTGAGGTGCAAACTGTTCCGCACATGTGGATCCGGCCAGGTTTAACTGCCGTAAGACCTTCCTGCTGCCAACCCTATGTGGAGGGATGCAGGCACTATTGTGTGTTTCTGTGATGGTTAGTGGTACGGTGTGTTGTATGAATATGAAGAGGAATACGTTCGTACAAACACAACACCTAGTATCCAAGCCGTAGGAATCAACCTTCTTTCTCTTCTTCGAATGCCACATCCGGTCCCAGTCGTTGGCGATTGCCCTGGAGAAAACACAACTTTCCTTATCTGACTTGAAGAGTTGTTCGATGTTGTTGATACAATTCCAGTTTTTGATGTTTTGGGGCCTTAACATCGGTGGTCTACCAACTCCTCGCTTGCCTTGTAAAATCAGGTGCAGAAGCCTGTACTTTCCATCTCATAGAACATGGACTAAACAAGCTGTTTTCATGGCTTTGATAATGTTTGCCAGCTCTAGCTCTCGTTAACACTTCAGGGCAATCTAAGCATTCTCGTATGAAACCACATTTCAAAGGCCTCTAATATGTTTATGGAGGAAGGTTTGGCAGTCTAGGTCTCTACTCCATACTACAGTGATTATCAGATGTAACATTTCAACAGCTTTTGTCTCAGTTTGATGTTTTGATTTTCTTTAGTAATATTTGAAACTATCCCTTTTCAGTTTCGACGTAGTTAATGTATAAATATTATGCTATTCACTCTGTCGAAACTATTTATATTTATAAACTATGTGAAGGAGAAAACATATGGTAACAGTATTCGTTCGTTCGTAATCTGGTTACCCTCCAGGGTCGGTTTTTCCCTCGGACTCAGTGAGGGATCCCACCTATACCGCCTCAAGGGCAGTGTCCTGGAGATTCAGACTTTGGGTCGGGGATACAACTGGGGAGAATGACCAGTTCATCGCCCAGGCGGCCTTACCTGCTATGCTCAACAGGGGCCTTGTGGAGGGATGGGAAGATTGGATGGGACAGGCAAGGAAGAGAGAAGGAAGCGGCCGTCGCCTTAAGTTAGGTACCATCCCGGCATTTGCCTGGAGGAGAAGTGGGAAACCACGGAAAACCACTTCCAGGATGGCTGAGGTGGGAATCGAACCCACCTCTACTCAGTTGACCTCCCGAGGCTGAGTGGACCCCGTTCCAGCCCTCGTACCACTTTTCAAATTTCGTGGCAGAGCCGGGAATCGAACCCGGACCTCCGGGGGTGGCAGCTAATCACGCCAACCACTACACCACAGAGGCGGACTGGTAACAGTATTACACATGAAAGAAAAAGAAATAAAATAGAATGACACGTTTCTTTTTTGAAAGAACATCATCGGATTCTATCAAATCACACTCAAATATTTAAAAATAAATATTTACGTTTATTTCTTTTTAATCCATTTATTGGTTGGCTTGGAATGCAGACGCCTCGGAATATCTGCGTCATTGTTGAGAGTTTGTCTCAGGCTGCTTCAAGGCTTGATCTTTACATCGGTCTGTTTCAGACCGACTTTACTTTATGGGAGCGAAAGCTGGGTGTACTCAGGATATCTTATGCATAAGTTAGAAGTAACAGACGTGAAAGTAGCAAGAATGATTGCTGGTACAAACAGGTGGGAACAATGGCAGGTGGGTACTCGGAATGAGGAGATAAAGGCTAACTTAGGAATGAACTCGCTGGATGAAGCTGTACGCATAAACCGGCTTCGGTGGTGGGGTCATGTGAGGCGAATGGAGGAGGATAGGTTACCTAGGAGAATAATGGACTCTGTTATGGCGGGTAAGAGAAGTGGAGGTAGACCAAGACGACGATGGTTAGACTCAGTTTCTAACGATTTAAAGATAAGAGGTATAGAACTAAATGAGACCACAACACTAGTTGCAAATCGAAGATTGTGGCGACGTTTAGCAATTTCACAGACGCTTGCAGACTGAACGCTAAAAGGCATAACAGTCTATAATGATAATGTATGTATGTATTTCTTTTTAAGGAGAGGCTGTAAGCTATTTTGGGTTGAAAAAACTCATTTTTAGATTTTTGATAATTTTGGTTTTACAATATGCATGTGTTTTTTTTTTTTGCTGAAAAACACCCCAAATACCATGTAAAGTCCATTTAAATGCCACGTGACGTAAGGGAGACAACTCCTCCTTTCTGGATCTGTACCTTCAGACCTGTGAATTGCAATATTTTTTGTCTTCCAGATTAGTTCCTTTTTATTTCGGTTTTTCCATGTGTCTGGGGGAGTTTTGTGTGTTGACTAGCCTGGTAAACAGACGCTATGCTGCATTCTGTTGTTTGTTTGGCGGTTATATGTGCTGGTGAAAGTTAGTTTGTATCTTCGTGGTTTTGTAATTTTTATGTAACTGATTATCATATCCAGGCCAACAAGAATTTTCAGGAAAAGGAAAGGTGGTCCTGGCAGAGGGAAAATAAAGGCTGTAAATAATTTAAATACAGGTTTAACTCATGTAAAGAATGAGAGTGAGATTAGTGTGAGTGAAGAAGAAGAGGTGCTCTTAGAACGAGGAAATGCTTCAAATAATGACAGTGAATTTAGTGTAAGTGAACAAAGCAGTCCTTCAAGAAAGAAAATATATATGGCAGGTGAGAACGTAGTGTACAGAATGATAACGATAGCTTAGATGGAGGTAACTGTATTATAGATATAACTCTGCTCAATAGGGCTCTGAATGAGTTTGTGAAATGTAAATATTGTAGCTGTGACTCAGGCATGCAGAGCTATGACGATAGAGCAAAAAGGGTGGGTTTAACCAGTACTTTAATAGTGTTATGTGGGCTAGGGTTCCGAAACGGGTTTTCATGGGGTACGAGACACTGATTCTAGGAGTTAATGATGCAATATTGGCATTTAATGCGGGAAATGTGGGGCGACTTCAAGTGCTGCAGCTGCTAGGTATTCAATCAGGAATTAACACACTGAAGATTTTCCAAGATCTCGACAGGATGCGGGTTACTAAAGCTGATTTAGAAGCAGAAAAGTTGGAAAAGAGGGCTAGGCAGCTGCAGAAGTCTAGAGATGATGAGGACAACAGTGAAAGTCCAGAATATGGCTATGGCATCCACTGAAGGTACCATCAACTTTATATCAATTTCTCTCAAAATCTTACCATGGTAACATACAGTATTATTGCATTTTTTTCAGGGAGTTCATTACCCCGATGTGTGAAATTTTGTATAGTTATTTTATACTTAGCTATGGTGTTACTGACCTTTTATTGTTTTGTTCCTCATGTAATCATGGAAGTTATCCAACATTATTTTGGTAAAATATGGGGAAAATTCAGCGTACTTGAAAAAAATTTATAGAAATTAAACTTTTCACTCGGCATTAAAACAAAAAAGTCACTGTATTGGCAAATCATGTATCCAGTACTGTTCATAAGTTAAATCTCATAGGTTTATTAGTTTCTGAAATAACTGCAGTCAAAGTTCGCCAATTTAACATTGCCAGTATAGGGCTTACAACCTCCCCTGTACTTGATAACTTGTTATCTGATGTCCTTTTTTGTCTCTAATCCAGCATTTACTGCCTAAGTATTTAAACAGAAATAAACAGAAATATTTATTTCTAAATATTTGAGTGTGATTTTATAGAATCTGATGATGAAATGAAGTGTCGTATGGCTTTTAGTGCCGGGATATCCCAGGACGGGTTCGGCTCGCCAGGTGCAAGTCTTTCTATTTGACTCACATAGGCGACCTGCGCGTCTGATGAGGATGAAATGATGATGAAGACAACACATACACCCAGCCCCTGTGCCGTTGGAATTAACCAATTAAGGTTAAATTCCCCGACCCGGCCGGGAATTGAACCCGGGACCCTCGGAACCGAACGCCAGTACGCTGACCGTTCAGCCAACGAGTCGGACAATCTGATGATGATATTTCAAGAAGGAAACAAGCAATTCTTTTTTTAATTTAGTTGTTTCTTTTGCAGGTGTAATTCTTTTTTTTTTTTTTTGCTAGTTGCTTTACGTCGCACCGACACAGATAGGTCTTATGGCGACGATGGGACAGGAAATGGCTAGGAGTGGGAAGGAAGCGGCCGTGGCCTTAATTAAGGTACAACCCCACTATTTGCCTGATATGAAAATGGGAAACCACGGAAAACCATTTTCAGGGCTGCCGACAGTGGGGTTCGAAACTACTGGATACTGGATACTGGCCGCACTTAAGCGACTGCAGCTATCGAGCTCGGTAGATGTAATTCTGTTACCATATTTTTTCTATTTCAGGTAGTTTATAAATTTATTTACTCAAGGTTATTTCGGAAAACTGAAGAACCTAGCAGTCATAAATTAATGTTTTGATTTTCATCACAAAAGAATGACATCATATTTTGGAAAGATGATCTAGAAATCTCAATACGGCGTCTGACCTCTTTTCAGAGTCCGAATTGTCTGTTAAGCTGCTCCCAAGGTAGGTCTATTTATTAACCATACACAGTTAAATCTCCGGCCTGGCACGGGTAGCAAACCTCTGAACCAAAGGCAAGGACGCTGGCCAATCAGCCAAAGAGCTGGACTATTATTATTAAATATCGAAGCACGTCCTTCTGTGTCAATCAAGTGTACCTTCACCACTTTGACTGTGAAAACTCCCGATATGCACTCAGTGCTCTCCTGTAATCTACTTCTTCCGCATGAATTATTTACGAACACGTGCCACTAAAATTAGAGTTCTCAAGATGTTACTAATACTAAGCGGAAGGTACATCTCTTAAAGGAGATTCCGGCTTGGGGCAACTTCCCATGTTAAGGTGCAGTGTAATAGAGTTTCTTTAGGTTGTCAGACTTCGTCGGCTTACCGAATGCCGATGATGCAATTCCTGTAAGACACAGGCAGTGAGCGTCAAAGGTAATCTATGCGGTGGCATTACACTCGGCTGGTGCCGGAGGCAAGCGCCAGACGACGCGACACATTCCTTCGCTCCCACGCTCAAGCCTACGGCTAGTTCATTTCTGAAAATCTTTACATTTTTAGCAGCCAAGGATGGAAAACATGGCATGTAATGCAAGTAAGTACGTCTGAAAGAACAATCCATCTCTTCTGTAACAGAGAAAAAGTCCTGCTTTGTGATGTAGTCTCATGAATGAAAGATACATTGAAGTACACTCCAAGAGAAGTTCTCTAATTGAAAGTTTACCTCTAGATAGAATAACGTGTGAACAACATTATGTGACCACTTGTTTCAGCTGTCTATTACTTTGAAAGCTACTTTGAGATCCTTGGCTACGTAAATCATCGAATTTTAACGCTACCATTGTGTGTTTATTTACCACCCATGCCACGTAACAATATGGAAAGACGTACCTTGGAGAATATTTGAGTACTAGACGGTTAGCACGGGATAAATGATGATGGTGGTTGTGGTCGTGCTTGTGGTGGTGGCGACGGACATAATTGAAGGGCTTATTTCCAAAGTGACGCAACTCCATTTTTTTTGGATTTCTATCTGAACGTGGGAATTTATTCCCACAATAGCTCTTTATCATGTAGAAACGTATTTATTTTCAAAGTGACGCAACTCCCCGCTGTTTTTTATTTCCAAAGTGCCACAACTCCACCGAACCAACAGCCTGGCGCGTGCATATCACGTGACTGCTTACCGATTGTGGTGGGACTCTGCTCTTTCGCTTGTAGTTTCGTAATTTTTATGCGTTTTTCTTTTTTTTTTGTAACAGTGGCGAATGTTAGTGCAAACGGCGACATTTCCTGAAGAAATTGAGAGGCAGGCAAATCATTACGTGCGGAAAAAACTAATACCAGCAGAATGGCAGAAAAATAAGGACAAAATTGAAGGGCTTATTTCCAAAGTGACGCATTATATTTGAATGTTTTAGCACGTACAATGTAACCTAGCCTACGCCGGTCCATACATTTTGCATTTCCATCCCCGCGTTAGTTAACCCCCCCCCCCCACCTATTTTGACGGTATTCTTTGAACTAGGATTTTAACCACCAGGGCAATCGTATATTGTTTAAAGTGATGTAGCTGCATAGAAAAAGTTAGGTCTCTTATGTTATTAGGAATTAATTTGTTAAAATTTGCGTTCCTGAAAAGTTTCATTTCTTAGAGATGCGTCACTTTAAAAATAAGCCCTTCAATTGTTGTATTATGTAAAAATACAGGTTCAGGTTCAGGAAGAACGCATTTTATTCCAAGAATCGATTTAGCACCTGTGAATGCGAGAATACCTTTCGTTCTTAAATGGAGAAAATTTCTTCTAAATTTAGCCTTCTCTGTCACAATGAATAAGCTACCAGGACAAACTTTAAAGTTAGGATGAATCTCCCTACTGCAGTGTTTTGGACAGTTGTAGGTAGCTTTTACAAGAGAACTAAGATCCATAGGCTTCAAAGTACGCAGGGCGTACTACATTGTTTTACACTTTATTTTTTCTATCCAAATTATGTACATTAAACATCAGTTGTTACGTCCACCTTCTCAACATAATATCCTTGTAACTGTATGCACTTTTGCCATCGATGTGTCAGTATCTCCATACTTTCCTGAAACCATTCTTTCGGAGTGCTGCGTACCCATACCTTGACAGCTGTGTCCAGTTCTGCAAAAATCCGCAAAACAGCGACCACGCAGAAGTTTCTTCATGTTCCTGAACAGGTGATAATCACTTGGTGCCAAGTCGGGAGAGTATGGTGGGTGTGGCAGCCCTTATGCTTCCATTGCATCGATTATTGTTTCGTTTGTGGATCGTGGTAATGGAGACATGCCTCATCACGAGTCAAAAGCCTAGCCATGAAATTGACTGAATCTTGATCATGGCGTTGCAAAATTCTCTGCACACGTCCACACGCCTCTGCTTTTCGTCTGCAGACAAGAGTCTAGGCACCCTCGTAGATGACACCTTCCCCAACTGTAAGTGGCCGTGCACGATCCGCTGCAGGGTGTTTCGGATAATTCCCGTGGCTGCCTCCATTTCCGTAAATGTGATGTATTTGTTCCCTTGGATAGCCTCTTCTACCCGGGCAATGTTGGCTGGTGTTGACACTGTCACATTCCTTCCAGAACTGGTTCTGTTGTCCATCGATGTGCGCCCTGTTTTCCAACCTTCCACTCAGTTGTAAACTGTTTTTCGTGACGGTGCATGTTCTCCACAGACTGCCACCAAGCGCCGATGAATTTCTGCAGTGGTAACGCCTTCTTTCCATAGGAACCAAGTCGTATAGTGCTGTCCCTGACGGATACTTTCCATGTTGTCTGCCCCTACGCTGACACGGTTTTTATGAAATGGCTACGACGAGTTCATTCGTTGGCCCCTGTGCGTGTGCTGCTACCAAACGTTGGAACAAGACGCTAGTTACACGTCACCACCTTAAAAATTGAAATGTGAACCATCATTGTAAGGAAATATTATAATGCTTGTTTTGATTCCACTCAAGTGCCGTATAAGATCTGGACAGTGTAACAATTATACATATGATATATTAACAGTCCATGTAGAATTTGCAATTACTTTATAGATAGTACCTTCAACTGCCGAAGACAGGCTTATGTACTAGTCTATGTATGTATAAAATGCCTATGATGTCCGTCAATCACAGTAATATTGAGGAACGAGCATCTTCCAACAGTTGAAATTGGTACCAGTCATAGTTTGTTTATTCTTCTTTACAAGAAGAATAAAACAAACCTCATACGACCAAGAATTTTGTACTTTTTGAAAAAAACAAGTTTTTTCAGCGAAGTTTTTGTCTCACATTTGCCATGATAACGTAGGGTTGTTGTTTGAGTCATCAGTCCACGGCACTCCATGCCACCCTATCCTGTGCTAACCTTTTCATTTCTACATTACCACTACATCATACACCTGCTCTAATCTGCTTGTCATATTCGTATCTTGGTCCACCCCTACCGTTCTTAACCCCTACACTTCCCTCAAAATCCAACTGTACAAGTCCTGGGTGTCTTATGATGTGCCCTATCATTCTATCTCTTCTTCTGGTCAAATTTAGCAAAATCGATCTCCTCTCACCAATTCGATTCAGTATCTCTTCATTGGTGATTAAATCTAGGCATCTCACCTTCAGCATTATTCTGTAATACCACATTTCAAAATCTTCTATTCTCTCTTTCCGAGCTAGTTATCGTCCATGTTTCACTTCCAGACTTCAAAACATTTTTAAATTCCTATATCAATGTTCGAAGTGAGCAATTTTCTTAAGAAAAGCCTCCCCTGGTTGTGCTAGTCTGGTACTCCTTATTTCAACCATCATTAGTTATTTTACTACCCAAGTAACAATATTCATCTACTTTAAGACTTCATTTCCTAATATAATATATCCTGCACCACCTGATTTTGTTCGACCGCACTCCTTTATTTTTGTTTTTGACTTATTTATTATCATATTTTATTCCTTCCCCAAGACTCTGTCCATTCAGCAATTTCTCCAGATCTTTTGCAGACTCAGATAAAATAACAATATTATCGGAAAATCTCAGGGTTTTGATTTCCTCTCCTTGGACTTTGATTCTCTTTCCAAATTCCTCTTTGATTTCCTTTATCACCTGTTCTATGTAAACATTGAAAAGGAGAGGGGACAAACTTCAGCCTTGCCTCACTCCTTTCTGGATTGCTGCCTCTGTTTCAGAGCCCTACATTTTTATCACTGCAGACTGATTTTTGTGTAGATTGTAGATAATTCTTATTTCTCGATATTGCAACCATACCACCCACGCCATTGCCCCATAGAACCATACGACAGCATCATTATGACCATAATTTCGAGCTACTGCCATATAGCACCATACGCCAAGGCGTTCGATGGTATGGGACCTTTTAAGTCTAGAGTCAAATGCCACCTCAAGTAGAAAGCAAGGAAAAATAAACTTCAAAGTGATGGGTGAGCAAAAGCTCTTTCGACCGTGCAAGGATCAACTGCACTCCTCCCTTCAAAAGAATCAAACCAACGGCCTCCTAGGGCCATGGTGCGTTCACCGCATAAGATCTAAATATAACAATAAACTAGCTTAAAGGCATAAATGAACGGAGGAAATTTTAGGATGCAATCTTTTTCCGGCAAAATGACGAGCACATTAAAGTTTGAAAACCCATTTATTATTACTTGATAAAATCACGATTAATTCAAATCAGCCCTGAATAATTCTACAATAATAAAATCAAAATATATACAATGTCCGATGGAGTAAATATGAATTCGGAGAGGTCACTCCTTTCATTAAGAATGTCTTTTATTTATAATTCATATTTGACCATTTTATCAGTTGAAATGCTGTAGTTAATCGTTCACTTCCATTTTTGACATGACAATAAATACCAATATCATTATTGGTACAAAATCCTTATTAAGAACAGAAATATCCTTGTAAATGCGACGGTTCTCATTACAAGCTTTCTTCATTATTAGAAGAAACACATTATCTATGCGAAAATTGGAGACAACTTGGAGTGGTCACCTAACTAATTAATTATACTACTAATTAAATAAACAAAAGAATGAGCTAACACTAGTGGGCAAAATCACAACCAACAAAATTAAATTAGACAAGCGTCGGGTCCAGAAATCGAACCCACATCGCAATGAATCCGATGACAAATAACGAGACAGAACCCGTTTTGGAACTCATACAAAAAACAAACATCAAACACAACTAAAGGGGCATATTCAAAAATATTATGTACACATATTTTAAAACAAAGTGTAAGCAATTTGCGCATGCAACTGGCTGTTCAACACAAAAGAATTGTGTGTGACGGAAAGGTCCATGGTCTGCCTTGGTGTTCGAACCGATGGTCTCCAGGATGCCACCGACAAACGGGTCTATAAAAACTCCCTATCTCAATTATTCATGTTCCAGGTTTATCCGTGGAGCAGAAAGAGGTTAAAGAAGGTGCCAGGGTGAATGGGTCTATCTGCAATATCAATGTTGAGTTAAAACTTTAAAAGTTATATTTCATTTCCGAAAACAAACTTACCAATATTTCACCGAATGAACAATGAAGCATCAGGTGCAAAATCAGTCTTGAAACAAGATTAAGAAAGTCCAAGATTAGTGATTTTTACAATTCTGGGCTTCACGTCCCTAGTTTTACGATTTTACAAATGGAAGAGGTATTATTTAGTTAAGGGCAGAAATCCCTTAATTCAAGAGCACTAGCTCCCTAAGTCACAATAGCTAGCCTCCCAGAGGCACACTTTACAATTACAAAATTTGAAAAGAGCTAACAGGCTCTCCAATATTCATCCAATTTTAACCGCCCGCTTGAGGCACCATTACACACAACTCTTATACACTCTGGCCTTTCTAGACACAATTTGCAATTGCCATTACTTTTACAGGGGTATTCATAACCCAATCTACTGGGCTTTCACGGAAAAAGAACAGGTTACATAATTGGTTCAAACACAAAATGCATGGAAGCGTACACTTGCACTCCTAGATAGTGAAGGAAAAATTTCTAACGGGGCTCTTGGCCCAGAGATACAGGGGCTAATCCCAAGCTACTGAGGTGACACGAATGAAAGTTGAAATAATTCATTACAGAAAGGAAGAAAAACAGTTACAAAACGTAGTCACTTCGAACCAAGATGAAGGGGAGCTCGAGAGGGTACATCACTCTCTATCCAAGGCCTACAGTTAAAGATTTTATGAAATTGTTACATTAGCCGGAAGAAAGTTACATTTTAGAAAAGTAGGTTACATAACTAAAGGTTAGGACCTTTCCCCTCGGATTAAGCTGTGGAGGTAGCTACAAAATATGATGTAATTTATGTGGACATTACCTTATAGATGTTTTGCTGCCGATGAAAGAGGCCACCCGCGTCCTGCTTAAACACACACACTCAGATAGACGACGATCAATTGGCCAAGAAACGTGAAAACCCGCAGTTCATAAACCCTCAGGGAAGGTTATTACACCTTGCACCAGGGTACAAGGTCATAGTTTTAGTAGTGTCATCTGTAGAAGAATGTCCAAACGTCTTGATGTATATCAAAACAAACAAGGAGAAATTGTCAGTTTAGGAAACTACGCAATAACAAAATTACATAATATTGCGGTGGTGACATCTTCTGATTAAAGTTCCAAGTTCCTGTTGTAGTAGTTTCCACTTTAGTTCGATAGAGGAGTTCATTTATGCGCGTATTTTGAATGCGCGGCGTTAAAGTGTACCTCCCGGTTCAATTCATAAGGTCAACATCTCATACAATACTGGCGTTCCAATTATTTAATTTCTTTATAGAAATAAACATGAACGAGGTAAAAGAAATCCTTTAAATGTAATCGGGTTTATATGAAACCGCAAGCATTCAATCTTAGTGGACAGGCTTGAAAAATAAAATTGGCAATAACCCTACTCACAAGAGTGCGCAAGTGCACCTTCTTCTAAAATCATAAATCATACAACGCAGAACCACACCTAATAATGGGTAGCCGCAGATCATTTCTTGTCAACAAACTCAAGGCTAGACGACCCGTCTCCCTGAAAATACATAACGGTAAATAATATCATGTCAACTGATATCCTCTTATCATATTCCATAGCTCCGCTGGCTTAATAATTCTTTGCCCGCTTACAATTCTTTAACTCAATATCAAGCCACTATTCATCTTTTCAATTTCACATCTATGGACTTAGAATGTCCAGGTTCACATCCATCCGTCCACGAACCTACTACGATGGCGTAGCAGGGGGAGAGGTGATACTCCCACGTGGCGCGTCCCAGGTGGCGGATAGGGGGGTCCTAACCGGCTTGCCGGCGGACTTGAGGGAAATAAAATACCTCTCGCGGACCAAACACACTACCCCCTGCGGGTGGGGGACACACATGCAGAATACACCCGCGGTATCCCCTGCCTGTCGTAAGAGGCGACAAAAAGGGGCGCCCTTGGCGCGGACATGGATTGCGGTTTGGTATAATGTGATGGACCTCCTGTGGATGGGAGAGGCTGAATACATCCATAGGTAATCCCTGCCTGTCGTAGAAGGCGACTTAAAGGGTCATGTGGCCATGGTCCCCTCTTTATTTTTTTATTATTTTTCCGAGGGTCAGCTGTAGACCATTCAAAATTTGATGTGCGTGCTGCCCGGCGATGGAGCTCCTATGTGTGCGACTACGCTCGAAAGCCCGTGCCAGCAACCACCCAGGACGCGGCGGGTGGGAGTATCATGTACCCGGGCAGTGGTATCCGCCTGACAACGCAGGTCCCCGCACAGCCGAATGCCAGAAGGACATATTATTATTAATTATTTTTATTTTTTTCTCTATATTTAGTGCTCTGTAAACGCTATGGGGTACATGCTATTGCGGGTGACTGGAGGAAGGGAGTCTTAGTGCTCATTGCCTCAGTCATGCCGTATTAGGCATCGTCCAACATCGGACCCCGGGCAGTACCTGCTATGACCAGGTGGGTATTGCCTTGGCTGCTTGGTTCGGCTACAGAGACCCCTGATCGGAGTGGGTGGCATTCGGGGAGGATGCTATCGGGCATGGCTTCCAAACGAAGTCTGCTCTCTCAAGGTGGTCGCCCACCTAAGTCTTTAACTTTTGCTTCCCTGAGAGCTTCAATCTCTGGGAACATGCGCAGCGTGAAGGAATGGGATCCAGCTTCCCTAGGTTTCTGGTCGCTACCAGAACCGATGGGAACGATTTTAAGCTGGTGAAGTCGATCCTTTTTAGTCGGCACATCGAAGGCGTCTATGGCGAACTGGAGGAACTTAAGAAAATGCGCAACGGTAGTTTGCTTCTCAAGACTCGTACAGCACTGCAAGCTGATCAGTTGCTTAAGTGCGAGCACTTTGGCGAAATCCCCGTCAAAGTGGAGGAGCATAAGTCCTTGAACCTGGTTCGCGGAGTCATCTTTCACCGCGACCTTATTTTGAACACTGACGACGAGTTGATGGAAGACATGAAGAACCGTGGCGTGACACACGTCCGGCGCATTACGCGCAAGGTCAACGGTGAAGACGTTGCCACTGGTGCCTTTATTGTCTCTTTCAAGTTGTCAGTGTTACCAGAGAAAGTCAAGGTAACCACTTATCGTTGCGATGTGAGGCCGTACATCCCGCCTCCTATGCGATGCTATCAATGCCAGCGATTCGGACATATGGTATCTCGCTGTTCGAATCAGGCTGTATGTGGTACATGTGGACGAGTAGCTCGCGGCGCGGAGGAGTGCACAACTCCATACAAGTGCACTAACTGCTCCGGTTTTCATTCTCCTCGGGATCGGAATTGTCCGACATACCTGAGTGAGAAGAAGATCCAGGAGATCAAGACCCTGGATGGTCTTTCCTACCAGGAAGCGCGCCGTAAGTTTCATTCTATGAATACACCTGCCCGTACACTCGACTATAGCTTGATAGCTCAGAGTCTTCCAGGTTCGTCATTTACGACCAAGACACCTGTCCAGACCGCTGCGCCCAAGGCGACTGTTGCTGCTCCCAGCAACGTCGCAAATAGTCAAAGCTCGAAGGGGGGGACCACCCCACCTTCGACCAACCAGAAGTCTGTGCCGGCTGGGAACTCCCAGCCGGCACAGCAAGGGGGGAAGACTAAGTCTCCCCCCCCTAGGAGGTCGACGAAAGTCGTGCCCCAGCCGGCGGAGGCGGCTTCGTTGACCAGGGCTGGGAAACCATCTCCCAGCCCGTCTAAACCTGAAAAAAAGAAGGGGAAGAAGAGCGCCCGTTCTGAGCGCTCTCGGCCTTCCCCTGCGAAGGAGAAGTCATGCCCCCCATCTGGAGGGTATGAGTCTGCGCCAGGAGGCACTCCTGCTCCTAAACCTGCGCGCTCTCCTCGTAGGGGACCCCCTCGCGCCCGAAATTTGTCGAAGTTCTGGGCGGCACCCCTGCCATCTTTTGATGACGGGATGGATGTCGCGCTGTCCTCTACATCTACGGATGTAGAATTAGATAGTGTTTAGGCTAACGAGCATTTTTCGCTCATAACCTAACACTCCTTTTACAGTCCACACTATGACACTGTTACAGTGGAATTGTAATGGTTATGACAGGCATCTTGCTGAGTTACGTCAGCTTATTAGTGAGTACGCAGCGAGTATAGTCTGTATTCAGGAGACCAATTTCAGACCTGGTCATCATACGGTCTTGAGGAATTTCAAACTATACTCGACAGAACGATACTATGCTCACCGGGCTTCCGGAGGCGTTGGCATTTTTGTACGTTCTGATAGCTACAGCGAAGAGGTTCCATTATGAACCCCTCTAGAGGCTGTAGCTGTTCGCGTCTCGCTGCCTGTCATAGCAACAGTGTGTAATGTTTATCTTCCACCCGGCCAGCATCTGAACATCAATGATGTCGCTGATCTTATAGATCAGCTTCCACCACCCTTCCTCTTATTGGGCGATTTTAACGCCCATCACCCCATATGGGGCTCTGAGACGCCTTGTCCCCGAGGAAGAGAGTTGGAAACACTTATAACAGATCTGGATTTATGTATTATGAACACAGGGGAACCAACTCACTTTAGTGTACGTTACGGCACATACTCTCGCATAGACGTAAGTCTATGCAGCCGAACGTTGGTTCCACTGTTTCGGTGGAATGCACACGATGATCTCTGTGACAGTGACCATTTTCCCATTATTCTTACTTTGTTGAAACATAAACCCGTCGAGGCTCCCCCTCGATGGATTCTTAAACATGCTGATTGGCCAAAGTACACATCACTAGCTGTCTTTCACGATGATGTCAGGCGGACCGTCGGCGAGGAAATAACTTACGTCACCCAAGTTATTCTTGCTGCTGCTGAGGAGTCCATTCCGTTTTTCTCGGGGGCTCCTCGCCGAAAACTCGTTCCTTGGTGGAACGATGAAATAGCAGCAGCCATCAAAGAACGCCGTCGCGCTCATAAACGTTACCGTCGACAGCCTACTGTGGCCAACTTGGTAACATTTAAGAAACTCCGCGCTAAGGCGCGAGTTCTTATTCGACAAAGTAAGAAGGCTTCATGGGAGAGATATGTGTCGTCCATGACGTCGCATACTCCTTCATCTCAAGTGTGGACGAAACTTCGACGACTTTCGGGTATTCAAGGATCATCTGCTGTACCGGGAATTTCCATTGCAGGCAGTGTCGCCACTGATCCCCTCGCGATTGCTAATCATCTCGCTAGTCATTTCGCGGATGTCTCTGGCTCCTGGAATTACAATCCTGATTTCCTCCCTCTGAAGCGGGAGGCTGAACGTCATCACCTTAGTTTTGCCACCCAAGCTTCAGAGGACTACAACGTGCCCTTTACGGAGTGGGAACTCCGCAGCGCATTAGCGCTTTGCAAGGACACGTCTCCTGGACCGGACAACATCCATAACCAGATGTTGAAACACCTTAGTGATGATAGTTTACTATATCTCCTTCGTGTGTTCAACCGAATCTGGACAGAGGGTGATTTTCCGTCTCAGTGGCGAGAGGGCATAGTCATCCCTGTCCTCAAGCCTGACAAAGATCCTAAGTATGCAGGAAGTTACAGACCGATTTGTCTTACAAATTGCCTGTGTAAGCTCTTTGAGAGGATGGTAAATCGCAGACTCGTGTGGTGTCTGGAGAAACAAGGACTCTTGTCCGAGTACCAATGTGGATTTCGAGCCGCTCGATCCACCACAGACCACTTGGTACGCCTGGAGAGCTCTATCCAGGATGCGTTTCTCCGCAAACAGCACTTGGTAGCTGTCTTCTTTGACTTGGAGAAGGCCTACGACACCACCTGGCGATATGGCATCCTTTCAGTCCTGCATCAATGGAGATTCCGAGGTAACTTGCCGGTATTTATTGCGAATTTTTTGTCCCTCCGTCTATTCCGTGTCCGAGTAGGGAGGACATATTCGCAATACCACGTTCAAGAAAATGGAGTACCACAGGGATCGGTTCTTAGTGTCACTCTGTTCGCGATTGCCATAAACGGTATTGTCGCGGCTGCTGGTCCAGCCGTCATACCGTCCCTATATGTGGATGATTTTGCTCTGCACTATAGCTCGTGCAGTATGGCAGTCGCAGAGCGACAGTTACAGCAAGCTATTAGGAGGGTGGAGAAGTGGACCTTAGAACATGGCTTTCGGTTTTCTGCCGCAAAGACCTCCGTTGTCCACTTTTGTCGTCAACGTACACTTCACCCTCATCCTGAGCTTTATCTAGGTAATGTCGTTCTTCCAGTTGTTGACACCTACCGATTTCTTGGGCTCCTTTTTGACAGTAAATTATCGTGGGAGCCACACGTGCGGCAGTTAAAAGTGCAATGCACTAGGAAGCTTAATATCCTTAAGTTTCTTAGCAGCACTTCTTTGGGGGCTGACCGCGCGGTGCTCCTGCGATTCTATCGGGCACACATTTTATCCCGGTTAGACTACGGCAGTGCAGCATATGGCTCCGCAAGACCAAGCGTTCTTGCGAAGCTGAACAGTATCCACCACAGCGGGGTTAGGTTGGCGACGGGAGCTTTTCGTACAAGCCCCATCGCTAGCCTGCTCGCTGAGTCTGGTGTGCCGCCTTTACACCTGAGGCGCCAGCAACTTCTACTTACATATGCTGCAAATTTGCGACAGATGCCACTTCATCCCAGCTATCCTTGCGTGTTCAACAATGGCAACCGTTTGCTGTACGCTGCTCGTCCTCGAGCGACGCGGCCGGTTGGGATACGCTTGGATAACATTTCCGAATTATTTGACGTACCTTCGGTTCCTTGCCTTGTCAGACAACCAAGTGGGGTACCTCCGTGGGTCGTACGACGACCTGAAGTAATCCTGGATCTGCACACTGGTCCAAAGGAAAACACGGACCCTTCGATTTATCGGAGGCTCTTCCTGTCCGTTGTTGGCCGCTATCCAGGTTCAGTCGTCGTCTACACGGATGGTTCAAGGTCAGATACGAAGGTGGGCTGTGCGTTCGTTGTTAACAATGATAGGTTCCTTTTTGCTCTTCCGGCAACCTGTAGTGTGTACACAGCAGAGCTCTATGCTATCTATGAGGCTCTGCGGTACGCACTGTACAATGAGCGCCGACACTTTCTTCTGTGTACCGACTCCTTGAGTTCGCTCCAGTCTATAGATACCTGTTTCCCTCGGCACCCTCTGGTGCAGCTAATCCAGGACCTGCTGGCCGGGTGTTGGGATGCTGGCACCAGAATCACATTTCTGTGGCTCCCAAGCCACATGGGCATAGAGGGAAACGAGTTAGTAGATCAGGCTGCCAAGGAGGCAGTTACACTGCCCACGTTGCCTTTCCAGGTTCCAGTAAGGGATATTCGCTCCCAGCTGAGACATCTTGTTATGTCCCATTGGGAGATGGAGTGGCAGGCCATTCCACTTCCCAATAAGCTGAGAGCGATAAAAGGAACAACGAAGGTATGGAGGACTTCCCTTCGGGCTTCGCGGAGGGAAGCCGTGGTATTATGTCGTCTTCGGATCGGCCACGGTATCTTGACTCACTCGCATCTTTTGAAAGGAGAACCCCCTCCGGTGTGTACCTGCGGCGACCACCTTACCGTGGTGCACATCCTTACGGAGTGTGTGGACCTGGTCGATCTGCGCCGTAGTCTTAACCTTCCGAGTACTATCTCCCTTATCTTGCGTGATGTCGAGCAGTCAGCAGACCTCGTCATCCGCTTTATGAGGGATAGTGGACTGTTTTCTCGTGTGTAATGCTGTCCTTTGTCCTAGTGTGTTTTGTGTCACTTTCGCTTTTATCCTATTGACTTAATTTTAGTTTGTTTTGCTTATTTTAATGTGTTATTTTAACGTCTCTCGTATATTATGTACTACCAGGCAATGCCTTATTCTTTTGTTTTCCTGTAATTTCTCTTGTTTTATTAGAAAATAAGGCATTGCGTATTAGATCCACTGATTGTTTTAATCTCACCCTCATTTTTCTCCATCATTTTTAAACTCTAGTCAGTGGATATGTTTTTAAAATTTTAACATCATCTCTCATGTCGTTTATCACATTCCATTAGGGGCCGATGACCTTCGATGTTAGGCCCCTTTAAACAACAAGCATCATCATCATCATCATCATCCATCCGACTATATAGAATATTTCAGCCTATGTTTTCCTACAGTTTGAACTCAGACAAAAATCAAATACGGATTTAAACGTATCCATAATATTATTCTAATATTAAAGAAAGGCAAATACTTGGCAAAAAAGGAAAACTTTATCTAAAAATTGGAGGGCGTTTGTTCGTGTCCAAGCTTGTCACAACTAGCACAAATAATTAATACAGCCATCTACATATTCTATTCATGCAAAATTACATTAGAACAAGAGTGCCTTCATATCCCCATGATTATTATGCCAATAGTGGCATTTTTGAAGACACTGTCACCATGCTTTACCAAAATAGGTTGAATATTCCATAAAATAAAAAAATATACGTATCACGTTTTGAAAACATACATAATGCAAATCTATAATTTGCCCTCCTAATCTAAAGCACTCTCAAACTTACTGATAGTTCACGTTCATATATTACATTTTACATTTTATAGGCCCGAAATTTTAGCCTACATAATAGAATTTCCATTCCCATCTATCTGAATATATTTTAAACAATATGAAGACCACTCACAAGTCTCTCTCTAATTCAAGAATAGATGCAATTTGCATTACTAACCTAATTTATGTGATCTACATATTACATAACCGTGCATTTATTTGGATAATATTTAGATTTTTTTGTACTTATCGTCATGTCGAGAAATCCATGGTTTGGGCACAGGAAAGGCTCTAATCGTCTTTTAGGCTCTCATAGTGCTGACGTGGATCACAGGTTCGAATACTCTTCTATTACTGTTGAGCACGTTCATAATCCCAGGGTCCACTTCTTCACTGTAACAAGTCTAATGACTTTGAAATAAGTTGCGTCATTCACAAACACAATTTTTCAAAACTGTAACACAGTTCTCGCGGTCACGTTATTTAAATACTTTCAATACTATCACTTGGATAAGGTTTTTCGCACCGCATATTTGAAAAATGTATATTATCACTCCCGAATACAGGTAAGGCCAGAACACCAGCGGACCGTGTGTCTGCCTTCAATCTTTCGCGTCAAGTGGATCTTGTCTCAACATGGCAAACGCATCGATCGGCGGTTTATTTAATTTTTTTAATCAAAATGATGACTTTATGGGGATCCCCCTCCGAAGTCTGCGTATTTAGTTGGCGTGGGCACGTTACTGGTGCTTATATAATCCAATAGTGGCGTAATTTTCCACACGTTAAAATTTTATAAACAACGCGAATTTTGGAAGAGGTCTATTATGAAGACATATGACATGCGGAGGTTTCCCTTACTAATTGTTATGCATATCTCGAAATCTTACAATACAAATCAAGTTTTCACGTTGGTATTGCCGTGTTTCGGCCATTTTTAGTGGGCGGAGTTATTAGTATAGATATACTTTCCATATCATTTTTCATAGCTCGCTCTCTTTCTGGGGATTCTTCCAGCTATGACGGACTCGTATTTACACAAAGATGGAGGCGTTGTGCACAGAGATGCAACCTGATGAAACTTTCTGTAATATGAACAAGGGAACTTGACAAAGGTTTTACACCGCCCAAAATAATTATTAAATAAGTATATACATGACCGATACGGTCACAGTATCTAATCCCGATCACCTTCAGAATCTCAAACAGCTTGGTCCAATCAACATTATCGAATGCCTTTTCTAGATCTACAGAAGTCATGTACGTGGCCTTATCTTTCTTAATTCGTTCCTCTAAGATCAGATGTAATGTCAGGATTGCTTCACGTGTTCCCGCCTAGGTACAAAGCTATATCCATTGGCATGAATTATAATTACCTCACTGCTTTCATTTATCTTGTTACAGACTCAAATAACATTATGCATTTTTCTTTTAACTTTCTTTCACAAACTCTCCTTACCGCACATAAATACCTATTTAATTCACCCCCGTACTCCCATTCTTTGATAATCCACCCTACGATTATTTGTTCATCCCCTTTTTCTAATAATTCCCGTTTATTGACATTCAAAAGTTTCTTTCTTACCTTTTCCGTACCTTTACAATTCCCTATTAAGTGTAGATAATTTCCTGATGCCCCACGTAATACGCATAGTGTCTTTTCTTTACCCTTTGTTCTTGTGTATACCCCATCAGCCACCATAGTAATCCTCCTCTGTTCAACTTATCTACATTTCTAATATTTAACACTGACACTTCCACTACTTTTTTAAAACACTCAGCGAACCTCTGTTCCTACACTCTTCTATCAGTTTCTGTCTTTGAATATCTCTGATCCTCCTTAAAAGTACCCTCTGTCGCTTAAATTCCTTCTTCTTCCAAACCTCTTCCCCCATATACCCCATTCCCAACCTTTCCAAGTATAATTTAATATATTTCTAGCCAGCACCCTTTATACCTGCTATCCGTCTTTTTGTTGCTCGTATGTAGCCTGAAGCATCCTTCCTCCTTCCCCTTTTAACCCATCCAATATTTGACAACTCCTTTAACGCACTCCACCTCTATTTCTTTCCCGCACATTAATTCAACCCCAGCATTTGCTGTGCACTGGGGTAGCCCCATCACTGCCTTACCAAATATACTCATAACTTGTTTTAAGTTATCCCTCTTTTCCTCCAGCCCCCATACTTCTGCCCCATACACTATCGTGCCAAATACTACTGATCTTAAGACCAACCTCACCGTTTTATAGCATATTCCCGGAAATTTAGCCACTAGAATTTTGACTAAGGCTAAGGCTGTCAATCCCTTCCTTTTGCTCTCTTAATTTGATCCTCCCATGTCCCACCTCTATTTAGAATCACTCCTAAATTTTCTAACCTATTTACTTCCTCTATCCTCTTTCCCTGTACCATCCCTGTCATTTAATTTTCCCTCCCTTTATGTTTCTGCTTTACTAACCCTTAAATTTATTCCCCTTAATTTTCATGTCCCATTCCTTTGCATCTTCTGACACTGAATTCAAACTTTGCTGCATCCCACCAGCCGTTAAAGTCATCAATACCACATCGTCTGCAAAAATCTGCCCCGGTATCTCCATCCCATTAAGAACTTGAGCCGCCCAATTATTCCCGCCGTGTACACCAAAAATGTCGTTAATGAATAATATAAATAATGTCGGGTATAATTTGCAGCCTTGTTTTAAATCCATCTTACACTCTATTGGTTTACTTAACCTGTTTTCCTCCAGCTTAACACAGCATCTGACCTCCTTATATATCGCCTCCAATGCGCGTATCATTTCCCAGACACCCCCAATCCTACCCAATTTTTCTACTAACGCACTTCTGTTCACTGTATCAAAAGCTTTTTCAAAATCAATTGCCACCATATAGGGCCTAAACTTTGCCTCTTCCCATAATCTTGTATTTCTCTGAAATCATCTTCACTACCATTATATTGTCTACCATTTTTTTCCTCTTATAAATCCCCCTTGGAACACTGACAAAACCGAATTATCTTCAGCCCAATCTCTTAATCTCTTTACCAAAACTCCTGTATATATTTTACTTATAGAATCTAACCCCTATAATTATTCGTGTTGTTTTTATTACTCGTACCCTTTATCTCTTATACTGGACGTAAAATGCCTGTTTCCCATTCTCTTGAAAACTTGCCCCCTTCAAAAATCTTAATAAATTACTTCACTACGCCCTCTATCATCAGCCCAATTTTGGTTAATTATTTCCAAAACCTATTGTTAATACCATTGCATCCTCCCGCAGACCTAGACTTGATTTTACCTATTACTTCCAAAACTTCTTCTTTTGAAATTTCTTTATCCAGTTCATATATCGCTAACCCCCTATATCTCCAAATAACTTCTTCCCCCTTCTCTATATACCATTGCTTTTCACCTCCGCCAAGTAGTTCAATAAAATAATTCACCCACTACTCATCCTCAATACTTGTTTTCTCAGATCCCCTTCCACCCTTGTTGATTCTGTTTAATCTCTCCCAATTTTTTCATTTTATTCGTCGTACACACTTCATCTATTGCTTCCGTTTGTTATTTCATCCATAACTTCTTTCTCTCACTGATTTCTCTTTTGTAGACTTTCCTTAAATTACAGTAAACTTTTCTTTCTGTACTCCCACCTTTTTTCTATACTCCCTTAACGCATCCATAGCCCTATTTCGCAAATCCTCACACTCCTTACTGTACCAGGCTTCCCCCTCTCTCCTCTTTCTCCTCCTTCCTCTGTTTCTCTGAGCCACCCTTCTGATTGGGTAAAACATCAGTTCAAAAGCTCTATCTATTGTTTTCCTCCAACGCAACTTCCCATCCATACCTTGCTAATTGTAACTCCTCTTTTATTTTCGTATCCAAGTCCCGTTTTACTTTCTCTGTCTATTTATATTAATATACCCTCTCCTCAGTTCATCCCTCTTCTTTATCTCACTCTTCTTGTCCCTCCCTACCCTCCTGTTTATCAACACCCACACAGGAAAATCATGTGCTTCGTCCCAATTTCCTACCTCCATCCTTATGATTTCTTCTAACATATCTTCTGAGCTTATTACTATGTCAATCACGCTTCCTCCCTGTACTGTAACATACGTCAGCTTCCCCTTCCTATCTCCTCTTTCCAACCCTTAGAATGTATAAATTTCCTGCTGCACACATCTCTAAAAGATATTACCGTAATTGTTTATGACTGTGTCTTCACTTCTTCTACTTTCCCTCATTTCCCTTCGGTCGTCTTTACTGTACATTGGGCTCTGTTCCAATATTCTAGCATTCCAATCCCCAAGTAACAACATTCCCTCTTCTTCTTTTTTTCAAACTACCCTCTTATCGCACTAACTTACAGCAATAACTCCTCAAAATTTTATTTGTGTATAACGAACTCCTAGGGTGACAATATGCAAATGCTAAACTTACCTTCTTAGTCCTTCCTTCTTCCCTCCCCATATTAAATATGATCCAGATCACTTCTTGCATCCCTGTGTCAATATCCTATACCAATCCACTAATTTCTTCCTTTACTAGAACCACTATTCCTCCTGGTGCGCTTTCCTTATTCCGCTCCTTTCTTTTGTATATATACTTAACCACAAAACCTTCCCAAGTTATCTCTTTTCCTATATCAAGCCATGTCTCCAAGAGTGCCACAATACCATAATTGTCCACTACTTCTTTAACGTTTTTATTACCTAATTTGCCTTACAGCCCCTCAATATTCACAAACCCTATTTTCCAATTTTGTTATACCTTACCCTCCCCTCCGTGCAAGTTTCCTCCCCTAATCTTGTTTCTTGTAACTATAGCCCTCTCACTTTCTGGCTCCATCTCTCCCTTCCTTAAATATTTTTGTCACTCTCTTCCTTCTTTATCCTTCAAACTTTTATACCTTTTACCCCACACGTCTTTTAAATTCATACTTCTTCCTTAAGTGCGGCCAGTATCCAGTATTCTGGAGATAGTGGGTTCGAACCCCACTGTCGGCAGCCCTGAAGATGGTTTTCTGTTGTTTCCCACTTTCACACCAGGCAAATGCCGGGGCTGTACCTTAATTAAGGCTACGGCCACTTCCTTCCAATTCCTAGGCCTTTCCTATCCCACCGTCGCCATAAGCCATATCTGTGTCGGTGCGACGTAAAACAAATAGAAAAAATACATACTTCTTTCTTTTCTCATAGCTCCTTTTCCTTTCTGTTCGTCACGCCTATCACCACCTTTATTGTTCGCTTGTCCACTGCACTCTGCTCCTGCCGATTCTTGAGACTCTCCCTCGCTCACCACCTCCCTACTCCCTTTTTTCGAATCGGCCCTGCACTGCCCACTTCCTCTGGGGTTGCTTGCCTCCGCACGTTCCGTAGCTCGCTCTGCGTTATTCCTTCCATTTTGCCTTGCCATCACTTCCTCCTCCGTTCTGACATAATTGTCCATCCCTTTCAGTTTTGACACTGGCCACTCTCTAAACCACTTTCCATTTGACACCACCAGTCGGCCCTTATGTGCGCCTTCAGCCCTTGTGTCTCGCTCCCAATAGATGTCGCTTCCGAGTTTCCATATTTTCACTTCCATCTTTACCCATATCTCTCATTACCCGGATTTCGTGTCCTTGCAAATTACTGGCATTCCTTAACACTATTTCTGCCATTAAAGAAGATGGTAGTTAACTCTAATTGGTGTGTGACGTTTAGCTTTACTCACTCTTTCCACATCGTCTATATGTACTTCACTAAAATTAATTTTCATCTTATTCTGAATAACCTCCACCAGATTACAAATTACGTCCACCTTGCTTTCCTTTACATCTTCCTTGACACCATAAATAAATATGGATTTCTTCATCCTTCCCTGGTTACATACTTCAGCTTCTTTCTTCAACTTCAGCACCCCCTCTTCTATATTTTTTACTTTCCCCTTGAACAGCTCTACTTATTTCTCGTTGCTACACGTTTTGTTCATCGTCTCTTCTGTCCTTGCTTCCAGCTTTTTATTCATTCCCTATCTCTTTTGACTGCTCTTTCATCATTTCCTTCATCTGGTTCCAAGGGCAGGTATCTTGTATAACTTCCCTCACTATTTCCTTGATTGCTGCAAGTCATCCCGGCTGAAAATGCCGCTGGTATTCTGGCCAGGGTTTATTTTCACCCACAATGACCAGAAGCACAGCTATCTCTGCTGCCACCAGTACCGCTCCACCCACCTTTCCCAACTCTTCTTTTCTCTCCACACCCCTGCTTCCACTGCCACCTGCCGATGGCAGCCCGGTACTGTTCAACTCCCACCATACTTCACGGCACGCACTACGCTACACGTCCTCTCTTCCCGCTTGCTCAAGCTAGACTGTGTTTCCAACCAGTAGATATTGACCTTCTTTGAGTTGATTATAATTAATAGTATTTTAGTAAATCTATTATTGTTCATTGTACAGATATGACCATACAAGTTCAAGCGTCTCCTACGTACGGCATCTCTAAACTTATCTCTTGCTCTGTACATGTCTGTAGTTTTTCTTTTAATCCTTATTCCATTTACATGAGTGGGATCTCCCGAAGAATTTTTCGTTCTTGCTTTCCAATTTCATGAATTTTAGAGTGGCTACCTGGAGATGTAGTTTATGCTTCCGGTTAAACAACTGTCCTGTAATGACGAAGTTTCGCTTTACGCGATATCACTCTTTTATTGTAGTGATTACATGTTGCTCTATAACAAGTTATTATTATTTATGGCGTCAAACTTCAAGATGCCCTAAAGTTTGCCCAGCGGGAAAATACTGTATTTATGAGCTTTTAAATATACTGTGCCAAACAGAAACTGACCCTTGCGATATCACTGGACTGAGTCAATCGAACCACCACCTTGGGCACAGAAATCCAGTGCTCGACTCTCCAAAACACTCAAGCTCGGCTTTTAAGAAGATTAGAAACTCGAAGACTTTATATACCTTACAAAGGAATAATGTATGCCTGGAACAGAGAAGAATCTCCGAACTAGTTCATAATTAATTTAGAAAAGATGACGATATATACTCGGTAATTTCGTATGTTAATAGATTGTACAACGTTAGTTCATCAGTATCTGCTTCTGCTTCCATTCATCCTTTGTCTTTAGAACGGTTACACAAGACGACGACTTATTACAATGGTTACACAAGAATTAGAAATTCATTACCACGGTGCCTTGCACTTTAGCCTACATTTTCTCTCAAGTATGACTGCCACAAGCGGGATGTGTACACACACACACAGCTCGGAAAAGCAGTGTTCGGAACAGCGCGTTAAGTAAGTAAGTGACGGTTTAATATATTATCTCCATATAGCGAGGATTATGTTAACGCTGAATTTAAGAAAGGATACGGATAGGAACTCAACAATAGCGAAGAAGAAGGAACTAATAAAAAAACTGGGGAGAAAAGTGCCGAAATGTACTGACAAACACTTTATTGCAAATTTTAAAGATATAGAAGTGGCACATCTATCAAAATATTGTAAATAACAAGGAAAATGAGAGAAAATCTTATTTTTTACAATTTTCCTTACGTTGCATCGACACAGATAGGTCTTATGGCGCCAATGGGATAGGAAAGGAATAGGAGTAGGAAGGAAGCGGCCGTTGCCATAATTAAGGTACAGCTCCAGCATTTGCCTGGTCCGAAAATGGGAAACCACGGAAAACCATCTTCAGGGCTGCCGACAGTGAGGTTTAAACCCAATATCTCCCGAATGCAAGCTCACAGATGCGCGTCCATAACCACACAGCCAACTCACTCAGTACATGTTTTGTTTTTAAACGTTAGGTTTCAGGGTATCTTGTGTACCATATGCCCAGGTTATTTTAATTATTCTTGACATTGACTGATCCGAGCAGCTGCAATCCATATGAATGATGTTAATGATGAGGCCTTCCCGCCTACTACCAATCAACGGAACTCTTTAATGGTGCCTTCACTTTGGATATGCTACGCATTTTTAGACCCTCAATATCTCGAGAATTTCCGTCAAAAATTCGTCACGGTTTGATGTTAAAAATTAATTTGGATCTTCATAAAAAATTAAAAGCTAACTGAAACTATAGATCATTGGTCTGGAAAAAATCTCAATAGGATAAGAGTGTTTACACTTGTAAACTCATTGTGTTTTTCTCTTTTTTGTAGTTGCTGTTTTGCTTTACGTCGCACCGACACAGATAAGTCTTATGGCGACGATGGAGAGGAAAGGCCTAGGAAAGGGAAGGAAGCGGCCGTGGCCTTAATTAAGGTACAGCCCCAGCATTTGCCTGGTGTGAAAATTGGAAACCACGGAAAACCATCCTCAGGGCTGCTGACAGTGGGATTCGAACCCACTATCTCCCGGATGCGAGCTCACAGCTGCGCGCCCCTAACCGCACGGCCAACTCGCCCGGTTGTGTTTCGCTCAAGAGTTACAATTCTGAGAGACTCAACTTGGAACTCTAGGGAAGGTTACATGGGTGTAGTAAATAGTGTTGGAAAAGGTACTAAATACAGAATTAGAGACAAACAACTATCACACGTGACTAGCTCAACACGGGAGATCAATCGAACAGAGCGTTTGCTCTTCATGGGATACTACAGGCTTATTCATTCGTCGTTCATTCAGTCATTCAGTCATTCATTCACTCATTCATTCAAATGTAATACATTCCTAGAAAGTGATACTGGACCGCAGAAACAAAAGCATAAAGCACAATAATTTCTGATTCCTTAAAGATCATGACAATCCTTATGCAATGTCTGTGTTTAGGCTATATATACATCCCTACCTTAAAAGTGGATATGATATAAACTGGTGACGAATGTAGCATAAAAATGGTTTGTCAGCAACTGCTGATAGGTTCTTCTTCCTCTTCTTCTTCTTGGTAAACTGTCATAATTATCTTTACAGCATCATGACCCTGTGTCCTTCCCATCCATTTATGGATGTCGGAAAGTTACAGTTTTCGTCCATACGTCAGCCACCTTATCAAGTCCCTTACTATGTCGTTGTCGCTTTTAATATTCTCGGAATTCGGTCTCGGTGTAACTTCCTTAAAAAATAGGGATAATTGTTGTATGTCCTCCGCTCTCTCCGCTCAGTGCCAGCCCGCCGCACGCACGCCAGCGTGTATATTTCGAGACTCGACGCGCAGCCTTCAGTGCGCGTGCCTGTACCGTCGAGTGCACTATAAAAGGAGCTCCCTGCCTGTCACTCTCCAAGATTCTCCCCGGTGTCCTGCTCCAGAATACACTGTACGTCGAACACGGAGGCTACTCCTCTTAAAAATGTGTCTCGACCAGGTGGACTGAATTCTGGTAGTATGAGGTTTCACCTCAGGTCACTGCTCCAATTTCCCGTTCCTTCATTCCAGTCGAGCCCCGATGCTGTACTCTACACATCCCCAATCTCATTCAGGCTCCGACACACAAATTAGATTCTCTAATTGTGAACTTAGCTTCCTTTCTGTGCAAGCTCATGAACTCAGACACTTCAAGTCAGAAGGAACTCCATTAGCTAATCAATGCTAGTGAAACTGATAGTTTCCGACTATCACGAACTTAACATTCCTATGAACTATCTTTTCAAGATAGAAGCTATTGTAAATACATTCAAAGTGTACATAGTGTATAGTGACAGAAACTCTCTCTCAAGCGTAATTATCCACTTTGCTTCAAGACATTTTATGTTTATTCCTGTAAATTTATATGTGAAGCAAATAAATAAGTTGTGTTCTGGTAAACCTTATCCTTGTTTACAACAATAATGATTTCAGACTCATGTTCAAACTCGAACTCGTAGGATTGGAGTCTCGTTTGTTCCTCACACTCAACCCGAAATGCTCATGTCTAAAGGTGCCGAGAACTCTTCCTTTTCTTTCTCATTACTAAGGTGTCCGGCTCCATGGCTAAACGGTTAGCGTGCTGGCCTTTTGTCCAAGGAGTCTCAGGTTCGATTCCCGGCCGGGTTATAACATTCATTCACTGATTCCAGTCGGTCAGGGCTGTGTGTGTGCCGTTTCAGCATTAGAATTCATCATAGATCGAGCCCCATCCTCACGGACGCTCAAGTCGCGTATACGTCGTCATTACAAGAGCCCTGCACCAGGCCTCTTCGGAGGGGTAAAACGTATTCCTAGAACTGGAAGATAACTTGCATTTCACCAGAGCCACCAATTCGGCATTGTGCCACCCCCAGATTATCTTACAATCTTACAGACTATGTTTACTCGAACAAGGGGCTGGCATCTACTGTAGTTCAGCTACATTGTACAACAGATGGCTAGTTGAGTAGACCCAATTTCCATACGTTAAATATGAAAATATATATTCTTGACCTTACGACATAGTGATTGAATTTGAAAATAAAAGTTTGTATATAACGAATGAGACTTCAGTAACCGGTTAAATTCAGAGTTATGGAGAGGACTTGAATTAGGGAACTGATATATTCACAGAGTACCACAAGATGAAGGCAAGAAAGATGGTCAGGTATCCAGTTCTGTGGAGGTATAGCTGGTCGAATTTTTTTCCACCGAATCCGTCGCAGTGTATACACCTCAATAGTCGACCGTACAATGACTGTAGACTTGTATATGAACTGTCACAGATCTGTACTCAAGTGTGCTGCTGCTATGTGGATTTCAACTCATTTATCACCATCCTGCACTACGCCTTGAGAAATAAGTACTAAGAGTCACCAAGAGTAAGGATACCCCTACCGTCCCATAATCCTTAACACGGTACTTGACAGAATTTTCGACAAAATCCTCGTCCAAAGACTCCACCCCTACCTATAGTCCAACCCTTTTTTGCCACCCTCACAGTTTGGCTTCCACCCCAAACATTCCACTTCCGACCAACTGCTCCGCTTTTCCAGACCACCGCCAAGAAGTTCAACCAAGCCCGTCCTACCCTATTAATTAAACTCAATTTTTCAGCTCGTTTTTGATTCCGTCTTGAACACCACCCTCCTTTTCAAACTCAGATTCTTCGCGCTTCCACTCTCCTACATCCGGATTATATCCCAATACTTTACTAACCGCTCTACGCAGATCTCTAGCAACCAACAACTATCCTCCTCCTTCTCCCTTACACTCGGCGTCCCACAAGGCTCCACTTCCTCACCCCTCCTCTTCACACTTTTCGTTGCTTACACTCCACAACCCCACAACCCATCCAACTCCTTCATTTCGCCGATGACACAGCCATCCTAGATACCCTCTATTCCGTTCAGTCCATCAATCGTAGCGTCCAATCCTACGTCAATTCATTCCTCCCCTGGTGTGACCGCTGGCATCTCAAACTCAACTCCTCCTAACACCCAAACTCTCCTCTTCCGTCGTAAACAACGGAAAACCTGTACCACACTTAACCTAGACAAGCTCAAACTCCAGATCCGAAACACCCCGATACGCGCCCAACCCACGCTGAAATACCTTGTCATCCTCTTCGACCAACACCTAACTTTCCTTCCCCATTTCCATAACCGAAAAATCAAGACTGCCACCCGTGCCCGACTGATTCGTCGCTTAGGCGCCACTTGGTGGTGTCTTAACTGTTCACTTCTTCTCCTCACCTTCAAGACCTTCGTCCGACCTCCTATTACCTATAGTCACACCACCTGGGCAACCATAGTACACTCTCCATTGAACGCCGTACCGTACGTCATGACCTCCGGCTCCCATTCCATACCTCCGACTTATATGATACGGTATCTTTCCCTTCCCTAAACTCGACTCGTATGTCCTAACACACTTCCAAATTGCTTTCCTTCGAGTCCCCAACCAAGACCACCCCTCCCTTAACCAATTCCTACGTGATCCGCGTCACCCTTCCCCACAATATATCCGAACTCCTCTACATCTTTACCGGTACCTTCCCCCACCCTAAGGTGATGATTAACTGTGATCTACGACGGAACGACTCAAACACTATTTTCCTCCCATTTCTCACAAAAAGAATGGTTAATATAATCCACGCAAAACAACAGTTATAGGAAATCTTGTATATAAATAATGTAAATAGGCACTGATAAAACTTAAATCGAAAATATCCCAAAGTATGTACTTTGAAAAAAATTAAAACAATAAAAAAAAAAAAACAAGAACAAATACGATTAGCCAATAGGCCGAACCCCTCCAATCTTCTCATTATCAGATATCTATTATCCAACTCTTAAATCCCTCACTTCTGCTTTAACCCGCCAGAATCTCCTGGCCAGAGAGAAGGTGTTTTACCTTTTAGGTAGCCTACCTCCCCCATCAGGGAAGGAATAAAACCTTGATTTTTAAAAGGTGAGACGGTGAACTGCGGAGTCTTTTTGCATGAATCTTATGCAACGAGCTGTTATCGGCTATTGAAAGAAAATGGCAGACCAGGATGGGTACGTTTCACGGTGTTAGAAGGATAGATGATAGCTCGAGCTCGTGGAATATGTCCTTATTATGCATCCTTCTATACTACCTTCTGAATACAAAGCTTTTCGCGAATAGACCGAGTCAGAAATTCTCCGTTAAATGGCAGGCAAAGACACACAATGTTCTAAACGTATTATAATAGTGACAGCCTATAAAACACTATAAAATATTGAACCCTTTGGTCCATATTGAGGAATACCTACCTTTTTTACCTATCAGCAAAGTTCATGAGATCTGTCTCTTGGGTCGTATCGGGTTCTTCGTCACTTGCTGAGGTAAAGGTAGAGTTCAGTAATTCTAATCTATCTACTGGAATGAAAGGTCTGTTTAAAAGATTTCTATTTATTCAGGAAAATTTGAAGCATTCTGATATGTCAACGGCATCATTGAATTCAATTGTGTCCACTGGACACCACAATCATTTTTCATAAAGGGTCAGAACACTGGTGTGAGCCTTCGATGTAACTGCCTGATGGGAATTCTTACTAGGAACCATTGTCTCAATTATTAATTATTTAAGAAAGGGAAGTCTGGAAATCCTCAAATTCGGCTTCCATGTGAGACCACATGAAGCATCATAGTGATTCGTTATGGTCCAGCCCTCGTAACACGAACTCTGGACTTTGGGTATAATTAAGGCCGTACAATCGGTGTGTGGCACACAGTGGTTCTTCGGCATGGACCCTTAATTGAATCGATGTGACCTGCGTCTATGTCATGGACCGATATCTAAACTTCTAAGTTACTTTAAAGCCATTGTGGATGATGACCGCAAGGAAAATGATGCTACAGTGGCATATGGCCCTAATCTGAGTCACTGAGGTTGATGACCCCCTGACCATCCAAGTTACATCGGTTGATGACCAAAGTTTCCATTTTACTATCCCCAGCACATTCACTTCTCAATAAATCAAAGTTAAATAATTACAACAATAGCAATGCCCACAAACTTTGTGGCAGTAAAATCCATTTCCTTCGGATATGTCCCCTTAATCGTTACTTTACCATTTAAATATTCCCCAGAAAACAAACTAAGATTTCCAGAATGCATCTCCAAGTTATTCGCTTGATTAAAGTTATTTCACAATTTGGTTTCACTGAATTTAATAATTGAACAAATTTAAATGATTTAACGAAATGTTAAAGAACAGCAATTTATATCTCCGCGGACTCTGGTTTCTTCACAAATTCCTACGCAGCTGTGATGTAAATTCAGTCATGTGATGTTTATCTGGCTGGAAAAGGATTGTTACATAATTCATGTCCAGTTATATATCTTGTCTCATGATCTCACACTTTAAATCTAATCTAATCCTAGCCATTATTAACACTTGGGTATCCTACTAATCTACGTACAAACCAAAGCAACTCGCCATATAATTACGATGTCATATCTCGTCATACCATTTATAAATTTTGCGCACCCCTCACAAACCAATCATCACTACCATCGCTCTATATTTTTGGACAACCCTGAATTTGGTTACTCTTGTTCCTTATACTCGAAGTTCGTGGTTTCAAATGTTCATTACGACCACAATTAAACAAATTTACAGTATTCCACAATACTCAGGTTATTACCGGATATGAAATTCAACTAAATTCAACATTTAAAGTTCTCCCCGGCCGAGAATACAATCTCAATTCCACGTGTGTCCCGTTATCTTACGGTGAAACCCTCTCAGCTGAGGCCTCTCGTCCCCAAGTTCGCTTGGCAGTAACATGAAACAGCTGGTTTGTTCTACTTGACTGGCTTCTCAAAATGCTCGCTTTTAAACTCTGCCGACATAATTAAACAAATAAGATATTCTAACCAACAAAATGCACAGATTATGCTTCAAGATGCCCACAATAAATATACGCGCCGCAAATTAATACCGCCATGGATTTCTATAAATTTCTTTCCATTCCCAACATTATAAAATATTCCTCGGGCTTCCATGTCGCGGCTTCAATGACAGGATTCTAATCTGATTCGCACATCTCATCTCAACTCATACTACAAAACTAACCTCTGTTTCCCAAAGGAACTGGAATCAAATCCTTACTAGAATCCACAACGTCCAATACGCACAGTGCTTTAATAATGAATAACTTCGCATAAAATGATATCGTATTTAATAACTGGATTTTCACGAAAAATGACTGAAAATTTCTACTAGATCTTTTATTGTCAGTCAGACACAGTTTAAAATGGGTCTAGAAAAACGTTTCACTCCGTGACCAAATTCATCACACTAGATTCTCACCCGACAGCGCGCTTCCACTCGATTGAATCTGAGTAACCATGGATTTCTAAATTATTTACGTCAAAATCACAGACAGAAAAAATTTACGTCGAATGAACATCTTAATTTGACATCACAAAATATAGCCAATACACACACACACGGAAATGACGATCTACGTTGGACGTGATATCACTTCGAAACCCTATTCAATAACTTTTTACAACATTATACGGCACTCGCAAGACTTCAAAATTTTATCCAAGTGGAAAATAGAACAAATGAGTCTTTTAGTCGTATTCTCATATATACAAAACTTAATAGGGGTGACCACTGCGTCGTATATCCCCATTCAAATACACTTTTAGAGATCATGAAACAAGATATAATAGGTGGTAAGATGGAAAGTCACCTACCTCATGTAGTCACACCATTGTTCGTCATAGGGCTCACCTGCGACCCTGGCATTTTATTTAGCCATTTTTACATTCATGGCTTTACAGATCATTATTATATTTCTTCAGGTTTCCTGGAATAAAGCATAACAAAAAAAGGAATGCCCTTCACTTTTTTTATCGCACACGATGGACTGTAATTACTTCCGCACACGAATTACTTTATCACATTAGAATTCATTCAGTACTTTGACCGTCCAATCTGGTACAATTATTTCCACTCAAGAAACTATCTCCACATGGAGTCAAGACCCCAGCCACAATGGCTAAAATCTGCAGTTGAACTCAGTCAACTTTTGTTGTTTGATTTCACAGAGCAGCTCAACAGTTTTTCGTCCGCTTTGTACCACAAATGCCGGAGAAGGATACTTCGTCATGGCGTCCCTTCATATTAATAGCAGTTACCCCCTCTCTTCGGGCATCTCCCTTTGTCGCCAAGAAAATTTCTATAAATTTTCTGACTTAACTAAACTGTAATTACAAGAGTTTTGAAAGTGACTACGTACTTGCTACATTTCTGGCGTTAGTGTTCATGGACATTTAAAATATAAACGTGTTCGATTTGTGGGATAAATGACCTCCTTTGATAGGCACTATATTTTTTTGACTTGGCTTGGGTCACGCGCTTTGAAGTAGTTCGCAAAACTGACTTAAGATTCTTCCGCCGTTAACACGTGCGGCTGACGTCACGTATCCTAGAGCGTGGGACCGAAGGTAATCACCCCCGCGTCACGTGTCAAATCCATGCTATCAAGAATCCAACCTTTAATTTAATTGTCAATTTATGCATAATGTTCTTAGGGCACAAAGGTCATGGGTTCAATATAGTCTTATGTTTACTGAAGCTCGTAAATTACATTTAATTTTACATTTATGAAGCCGTAGTTGGCCTCTTCATCTCACAGTTTAGAAATTTTCCTGAGCGAAGGCTAGGAGTGAAACACCGGGTGGCTAAGTTTGTGTGTTCTTGCCAATGCAATACGAGTTACGTCATCACTAACAATTTGCTAATATTATTTGATGTCACACTGTAACAGAATACATTCTGGAAGGGAAGAAGTAGCAGTCCCTCGTATTATGCTCATACCTTTGGAGGACTTCAGACAGTAGGGCACAGAAGCTTCAACAAACTTCCGCAGATGCTTAATCATAACATCAAAACCATGTTTTTGGCATGGAAGTCCTCTTCTGCCCTGTGCGTATTCATTTTCGTAAGTGTTGTTGAAGCTCTAAGCAGTGAGATGTTGCTTACGAAAATATCAAATTCCATCCTCTACTGAACAGTATCTGCAAGCTAGGACTTGAGTTTCTGTTTCTCGATTGATTGAGGGCAATCATTCGAATATTTGAGATTTTCGTTAATGTCTAATGTTAATGAAGGCGTTCGCTTTGTGACTGTCCGTCACAATTTTATCACAAGGAATCCACTATCCTCCACAGCTTTAATCACCTTTTTAAATAAGTTGTAAAGCTTGTTTCCTTGTAAATTCTTCACTAGAAAGTAGGCAGTAGAGGTAGTGAACTTTTCTGAAGGACCGTTTTTGACAAAAGAGAGTACCTACTTTATTGAATAATGCAGGGCATTTATATATACACTGATCTTAACCCCCTCCCCCCTATCAACCTTGCGTTGACCAATCCATGAAATTTATTACTAGTTCTGTCATATCTTAGTCTTTCTCTAAGAGCCATTGTATAACCCAATATAGAGACAAGCTTCTCCATTGGTTGTAGGTTTTCAGCTTCGGTTTTAAGAGGGAGTACGAAAAAAATCCTCAATCGTTTTCCAGTCATTCGACCGGGTCAGGAATGGAATGAACCCCATCTAGCGGTGAGGATAGGAATTGTGCCGGCTGCCGAAGCCTGTAGCAATAAGCCGGAGTATGCCGATATTAAATCCCACATGTCCCATATACCTATCGAATGTTCTGCGCGATGGGGCTCATAGTTTTCAGGAAACACTGGTCTCTACGCCACGCTATACCGAATACTCAGCTTTGAATGTTTTAGTTTACACTTACCAGACGAGTTGGCCGTGAGGTTAGGACCACGCATCTGTGAGATTGCATCCGGGAGATAGTGGGTTCGAATCACACTGTCGGCAGCCCTGAAGTTGGTTTTCCGAGGTTTCCCATTTTCACACCAGGCGAAAGCTGGAGCTGTACCATAATTAAGGCCACGGCCGCTTCCTTTCAACTTCTAGCCCTTTATTGTTCCATCGTCGCCACAAGACCTATCTGTGTCGCTGCGACGTAAAGCCACTAGCAAGGAAGTAGTTTACTCTTCCCAATATTATTTATCTCATCAATCAAATAAGCGTCCTTTCCGTTAATTTCATCAGCGGCTTTTTTTTTATCGAATCCAAATACGGCTCTGTCCCCTTGGGTGCAACATCATCCATGTGGTGTTGAAAGTTGGGACCGCCGACCTCAAAGAAGGGTCCTATGTCACACGACGACGGTTTTCTCGATTTGTGTTCTGGCGAATTTACCATCTTGATGGTGTCTGAGTTTTGTCCTAACCTTCCGGTGATTGGAAAGGAGGTGCGATATGTGTGGAATGGTTGATATATGGTACTGGAAGCGAAATTCTACTTATGATCACGACGAGGTGTTTTAGGGGTAATGGGCTATTCAAGCTTTAGTGCATGGGCACGAAGGGATGTGCTATCTAAATTGGTCCGTTTATGAGGGCTACGAGAGACTGTGTGGAATGTCAGGCGTTTGTTTAAGTATGCAGTGTTTAAAGGGTAGGGGAAGTAGTGGTCTGGATTTAGAATTAGTTTTGTCAGGAGGGAGAGTAATGACTTTAATAGTTCTATGGTTGGTGGGGTGGTGGGGTTGTGAGACTGTATTTGTTGCTATGGTGTTTGGGAGGGGGTTGCTGTTTAGAGACTGAGTGATATCGTGAGTGTAGTTGAAGGCGAGCATAATGTGCCTTAACTGCGTTATTGAAGTAGGGACAGCCAGGGTACGAAGCTGTGTGATTCCCGAGACAATTTGCACACTTCGCCCGATCCCTAGGTACCTTGCAGACGGAGTGATGGTGATGATCACCACAACGGTTGTAGCGGGTGGGATTCTGGCAATTAGCAACTGGGTGACTTGGAGACAGTTGTAGGCTATTATTAGTAATGACTGTTGGATGTTTGGCTTTCTAGGAGTGGTTCGAGATCGAGATCAGATGGAGGTATTGGTTTGAGTTGATTTGTGGACCAATGAGGCTGCTGATTGTATAGGTGGTGATGCTGCTGGTTGCACGTTTATATGAGTGGTTTGTGGGATTGTGGTATGATTGGCTGATGTTTCTTCTAGGATGGTTTAGTTTGGTTTAGATGTGTCTGGTTTAGGCTGTAGTTGAGCTTGGTTTCCAGTTTGAGTGATTGTGTAAGCAGTGGAAGGTGCGAGTGTAGTCTGACTGCTGGTGGATGTAGGTTTAGGCCGGGGCGATGTTTCTTCTTCTACTTCTTCATTCCCTTCTTGTTCTTCATCCGGTTCTTCTTCTTCCTGATCATTCTCGAAGCTGGGCTGAGAATAAGGGGGCGGGGAGAGGGGTGAGATGCGAATGGGTTTGATGTTACCCAGCGATATGAGCCTTTCCAAAATGTTTGGAATGAAGATGTTGCGGATGGGAATTACCATCAACATTTTGTTGTGGGACTCCTCAATCCGAATCCGAACTCGTTACGGGGGCACCAGTGGAATATTGCAAGGTGGGAGCTCCGACCGATGTGGTCCTATGTCCCATGCCAAGGGTTGGTTTAATTGCTTGGTGCAGGTTGGTTGTCTTCGACATGTTTTTCTGTATTTAGTTGTGTTAATATTAATTGCCAGTAGTTAACATAATTATAACATTCACTACTAGTGCTACACGTGTATTTTACTGTTTGCGTGCTTGGTGCAGGTTGGTTGTCTTCGACATGTTTTTCTGTATTTAGTTGTGTTAATATTAATTGTCAATACTTAACATAATTGGATAAACTGGCGGATTCGGCGGCCTCCGCCTCCGCAGGCTCCCAGGGGCCTCCTCCTCCGCCTCCGCACGGGGGCCTTCCCAGGGGCCCGCTCCTCCGCCACCGCACTGGAGGCCTTCCTAGGGGCCCGCTCCTCCTCCCGCGGGAAATTTGAATTGGTAAACAAAGCCACGTGCTTTTTGACAGCTGTCATCGACAACAACGCATCGTTAACATCACTGCTGCTATTTTGACGGGCCTAAACCTCAATTCAGCTATCTTGACGGGCCTAAACCTCAATGCTGCCAACTTAACATAACTAGCGAGAGATTTGAATCGGTAAACAAAGCCACGTGCTTTTTTGAGAGCCACGTGCTTTTTGACAGCTGTCATCAGCAACAACGCATCGCTAACGTCAGTGCTGCTATCTTAACGGGCCTAAACTTCAGTGCTGCCAACTTAAACTTACTTGCGCGAGATTTGAATCGGTAAACAAATCCACGTTCTTTTTGACAGCTGTCATCCGCCATATTTAATCAACAAAGCACCGTGCTGCTATGTTGCGAGCAATTTCGTCAGCTGTCATCCGCCATCTTTAATCAACAGAACACCGTGCTGCCCTCTTTATGGCTACTACCTTAAGCACGTAGTAGCGGGCAATTTGAAAAGTTCTGTTAACTGTCATCCGCTATCTTGCATCACAAACCTCAGTGCTGCACTCTTTAGCTTCTTACTTTTGAAATGTGGTGGCGGTAAATTCCACGAGCTTTACAAAGCCACGTGCTTTTTTGACAACTGTCATCCGCCATCTTTAATCAAGAGAGCACCGTGCTGCACTCTTTAGCTACTTACCCTTGAAATGTGGTGACGGCAAATTCCACCTGCTTGCACCGTCATTAAAATTGAATCCATCTTTCGATATTTTCCGGGCCAAAAATTATACATTTACATTGCATGGAATATTTTTTCCGTCATTTGAAGAGTAAGCTAAAATATGAACATAACAAAAGTTGTTTGAAATGAAGAGACATTTCACATACAGGCCATGGATTTTACATAAAATCAATAGTATAAGGAAAAATGAAAAAAAAAGTTCTGGTTTTCGTACAAACATCCCCCCCCCCCCCCGTATATTCAAAAAATTTTAAATTATATGCATATCGAAACCTTCCCCGGGATAAGTGTACTCTAAATGTAATGTTTGGTCGAGATCTATCCAGCCGTTTCGCTGTGATGGTGGAACAGAAAAACAGACAGACACGAAAAATAAAAACCACCGATTCGGTCTTGAGTTGACCTAAAACGGATTATCTGAAAAATTGGCAAAACAAACGAAATTACAGACAGTGGACCCCTTCATTTATTTTTATACATTACAGCCTAAATCTTGTAAGAAAACGAGCATTATGTCCACCATTTTTGTAGTCTGGATCTTTGTATTGGCAGGAAAGTTTTTCATGCCGTGCGTTCGGCTGAGCACATACAGTCTTCAAAATCAGCAAATTATCGGAAGGAAGTTTTCTGGTATCTGAACCTGTTTGATTATCTGTCAGGGGGACTGATTAGCTCAGATCTAGTATAGGTATTTCAATCGCCTTGACAGAGAATACTGCAATGTATTCGAAAAACCAGCAAACCGTAGGGAACGTACAGAAAACAACAACACGGTTCAACCCGGAAGAAGAATTAAATGACTCTGCACACCGTGGAAGCTTCTCATGTAAGATTCTTGTTTTATATTTTTCAGACCAACAATCCACTGTCTACATCGCTGTCATTCAGTGGTTGTGACCTTGCACGACTGTCTCACTCACACAGAAAAAGGGATGTTTTGTGTAATCTGCTAGTAGACCTGCCAGAATACCATTCACCTTTCTTGTTCCTGATACTTTACACAATATTACCTCTAGATTTTCGCATGTTTCTTGCATAATAACTGAATGAGCAACGGGACCTAATGAAAGTTCATTTTCATTGTGAAGAAGAACATACTTCAAACCAATTTTTGAGGCAGCAGCAAAAAATTCTTCAGTGAGTCAAGTCAAAATTTTATACTCCACCTCCGGAACGTTTTTGAAGTAAACCATTGTTTCCCCGGCAGAATATAAGGGTAGAAATTCTTCTTCACCTTATCTGTATCAATAGCACGTCGTCCCTGGTGCAAACATGTTCCTTTGACGAAGTCTAGACCCGAGTACCTCCGCAGATAACTTCGCAAGACCAAGATCTCGAACCAAGCCATTTAACGCACTTTGCTTGACAAGTTTGTGTTCTTTATCAGTAATTTCTGGTGAGAAATCCCAGTCAACCTCATTTTCAGAAGAGGAGGTATCATTTTATTGCTAAGGGCCACGAAGAACGAGTAGAATTGCAGAAATTGCTTGGATACACAATATTACTTTTGTTCCTGCTGTTAAAAAACTTAACATTCACTGAACAGAAGTAGCTGTGAGAAGTGTGGTCTGTAGGCTGTCGCCACTCCATTGGTAATCCGAGTGGCAATACTGTTCACTCACCATTCATCCACTGTCGTAACTGCTCTACACAGGTCCAACAAACTTCCTGAGGTTTCCATGGCTTATCTTGGTCTCCCGATTGATGCCAAAGTATGCATAGTGGACTTTTCTCACGAATTCTGTTATATTGCTCCGCTGCTTTATCGGCACAAAACTTCTACACACATAGTAGACTATACCCGGACTATTCATGCAGCTACGATGTGACATTTTGAAGTTCAATATAAATATAAACACAGTATGTCACTCACTTACAGGACACCACCTATTCTCATTAGCATGTGATCTACGGTCAGTACTGAAAGGCAGAAAAAGCAACAGAATGGCGCTAATCAGCAAAGCCTGCCATGTTGTACAGTGTTGTCAATTCTAGACTGTGAGTGAGAGTATACAGTCTTGTCACATGGCATAAATTCAAAAAACTTATTCGAGGAAACACTTCTCCTAATAAAGTAACGTATGCAGGATGGGGGCAATGAAACAATCGCAGGGCAGTGTCATATAAGGGTTCCAGTTTTATACTGCCTATCTGACAGCAAATTATCTACGGTTTATCCCCTACCGTCATCACTTTGGCCGCCAACATGTTAATTTTCATGATTTTTAATAACCGAAAGTAAATTTAATACTTTAAATTAAATAATTGTTTTCAAATTCTAACTTTAAATATCGGAGCACTGAAATGAAATGGCGTATGGCTTTTAGTGCCGGGAGTGTCCGAGGACATGTTCGGCTCGCCAGGTGCAGGTCTTTTGATTTTACTCCGTAGGCGACCTGCGCGTCATGCTGAGGATGAAATGATGATGGAGACGACACATACACCCAGCCCCTGTGCCAGCGAAATTAACCAATTAAGGTTAAAATTCCCGACCCTGCCGGGAATCGAACCCGGGACCCCTGTGACCAAAGGCCAGCACGCTAAACATTTAGCCATGGAGCCGGACTATCGGAGCACTTAGGAGAAGTTTTAAGTAAAAGTACTGTACACAAAAGACATGAAAATACACTGTCTGACAGAACAATGGGAGCACCCAGAAGGGGAGGAGGAAACTAAAGAAAACTCATGTGTTGCGAGTGCATTTGATGATATTTAAGTGATTACAAAAATTGAGTCAAAGAAATGAAACGTCATGGAGCAAGAGCCCCGAACTGCCAAAGTCTGAGAAGCTACCGCTGCTCTTCCCGAAGGCCTGCAGATTGTAACCTGTCGAGTGGTCAGCACGACGGATCCTCTTGGCCGTTATTCTGGGCTTTCTAGGCCGTCGCCGCCATCTCACCATCAAACAGCTCCTCAATTGTAATCTCGTAGGCTGAGTGTACCTTGAACCAGCCCTCAGATCCAGGTAAAAAACCATAACCTGGCCTGAAATCGAACCTGGAGTATCCGGGTGAGAGGCAGGCACGCTACCTCTACACCGCGAGGCTGGCACTTTTAAAGACTACACTGCAAAAGTCAGAGCAGTTACTCACCCTAAGCGCAGGAACTTTTACTAGGTTTTATTCCCTTTTCTTCGCCATTATTTTACTTGACAGCTTCCATGTCTCACGATAAGGACAACAAAGAAAAGTGTTCTCGGTTTCCTCTCTCTGAAATGGTTCTCGAACAGGTTACCGTCGAAACCTGGTGTTAGCTAAAAGAATTAAAGAGTAAGACTAGTGTGTGTGTGTACGCTGTGGCTTGGTAAACTCCGTCGTTTGTTGGCATGGAGAGCAATGCGTACGGCCGAGTTAAAGTGTTGGGAAGTACAAAGCCAGCCGGCCATTAGTTGTAGCTGCGCCTGTGTATCCACCACCACCCAGCCGACTAGCACACAAAGGATCCAACAAGCAAGCCTCGCACGTTATGGCTGCTCAGTTTAGGAGGCGGGTAAAGGAGAAATGCTCTATAGCACACCGACTGCAACCGTTAATGGAACATTTTATCGTAATTGAATTTTCTCGCACCATCATTCATGAAAGAAATTTTCACGTGTTCGAACATCTTTTCCAATTATCTCAAAATATTTATTCTGTGAAATTCCAGCTAACTAACTTTGACTGCAACATAATTTTAGAACAAAAAGTAGGTAAGAAACGAACTGTCCGCCTCTGTGGTGTAGTGGTTAGCGTGATTAGCTGCCACCCCCGGAGGCCCGGGTTCGATTCCCGGCTTTACCACGAAATTTGAAAAGTGGTATGAGGGCTGGAACGTAATCTACTCAGCCTCGGGAGGTCAACTGGGTAGAGGGGGGTTCGATTCCCATCTCAGCCATCCTCTAAGTGGTTTTCCATGGTTTCTCACTTCTCCTTCAGGCAAATGCCGGAATGGTACCTAACGAAAGGCCATGGCCGCTTTCCTCCCTCTTCCTTGTTCATCCCTTCCAATCTTCCCAACCCCCCACAAGGCCCCTGTTCAACATAGCAGGTGAAGCCGCCTGGGCGATGTACTCGTCTTCCTCCCCAGTTGTATCCCCTACCCAAAGCCTCACACTACAGGACACTGCCCTTGAGGCGGAAGAAGTGGGATCCCTCGCTGAGTCCGAGGTAAATAACCAACCCTGGAGGGTAAACAGATTGAGAAGAAGAAGAAACATTATTTTATATATGAGAATGATTGATAAGTATGATACCGAGCGAGCTTCGAGCTTGAATTCCGGAGATTCGAGATTTGAATTCCAATGTCAGCATCTCTGGAGGTGTTATTCCATGGTTTCCCATTATTCTTCTCTACAGTTGGCTTTACGTCGCACCTAGCCAGATATGTCTTAATAATAATAATAATAATAATAATAATAATAATAATAATAATAATAATAATATTGTTATTTGCCTTACCTCCCACTAACTACTTTTACGGTTTTTGGAGACGCCGAGGTGCCGGTATTTTGTCCCGCAGGAGTTCGTTTACGTGCCAGTAAATCTACTGACAGGATGCTGACGTATTTGAGTATCTTCAAATACCACCGGACTGAGCCAGGATCGAACCTGCCAAGTTGGGGTCAGAAGGCCAGTCCCTCAATCGTCTGAGCCACTCAGCCGGGCCGAATGTCTCATGACGACAATGATATAGGAGAGGGAAGGAAGTGAATGTGGTCTTCATTAAGGTAAAGACCCAGAATTTGCCTAGTGTGAAAATGGAAAACCACGGGAAACTATCTTCAGGGCTGATGACAGTGGGGTTCGACCCCACCATCTCCCGAATGCAAGCTCACAGCTGTGCACCCCTAAACACACGGCCAACTCACACTAGGTGAGTGTCGACGCTGTAACTAAATTAACGCTACGGCCATTATCTTCTCAATCTTAGCACTTCCTTTTTTGCCGGGCTGAGTGACTTAGACGGTTGAGGCGCTGGCCTTCTGCCCCCAACTTGGCAGGTTCGATTCTGGCTCAGTGCGGTGATATTTGAAGGTGCTCACATACGTCATCCTCGTGTCGGTTGATTTATTGGGATGTAACAAAACTCCTGCCGAACAAAATTCCGGCAGCTCGGCGCCTCCGAAAACGGTCAAAGTAGTTAGTGGGACGAAAAACAGCAATAACATTATTATTATTATTATTATTATTATTATTATTATTATTATTATTATTATTATTATTATTATTATTAGCACTTTCCTATTTCAGTTCGCCGATGACTGCATGTATTAGTGTGAGGTTATCCGGCTCTATGGCTAAACGGTTATCATGCTGGCCTTTGATTACAGGGATTGCAGGTTCGATTCCCAGACGAGTCGGAGATTTTACCTTTCATTAGGTGATTTCTATGGTGCTGAGGCTATGTGATCGTGCCGTCATCAGTATTAGAAAACATCCTAAGTAGGGCCTCATCCTCACAGACGAGCTGGTCACCTATAATGCGTCAACTAGAGAGACCTGCATCAGGCCTCTCCACACGCCACACGCCATTATTAGTGTGATATTAAACCTAATGCAATAGAATGAAGAAAGGAAATTAATTCAATTTTTATCTTTAAAATATTTGCTTATCGATCTACTGTGCTGAGATGGGAGTGCTTGGTATGTTGTCAAGGAAGTTAAATTCGTGCGATGAGTATTCGAAGATAATGAGTTCACATTAAAATTGTTTAAATATTACGGGATCCATTAATAAAGGCCTGCAAATTCCAAAAGCTAATGAAAGTAAGGCTACGGTGTTGCGTGGAAGTTAATATTTGTAAACATCTATCTCGCGCCTCTTCATCTTACCTGTGGGATGCAATTTCTGATTTCGGAATTCCTACATGCAGTGACAGTATTTGACGTGCAGTCACCTAGGCAAGAAGTGAATGGTCATGTCCCCTTTCAAATTTTATGTGAGGGATGCTTATGAAGGAAACACGTGGAATTTTACAAAGCTAACTAGCAGTAATCGCCGGATCCACCGGCAACAATGTATCACGTTGATCATATTGCAAAGTTTCGAGGTAATACGCATGATCTGTTTAATAACATAATGTAATATTACATTAATACGTTGAGTGCCACAAGGGACACCTGTCAATCAATCAATCAATCAATCAATCAATCAATCAATCAATCAATCAATCAATCAATCAATCAATCAATCAATCAATCAATCAATCAATCAATCAATCAATCAATCAATCAATCAATCAATCAATCAATCAATCAATCAATCAATCAATCAATCAATCAATCAATCAATCAATCAATCAATCAATCAATCAATCAATCAATCAATCAATAACTACCTATCTGCATTTAGGGCAGTCGCCCAGGTGGCAGATTCCCTAACTCTTGTTTTTTTAGCCTTTTCTTGCTTGTTTCCTTATTGTTTAAAGGGGCCTACCTAACATCGAATGTCATCGGCCCTAGCCTTTTCTTAAATGATTGCAAAGGAATTGGAAATTTATGGAACATCTCCCTTGATAAATTATTCGAATGCCTAACTCCCCTCACTATAAACGAATATTTGCCCCCAATTTGTCCTCTTGAATTCCAACTATACCTTCATATTGTGATCTTTCCTACTTTTAAAGACACCACTCAAACTTATTCGTCTACTGATGTCATTCAACGCCATCTCTCCACTGACAGCTCGGAACATACCACTTAGTCGAGCAGTTCGTCTTCTTTCTTCCAAGTCTTTTCAGCCCAAACTTTGCAAAATTTTTGTAATGCTACTCTTTTGTCGGAAACCACCTAGGAGACATCGAGATGCTTTTCTTTGGATTCCTTCCAGTTCTTTAATCAAGTAATCCTGATGAGGGTCCAATACACTGGAACCATACCCTAGTTGGGGTCTTACAAGAGACTCATATGCCCTCTTCTTTGCATCCTTACTACAACCCCTAAATACCCTCATTACCATGTGCAGAGATCTGTAGATTTTTTGCTGTGCCACGACGGACACACGGGTGTTCGCTTGCACAGGGTAAGAGTAAAGTGTCGGCCAGAAAATCAAAATAAAGAAGAAGGAGAAGAAGAAGAGAATTGGCGCCCAACATATTAAGAAACACTTGAAAATATATCAAAAATGAAAATGGAGTCACATCTGATTCTCTGCAGTTTGGTAACTTCTTGTAGTTATTGCGAATTATTGATATCGATTCGTAAATTTATATATTTTTCTAACCGTAGAATCATTAATCAGTGCCGTAGGATAAAGAAACATAAGTCATACTACTGGAATCGTAAACATATAAAATCCTCGCAGTTCCAACCTGGAACGAGCTACATGTAACTGACCATGAGAGAAACACGGAGTTTCCGAATTAATCTCTGCCATGATTTCCCCTAATGATGAAGTTGAGGTGAAAAATTCAGAGCAGACTTCCCAATTGCTGCCAAGTACGGCTGTGGTGACGATGTTGTTAAGAGCAAATAATTGTACAATAATTTTGAAAGTTACTTGAAAGTTATTTTCTTGACACGGCATAAGCCGAAAAGCCTATATCATGCATAGCTCTATGAAAAATTGACGATATACCTAACTACCTCTTCGACCGGTTCGACACACTTACTGGATTGAGGTTAATTTTCCAGAGAATAAATTACTAGAGATTAGTCCTGTACCTCTGTATTAGGTTGGAGAATATTCCTTGCTAATCGAAACAGACTTTCAGCGCATTAGGTCGTGTTACGTACATGTAGTACGTGTTGAAGAGATGTTAAGTACAGAACAAAAATGGCCAGCCGGACACCAGTGGGATCTTGTTTCACTCTCACAATTCTAGAGGTAGTTATAATGTCAAAGAGTTAATAAAATTGGTCATAGAAGATGATACATGTGTATATTTTTTATTGTGAGGCCTTCTTTGATACCAAAGTTCTTAAGGAATAGACTGAACACACGAAAATCCTAGAACTTAGAATGAAAAGGAATAATAATAATAATAATAATAATAATAATAATAATAATAATAATAATAATAATAATAATAATAATAAGCTGTAAGTAACACGACCTAATACGTTGAAAGTGTGTTTCGATTACAATGCGGACGTGAAAATTCAATATTCGTAAATATTTCTTACTATTCGAAATAGCATGCTTTTCGTGTGTCCAGCTTATTATTCCTTTTCATTCTTTGTTCTAGGATTTTCGTGTGTTCAGTCTATTCCTTAAGAGCTTTGGTATCAAAGAAGGCCTCACAATATAAAATATACACATGTATCATCTTCTATGACCAATTTTGTTAACTCTTTGACATTATAACTACCTCTAGAATTGTGAGAGTGAAACAAGATGTAGCAAAACTAAACAGTGAGTTCGCAATTGCAATCAACAGTATTCTGTAAGAAGGAAGTCAACTCCCGGGCACAACTATCTTTACTTCGGTCTGTTTTCAGACCAACTTTGCTTTACGGGAGTGAAAGCTGGGTGGACTCAGGATATGTTACTCATAAATTAGAAATAACATGCAAGGAAGTAGGGAGAATGGTGGATGGTAAAAAATGGTGGGAATAATGGCAGAAGTGAGGAAGGTAAAGGCTAAGTTAGGAATACACTCGTTTAATGAAGCTGTACGCATAAACCGTCTTCCGTGGTAGGGACATGAGTAGCGCATAGAGGAGGAGAGGTTTATGGTGGGTAAGAAGATTAGAGGGAGACCAAGATAATGGCTAGACTCAAATTCTAATGATTTAAAGATTAAAGATATAGAAATAAACGAGGCCACAAAGCTATTTACAAATCAAGGATTGTGTCGGCATATAATAAATTCACAGAGGCTTGCAGACCGAACGATGGAGGGAACAACAGTTTGTGATGAAGATGTATGTTTTAATAGCGCAGAAGTTTATACGTTTATGACGAAAATACTACGTAACGTTTTAGCGTATGTTATAAACGATTCCGAAGTATTCAAGCCCTAATATTTTGATATTGTTAAATATCTCAGAGTATTAGAATGGAGAGGATTCGTCGTGCCAACCACACGACACCTCGTAACCTACCGCCCTTCGGACTGAGCAGCGGTCACCTGGTAGGCCAAGGGACTTTGGGACTGTTGCGCCATGGGATTTGGTTAGGGTTCAATTATCCTTCATTCAAGTTTCATCGAAATAGACCGGTCTAACCTAAAATGTCCCCTTTAGAAAGACACATTGGGAGAAATCCCTTTTTTACCAGACAAAGCTCACCATGCGTAATAGCATGAAGGAAAAAATATAGAATAACTAAAAAAAATTAATTTACAATAGTGATATTAGAATATTGCAAGAATGGTGTTTCAATATCCTCAATATAGCTCACATCAGCCGAGTGAAAGTCAGTCACAGCCAATACCGGAGTGTAAAATAGACGAACATATTTGGAGAGCCAATGGAATCTAAATTGCAATTCCGTGGTTGTATAAACATGAATTGTAATTCTGTAGTGGTGTGGAGGTCTCATTGTGACGTTGATCACTGCGAACATGTTATCACTCATTCTGAATAACCTTTGAACTACAGGAAGAGACCATTAATCTCGAACAGGTGGTGTATACATTTTTTATCACGGAAGGAATATCATATTTAACAATGATAAATTATTATTCTGTTTTATAATAAGAAGAGTGCTGTTATGACATCCTACTTACTAAGAAGGCCGTGGTTCAAATCCAAACGAGAGTTCCCGTGGGTATGATCACAAAAATTATACTCACTTAAAAAGTGCAATCTTGCTTACTTTCCTGGACACGGTGTCCCAGAATCGCTGTTAATTTTCTATACTCACATGTACTTGCATGGCAAACAAGCTTTGTGTGATATCGTCTTGCAAGGGGACTTAGACGTGAACGATATTAGACATAAAATATACTTCTCTATTTTTCTTATCTTTGCTTTACTTCGCACCGACACAGATAGGTCTCATGGCAACGATGGGACAGGAAGGGCCTAGGAATGGGAAGGAAGCGGCCGTGACCTTAATTAAGGTACAGCCTGGTGTGAAAATGGGAAACCACGGAAACAATCTTCAGGGCTGCCGACAGTTGGATTCGAATCCACTATTTCCCAGATGCAAGCTCACAGCTTAGCGCCTCTAACCGTAGGGCCAACTCGCCCGGTAATATACTTTTCTTGCTTTTATTATTCACCGTACTATGTTCACAACGGAATTTTTATTTTTCTTAACATAGGCCTGCCGCTTTTCCCATGCTTGTCAGGTCACGGGTGCGATCTCCGTAATACATGTGGATTTGGCCCTGTTCTACGGCCGGATGCCCGTCCTGACACCAATTCGATGTTGAGGGATTTATTTCACTATTGCGTGTTTGTGTGGTGTGTTGTGTTTCTGAATATAAAAATTATAGTATTGGGATAAAACAAACACCCAATCCCAGAGCGGAAAGAGTTAATCGAACACGATTTAAATCATCGATATGGATGGAAATTGAATCTGCGACCCTCTAAACGGAAGGCTTTACCAATTACCATTCAGTCATTACCAGGGCTCAGAAGTTAAAGAAATACACTCTATAACAACCAAAATAATGACGCAACGCGAAGGCGTTGTCCAATTGTAAGGAAATTACGTATGCAAAGACATTCGGACCGAACTTGCAAATGAATGAATAGCGGGAGCTCCCGCGCATCCGAACTGCGCATACATTAGGTGTATATAAGGCGCGATTCTGAAGCGTATGCTCAAAGTAGTATCTTAACGTCGGCTATAAGAATGCCACGCTGAAGGATTCTTGCTCATTACGAGCAGACGCCAGAGTTTGAAAGAGGTATAGTGATCGGATTGAAAGAAGCTGGTTGGTCAAACTGAGCTGTCGCTGGACATTTGGGTGGAAGTAATGCGGCGATCAGACTATGCTGGCAGGAGTGGGTCAGCACAGGCAGGCATCAGCGTCAGGACGGCAGTGGTCGACCGAGGGCTACAACAGCACGGGCAGACAGAGCGATTGTCAGAACAGCTGTCACAGCACCGGAGTCGTTGTTATCAACGATCCAGCGTGTGACCCGCACACATGTGTCCACATTGACCATGAACAGACGCCTGAGCGAGAGGAATTTGCGTTCGCGCCGCCGTTACGCCGCTTACCACTCACGCCAGTTCACCGTCAAGCCAGATTACGGTGGTGCCGCGCTCGAGCAACGTGGAACTGCGCTGATTGGGAACGTATAGTCTTTAGTGACGAGTCCCGTTTCCAACGATGCCCTGACGACAACCGCAGACGTGTTTGAAGACGACCAGGCCAGCGTGGGGATCCTGCCTTGATTATCGCACGCCGCACAGCCCCACAACATGGGGTGATGGTCTGTAATGCCATCTCCTTTGTTAGCCGGACCGCTCTGGTAGTCATTCCTGGCACATTGACAGCATAGCGGTATGTTGATGATATTCTACGGTTGGTTGTGTTAACGTTCCTTCAGCGACATCCAGGCCTTACTTTTCAACAGGATAACGCCCGGTCGCACACGGCACGTTTTGCTATGAACTGTGCTCAAGCTTGCCCTATCCTTCCTTGGCTAGCTCGGTTGCCTGATCTCTCTCCCATAGAGCACATTTGGGACGTCATGGGAATGCGATTGCGAACATTCCGGAATATCGCCGATTTAGCCCAACAGTTGGGGACAATTTGGCACGAAATTCCACAGGACACCATCCGGGACCTTTTATCAGCCTATGCCACGTCAGGGGTGGACCAAAACCTTATTGACGCCCTCACTTTGTAACGCTCTCACTCTGCAATAAATCATTCGATTGTTCTGCATTTTGATCGTTTGTTTTTCTATGTCTGTTCCTCACATCCACCGATTTTTATCGCCATCGGATAATTCTTTTCTGGTGCGTCGTTTTTTGTTATAGACTGTATATTGCCAAAAACAAGTCCTGTAAAAAGACCTACAAATATACCAAAAAATAATCAAAACTGGAAAAAAGCCGTTAAAATGCGATCCAAATTCATTCATAATTACCGGGCGAGTTGGCCGTGCGCGTAGAGGCGCATGGCTGTGAGCTTGCATCCGGGAGATAGTAGGTTAGAATTCCACTATCGGCAGCCCTGAAGACTTTTTCCGTGGTTTCCCATTTTCACACCAGGCAAATGCTGGGGCTGTACCTTAATTAAGGCCACGGCTGCTTCCTTCCAACTCCTAGGCCTTTCCTATCCCATCGTCGCCATAAGACCTATCTGTGTCGGTGCGACGTAAAGCCCCTAGCTAAAAAAATCATTCATAATTTAATTTTTAATTACATACTTGATGAAAAGCAGTGCAAACATTCATAAGTGAAATACACAGTTCCAAAAAATTAAGGGAACACGTTTTGTAACGCCTGGTATGTGAACTTTAATTTGCTAGATGGGGTTTCCATGTTCGTACAGCATACTTTGAAACCTTAGCTACTCAGGGTATGTCAAAAGGAAGTATCCATGCATTAAACTGTCATGTGATCCCTCAAAATAAAGTGAATAGCGGTCGCTTTGCGTATCGTAGAGAGGTACACAGACTACTGCGGTCATTTGAGCACGTTGTACGTAAACCAGCACATACCATGAGACATTTTAACGAGGTTCAAGTCGCAAGGGCCGTCACTTTCATCCAGGAAGGATGGACGTTTCGTCATGTTGCTGTGGATCTCAATGTTTCTCCACCAACGCTTGTGGAATCGCTACAGTGAGACAGGCCAGTTCGCAAGGAGGGTTGGACAAGGTCGTGGATGCATGACTACCCCACAGGATGACCGATATGTGACTATCTGTGCGTTGCGACGTCGTTCAGCAACTGCCAGAGAACTGTAACAAGACCACAGGAGAGTCACTGGAGTCACGGTGTCTGAACAGACAGTAAGGAACAGGTTAAGATAAGTGTCCTTACGACCCAGACGTTCTGTTCGAGTGCCCCGTTTAACGCGGCAACATCGCGCAGCTCGCCTTCTGTTTGCCCGTACACACGTTAACAGGCATCTTCGCCAATGAATGGAGAGCTGTGTTGTTCACAGACGAGTTATGGTTTCCCCTGACATAGCGCGATGAACGCCAACGTGTATGGAGATGCCGTAGTGAGCAGTATATGTCAAATGTTGCTCAGGGAGACGACCGATTCGGAAAATGTTCTGTAATGATGTGGGATGGCATAAGTATTGATGGCCGTAGGGATCTTGTTGTCGTCCGTGGTAATCCTACCTCTGCGGGGTACATCGAGCAGATACTGCTACAGCATGTGTTGGTTGCAGCATATGGTGGTGGCCCTGATTTCGTACTCATGCACAACAATGCCAGGGCTCATGTAGCGTGCATCACCAGAGCTGTCTTCCGAGAATTCGACATTCAAGAGATGGAATGGCCAGCAGTGAGTACCGAGCTTAATCCGATCGAGCATGTGTGGGATAGGATTGGCAGAAGTGTTCGTAGGCGTCCTGTTCTATCACAGATTGTCCAAGACCTCGAATAGGCTCACATTGAAGAATAGGACCTCATACCGCAACGTGACCTCCGTCGACTTATTCGACTTATACGGAGCATGTCACGTACGTGCCAAGCTGTGACAAATGCTAGTGGAGGACATACTCCCTTCTAAAGCCTTCCAACTGTGATAAAAATCCACCCCGGAGGACTGCTATCACTTTGGTTTCGCCCCTATTTGGACATTTCCGTTCGTGTTCTGAAAATGAACGCGAATCCATGGATGATCTTTTGTATACTTCAACGGTAAAGAATAAAGGTTTAGTTGGTAATATACCTGGGTGTGAGGTATTGTTTTGTGGAGCATGACTAACGTTCAAAAACATGTTCCCCTAATTTTTTGAACTTTGTACTTCTTTTAGACATTATATATTATTAGATTATCATATTTTAAAAAAGGAATTCACTGTTTGTTAAAAGAAAGTATTTACAGAATTTAGAATGGAATGTTTCTTCCACCTGGTATGAATGTAGCGAACCCGCAATGGACATCCAGGAGAAGGAAATTGAAATTACTATAACTGAAATCAAATTCGGCTTAAACACACTAGGGTAACAGAAATTGGAATTCGGAAACCTTACCTTAGTTGGCTTTGCAGTGTATCACAATAGTCATCACCAGGTTCTTAGGGGTAAAGGATCGTCAGTTTTCAGACAGCACGTTGGGAGACATCAAGAAACTTCTCTCCACATAAACGGTTGTTAAGGATTCATACTCGAATCAAGTGACATCATCCTCTTCAAATCCACGCTCATCAAAATTTTATCTTTTCAATATTTCACTTATCTTGCATATAATTTGATACCCCTGATTTTTTCAAGCATTAGTTTCATTTTTTTCATTTCACATGATTTTCATTTCAATTCCTCTCTAACTTCGGCAAAGGTGTTTGAAAGGTGATGGATGAACTAATTATGATTGGAATTAAGAACAGGCAGTAAAAATGCATTCTAATGAAGGTGACATTTCCAAAAAAGAAGAAAAAAGGGCTAGAAAAGACGAATTAAACTCACCATTTTCTAGCCTACAATGAACCAGAATGAACATTGGGCCTTGTGTTTGGACACACACGGAAAAAAATTCATCAACTTTCGAGCCCTAGATTACAACACAATATATTCACATTCTCCACAAGGCCTATGTGTTTGCTTATATCATATGTAATTACTCCTTTATGTTACTTATTCAATTCTGGGGGTATTATTGTTAGTTTAGTGGTTCATGATTCACATTTCAATGTTACGTAAGACTATCGACTACTTGCATCGTGTGCGTCCTTATGTTAATGAAGATGTATGATTTGTTGTGTACGGCACTATTCTATGTGTTACCTATTCAAATTTCTTGCGATACCTTTAAATAAACCGGAAGAGGTGCGTATGAAAACTTGTAACATCATGGTGAACTTTAAGAAGTTTTAGAAGTAATTCATTCTTTTCTTCAGCATCGTCTTATTTCATATTGTCACCATAGTACTATACCCAGGTTACTCCATTTTCTTTTTTCAAGTTTTAAGTTTTGAACTGCAAGGCTGAGTGTCTCAGATGGCTGAGGCTCTGGCCTTCTGAATTCAACGTGTCAGGTTCGATCCTGGCTCAATCCGGTGGTACTTGAATGTGCTCGAATAGGTCAGCCAGGTGTTTGAAGATATAGTGAAACGTAAAATAACTCCTGCGGGACTAAAATCCGTCACCTCCGCGTCAAAACCGTCAAAAAGTAGTTTGTGGGACGTAAAACAGTAACATTATTATTATGAGCTTGTGCACACTGCGCTTAGCTGCATGAAGGATTCTGTCTGCTGTCTGATGCCCCAACTGGAGAATGTACCGTTACAGCCTGATATGGATATCAGCAAATAGGCATTGGTTTTTTCTGGGACATATTTTCAAGGTACAAGTGGGTATCTCATGATACCTACTTCTGCAACAATAAGATGTCCACATTACCGTTCACTGTTGACGATGAACATGTTCTTTCAACTACCAGCTTACATTATTTGTGGCTAGCTGTCTTCAGTTCAAGCTATAAGCAGTGAAAAAGAGTGGTATATGTGGTTTTAATGCATTTTATATTGTAGTTATGGGTTCCAGAGGGCAGAAGTCGAAATTTCTAGAATTTTCTAGAGATTAGCACAAGCGCTTGTTTCTCGCGAGAAATTTCGAAAGATCTGAGAGAGTTATTCCCTCATTGCGCGGTGAGCAGCGTATCGAAGGCCTACAGGTGGACTGAGATGAGTGTCGTTTGTGCCGAGTATGAGTAAATGCGTGCCATGAAGCTACTAGGCTGATCATTTTTACCGAGGTATATTTTGGCGCGGTATAAAATAAATTATAAAGGATAAGCATTCTGCCATTGTATGCAGCGGTACTTATACGAATGTGTAGGCTAAGTACAGAAAGTGACGGCTAATATAAGTGTGTATTTAGCACTCATAATTTATCATACTCCACAGTTAGTATCCATTTGACCCATGCTTATGTTTACCGACATTGTGTGACGAAGAAAATAATTCCTTACATTGTTATGGAGTATTTTCCCCATAATTAGATACTTTGGTATATGACGGTGCGTTGTATACTTGTGTCTTCGAGTTGTACGCGACAAGTTTAAGACGATGTCCGAATCGCGACGTAAGTCATGGAACACAGCACGCTGTGTTGTTTGTTCAAAAGAAGTAAAATACGTCAGTAGAAAAATTTCTGGAATGACCTGGCAATTAAAAACACATAGTATTACTAAAGGGGAATCGTCACAGAGAACACTTACGGCCCAGTCTGTATCACAAGAATGTATCCTGTCGACAACAATTGCGAGGTATCCACGTAGGTGTACATCGTTCCTACATTTATTAACAAATGATACAGGGTTGCTCAGTCCGGCTCCATGACTAAATGGTTAGCGCGCTGGCCTTTTGTAACAGGGGTCCCGAGTTCTATTCTCGGTACAATAATTGGTTAATTCCCTGGCGCGGGGGCTCGGTGTTTGTGTCGTCTACATCATAATTTCATCCCCATCACGACGCGCAGGTCGCCTACGGGAGTCAAATTGAAAGACCTGCACCTGGCGGGCCGAAGTCCTCATACACATCCCGGCACTAAAAGCCATACGCCATTTATTTATTTACAGAGTTGTTCAGCTGAGATTTCCACCTCAAATCTCGTGAACCGTTTAAGGTACAAAATTCTATTTTCACTTTCGTTAATGGTATTAAAGGGCTCATAATTGAACATGCAGTACTTTTCCAGTACTCTTTAGAAAATTTATCGACACATGCGTTTTCAAACGAGAACGTTACTTCACGCGATAACTGCTGATGATATACTGCCAAGCTCAAACTCGTAGTTACTGGGTCTCGCACAAATCACAGCACAATATAATAGGTCTCAAGATTCTCGGGAGGCCGTGGGAACCCCGTATTACTCCGGAAGGAACGAATTCATCGATTTGGAATTGAGTCGCAAGCCGTGATTTCATTCATTCATGCAGACCCCTACTATACCACCAAGCCCAAGCACAGAAACCTGGAGGGGGTGAGATTTAAACGAGGAGATCTACAGAACCATTATCACAGGTTGACAAACTTCTCTTTCTCAGGAGTGGAATCATCTAAATTTCAATCAATAAATCCGCCACTAAGCTAAATTCCACAGATCTGACACCGCACATAATTAAGATCGGAATAATCGAGAGCCAGGAGGCGATAATAATATTTACTTGTGCTGAACTGGGAGAGGTGTGGATATACAGCAGCGTCCATTGATATCTGGAAGGCTGTTACAAAGTAAACGGTTTGTTAGACTGGGGTTTACCTCGAGGCCAGATTCCCCTTAAGGCTATAAAAGCTGCCGTAAGGGAGTAAGCGCTCTCAGTTGATTCTCATTCCAGACTCACTTGTACCTCAGTTGTACTTCGCTCACTTGATTGTACACTTGTATCTCAGTCGCGCACTCAGTGTCTCACTGTATTTGAAATGTTTTGAAACGCCAAGTGCAGCGTGGCGTAATTCACGAGCTTATTAGACATATTTATTTGTGAAACTGTTGTCAGACTAATATATAGTCGCCGTGAGTTAGCTCACAAGAGCTGGTGACGATATAAGGTATTACAAGTATTCCTTTAATGCGTATGCTGATTGTGTTAATAATGTGTGCGAGTCGTGTAAGATATAACCGCTGTCAAGGACTAATTACAACTGGGCTGGTTCCCGTTAATTAGTGCCGCACAGAGGGGACTCATCTCTCTGTGGAAGATATAGTAAATAGCAGCCAAACACTAAGGTTATAGTCATGTGTACGATCACGCTAAGCGGTGAATTAGATCTTCTAACGTAACTCTACAGTTCCAGACACGACAAGGATCAAGCAGACGACAACCATGATGTATCTAGGAGTTGAGCAGAGGACCTTCATCCCTGTACTGTGTGCCGTTATCATGGGCTAGGCACGTATGGCACAGCAGTCATGTGATTCGTCACTGATTGGGAGGTTGCTGTTAAGTCCAATTATTCTATAAACATGTGAAGAAATATTTGACGCACTAGTCTAGGCCACACTTAATCAAGTAAATTGATTGTTAAATGTAAGCCAGTGCGGCATTTGCTTTGCTCAGTTTAAAGTAAAATTAAATACGTTCAGGGCTGTATGCATGTTGAGGCCCCGAGCTAACTATTGTATATGAATTAGATGGGAACAAGGGACAGAATAGGTTAGATAGAAGCGTGTACGTTAGTTATTAGTATTTTATTAATGTTTGCCTTGACTTTTTATAGAGTTGTTTCGCAGATTCTTCATAATACCTAATAAGCTGAAAGCCATCAGCGTTGCGATATTAAACGGATTAGACTAGAGACAGCGTAATGCTAGGATGTTTCTATGCATGACGCATAAATTTTCAGCTGCAAGGAGATGTAACGTGAGAGCGTTCAACGTCGAAAATATAACAGGGTCTTCAAATGTGGTGGCAGGTAAATTCATGAGTGTAGCGGTCATCGAACCAAGGATCTTTTATATGTGATGATAGAATTGCCATGAGATGTTTACGTGGCTTACATATTAAGAGAAAGGCTATAAAGTCCATGGTGTCTTATTTGGAGCCATGATATATATGTATTGATAAGCCAGCCTGTTTTATGCGAGAGGATGTGCTTGGCTGTGAGCTATATATGTCGGTGAGAATTTTGTGCCATTATGCAGCACCAACAAGGTCAGTCAGGACGAGATAATTGCTTCCCAGTTAGAGAGACACCCCCGAATCAGCTGCAGGCTGAGGGCTAAGCATGTTGAGAGGGAAAGTCTTAAAATGGATACCGTCATTTCTGTGAAATGCCAACCATAAACCCCAATTATTTAAATGTTTGTTGCTAAACAGCTGATCTCCGTGTCGTAACGAGTCATGCTGAAATGTTTTGTCTATGTAAGACATGCAATCTTCAGAGCGTTGATGTGTTGGGATCGAGTCCCAACGACCCTACCAACTTCAGTGCATATTCTGTACGTGTTTTTTTGTTACTGGCTTATACGTCGCACCGACACAGATAAGTCTTTTGGATACGATGGAATAAGAAAGGCCTAGGAGTTGGAAGGAAGTGGCCGTGGCTTTAATTAAGGTACAGCCCCAGCATTTGCCTGGTGTGAAAATGAGAAACCACGGAAAATCATCTTTAGGGCTGCCGACAGTGTGTTCGAATCGACCATCTCCCGGATGCTGTGCGTGTTTTATTTGCAGGTTTAATTTATATATATTTATCTTGTGTTGTTTATTGTTGTGTCCAGTGCATTTATTTCTGTGTTGTGATGTTGTCCTCTGGTGGTTAACGGAAAGAATTGGCCTAATAGCTAATTTTGGGGAAGTAAGTTCTTGTCTTTACCATTTGCTCATGGCTACGGACCCATATGATTAGAATCTGTGTTGTTTTGGATCCGTAATTTAGACGCAGACCTGAACAAGTGTTTTATACATTTGTGGCCGAGTGATCGGAATGTGTATGTAAATTAGGCCAATTCCTACTGTGTCGGATTTTACCTTCACATCTCATGAACGGTTTTAGATCGAGTTTTCGGGCAAAAAACTAGGGACTTAACGAGGCAGTCAAAATAAAGAAATAACGTAACCCACACATATTCCATGTAACATATATCCCACTTTCTCGGGTACGTTGCCCGTTTCTAATTTGTAAACGATTGATAAAAAAATGTCAATTCATGTAAATGTGCCTATCACCTTCTTTGACCAACAAAATGGTCGGTTCTTCGTTTGTTTGATAAATTTTTATTTATTTCGTATGATTTAAATTCATATTTTAGTTAAATAAATCTATTATACCTGATAACCTGCGCTCTCATTGAGTAGTTTAATATGTACGTGTATCCTGTCCATATACTTTAGTATATATTAGTAAGTGGAGACTTTATTGCCCACGTACGGCCGTACCACGCGCTTCTACCCTGAGCTAGGCCGAATTTAAGACAGAATACGGTACAGTATGTCTTTATGAATCAAAGACCATAATATTGAACAGGAAAGCTGACACTAAAAAGAAACGCAAAATCATAAGAAACATTATAGGTCCAAACTTCACCGATGGACAATGTCAACTTAGAGGCAAACAGGAAATCAAACAGTACACAAATATTCACAGTGACATTAGAATACGAAAGCTAAGACTGTATGGAAATATTAAAAAGAATGCATCCAGACAGACTTACAAAACAAATAGTCGAATTCTAAGAAAACAGGAGTAAAGCCAAAGCAGACACAATAAAACGGATTGACTAAATGGAAACCGATCTGAAACAGGCAGGAATTACACCAGCAGATGTCCAAAATAGGGTAATCATCAGGTCCAAAATTCACAAATGACAACTTGACCAAGAAGAAAGTTCAAGGAAGAAGACTGGAACAACCTGGTCTGAAGACAGATAGGAATTCCACAGTAAAATAATGGAAGAAATGTGGACACAAAGGAAGGCAAATGCACACCTCTAACTACTTTGATGATGATGATGATGATGCTTGTTGTTTAAAGGGGTCTAACATCGAGATCATCGGCCCCTAATGGTACGAAATGAAATTACAACAAAAAGTACAAACTCATAAACTGACCAAAATAAAAAAGTCATGAAGAATGAATGGTTGGACATGAAACAAAAAACAAAAAACAAACAAGAAAACAGTGGATTCAACTAAAAAGGTCATATATAGTAGTATTACTGACCAAGGGACCGCTTATAAAGCACAATCCTGAGTCGAGTATGCTTGATGTCTAAAGGGGTTTAAAATTCAGCTCTAAGGCCCCTCAAAATGGTGCTTATGGCTAGTTAATTAGAACCATGGTATTTGTCATGTTGGGGTACTGATCAAAAGTAGCGAAGACTCACGGTGTTCCACACATGATGGTACTACTCACAAGTATTGTACGCCGTACAGGTAACGTAGACCTATGGTGTTTCTCACACAATGGCGCCACTCATAGCCAACGCAAACCGATGAGGCTCCTCACCTAGGTGTACTAACCACACATCCCGTGGTGTTCCAAACATAGTGGGTACTAATCACAGGCAACGCAGACCCATGGTGTCGCTCATATAGCGGTACAAAACACAGGCAACGCCCAGACCCGCGGTGTTTCCCACATGGGTACGACTCACGGGTACTGGAAACCCACAGTGACCCTCTCACAGCTGCTACTAAGCACAAACCTATTGTGAACCTAACATAGTGGTACTACTCGCAAGTAAAGGCGACCCATGGTTTTCCCCGCATGATGGTACTATTCAAAAGTAATGTCATGGTTCTCATACAATCATCCCTTGGTCGCCCCTTTTAGTCGCCTCTTACGACAGGCAAGGGATAACGTGGGTGTATTTTTCGTCTGCGTCCCCTACCCACAGGGGGTAAAGATAGAGAGAATAGAAGAAGAAAGAAAGGACCCGTCACTTCGAAGGATGAAGGAACGGACTAAGACAGGCAAGGGCCACGAAGGGCGTGAAAATGAAAGGCTCCCTAGGCCCCGAATGCTCTAATACCGTCGGGGTCGGAAAAGAACAAGAGTTGACCAAGGGAGGTCGGACAGGATTATCGAAAGTGAGGAGCCCGGCACAAGTAAGTGGAATCAATGCCAAGACTCAGCTAAGGGCCCCGTGGTCGCCAATCCACACTCCCAAGTTGAGAGCCCCTTGGGCCCCTGTTAGTCGCCTCTTAGGACAGGCAGGAAGTGCCGTGGGTGTATTCTTCATCTGCGTCCCCCACCCACAGGGGTAGTGTGTTTGGTCCGCGAGAGGTATTTTATTTCCCTCAAGTCCGCCAGCAAGCCGGTTAGGACCCCCTATCCGCCACCTGGGACGCCCCACGTGGGAGTATCACCTCTCCCCCTGCTACGCCAGCGTTGTAGGTTAGTGGTCGAAGTACTTTGCGTAGTCTTAATGGGCTTATTCGCATGAATAATAATAATAATAATAATAATAATAATAATAATAATAATAATAATAATGTTACTGTTTCCGCGTCCGACTAAATCGTGTTCCCCAACAAAAAATCGGATTACCAATAACATACTTGGGTATATGTACCTCGGACACAACATCAAACTTGGTCGGAGCAACCAAACATCTGAGATCACGATAAGAGCAAGCTTGACTTGGTTGGCTTTCGGGAACTCAGCTGCATAGTCCGAGACCCAAAAATCTATGTGAGCCTCACGAGGAAGGTCTATATCATGCACAACCCAAAGGCTCGATTCTGCAGGGACGATCAAACGCGTCAGCAGACTCGGAGTGTGCCAGCGACGGATGTAGTGGACGTGACTACGAATCAGCTTACGACACCAAATCTGGAAATAGGAGATCAGTAATCACAGATGTGGTGGAATGAGCAGGAGGCTCAATTAGCAATGGGTGGATCATGTGAAGAGAAGTAACCTCAAGTGGTTCAAAGCTCTGGTTCAGTGGATACCCCTACAGTCAAGGAGAAGCGTCAAACGATCACAAACATCATGCCGGGAGGAACTGCATATACGCAGATTGCCCAGCAGAAGACGGCTTGGAAGAAAGTGGAACATAATTCGACGTCTACGCGCCTCTCCGGAGGCCAACGCCATTATAATTATTATTATATGGAGTATGGTGTATGTATTAATTCTAACACTATATTGTAGTTCAGAGTAGTCCGGCTATGTGACTAAATGTTTAGTGTGCTATACCTTTGTTTAAGTGCTCACAGGTAAGATTCCCGGCCAGGTCGGGGATTTTAACAATTGCTTAATTCCTCTTGCTCGTCGACTGTCGGCAACCCAGAAGATGGTTTTCCATGGTTTGCCACTTTCACACCAGAAAATTTTACCGTAATTGAGGCCACGGTCACTTCCTATGCCTGTCCTATCACACATTTGTAGGGATCCACCCTCACAGATATGTAGGACAATTCAAAAGTGCTGCAAGAGACCTCTCTGAAGGTCATACACCATTTTTAAAAATTGTATTATTATATGTATGCGAATAAGCCCATTAAGACTGACGTGCATTTGCCTGCCTTTGTGCCATCATTACTTTAATACTTTCACTGTTGGCTTCCTTTTTGTCTTCAGACTAGATTGTTCCAATCTTCTTCTTTGGTTTTTCCTCCTGGTTAACTTGCATTTGTGAAATTTTGTATGTGAATATTACCCTGGTTTGGACATCTGCTGGTGTAATTTCTGTTTGTTTTAAATAGGTTTTTATTTCGCCAATCCATTTCATTGTGTCTTTACCCCTGTTTTCATAGAATTCTTCTATTTGTTTCGTAAGTCTGGACTTATTCTTATAATATTACTATAGAATCTTAACCTGCGTTTTCTAATGTCACGGTGAATATTGTAATCCCCAGTGTTAAACAATGGAAGTACTTAAGTTGTGTGTGAATTTGTATATGTTGATTCTGGATTTAGAATGTTAAACTAGTAGTATATTAAACTAGTAGTATACTTTGTAATATTTTCTTTCCATGGAATTGCTTGTTGTACTCATATTGTTGCTTTTGTTGTTGGATTGTTATGTTTTAAATTCATTATCACACTACTGTAAGTGACCATTGTTATCTGGATATTTTCCAATTGCGAATCGACTCCAGGTAATGGCAGAATGGGAAACATATAATGTAAGGGAACAAAAAGTGAGTACCCTTTGGTGGTTCCCATTCAACTTGGCATGGGCTGACTAAAGTTTGTAAACTGCTAAATTTTCTTAATATTTACCTGGTATTCACGGTCCTCATTTAGTCACCGTAGTGTAGTTTAGGCCATTTAGTATGGGAAACCTATCCTGTTTATTCAGTAAGTGTTTCTGGTGTTAATTCCCTTTGGGAACAATAAATTGATGATGATGATGCTTGTTGTTTAAAGGGGCCTAACATCGAGGTCATTGGCCCCTAATGGTACGAAATGAAATGACAACAAAAAGTTCAAGAAACCCACTGATCAAAATAAATAACAATGTCAGGAAAAATGGATGAACATGAACCCAAAAAAACCAAACCAAACATGAAACAAGCAAGAAAACAGTGGATCCGACTCAAAAACGGTCATAAATAATAGTATTACTGACCAAGGAACCACTTATAAAGCACAGTCCTGAATCGATTATGCTTGATGTCTAAAGGGGTCCAAAAACTAGGTCTAAGGCCCCTCAGTATGGTACATGTCGCGAGTAAAGTAGAACCATGATATTTCTCAAGCTGCGGTACTAATCAAAGGTAGCGTAAACTCACGGTGTTCCAAACATTACGGTACTCCTCACAAGTATTGTACGTCGTAAAGGTAACGCAGACCTATGGTGTTTCTCACACAATGGCGCCACTCATAACCCTACGCAAACCGATGAGGTTCCTCACCTAGGTGTACTAATCACGGGCGCCGGCATTCCCGTGGTATTCTTCACATATTGGGTACTAATCACTGGTAACGCAGACCTACGGTGTCGCTCATATAGTGGTACAACTCACAGGCAACGCCCAGACCCGTGGTGTTGCTCACATGGGTACGACTCACGGGTACTGGAAACCCACAGTGAACCCCGCTTGAGTGCTACGAATCACAAAACTATTCAGTACCTAACAGAGTGGTACTACTCGCAAGTAAAAGAGACCCATGGTGTTCCGCGCGTGATGGTAGGAATCAAAAGTAGTTTCATGGTCCTAATACAATCATCCCTTGGTCGCCCCTTTTAGTCGCCTCTTACGACAGGCAGGTGTTACTGTGGGTGTATTCTACATGCGCGTCCCCCACCCGCAGGGGGTAGCGTGTTTGGTCCGCGAGAGGTATTTTATTTCCCTGAAGTTTGCCGGCTAGCCGGTTAGGACCCCCCTATCCGCCACCTGGGACGCGCCACGTGGGAGTATCACCTCTCCCCCTGTTACGCCAGCGTAGTAGGTTCGTGGGGAACAGTAAATTGTATGACTGTTGAGCAATAGATAAGCCCCAACGGGGCAACTGTACGTAAATACTGTAATGGAGGACAACCGATAGGTTCTCAGGTGGAACTTATGTGCGCCATATGAAATTGATGCCTCTGCGAGGCTGGACTATATTTGAAGTGGAAACTCCCCTGTAGTCTAAATGATACGAGAAATTGTAAATTATAAATATTGCCAAGAACAATTCATCTCTTTTCTGTGTAAATTAACATTTGTGATTCTCTAAAGTTTTCTACCTGATATAGGGATTTTTAAAACCATTACATTGTTCATTCAGATTTTCTATTTCACCAATTTTAAACTAAAAAAAATGAAATAACATTTCAAAATGTGTTATGTTAAGTTCTGCTCTAGTTAATTCCTTGTCCAGATGCTTCTTATCCCTGTGTGATCCACGGAAACCCAGGAATAATAATAATAATAATAATAATAATAATAATAATAATAATAATAATAATAATAATAATAATAATAGTAATAATAATAGAAATTGTGTATTGTTTGATTTTCTGTCTGCCTCTGAGTCGGTATTGCCCGTCGGCGAGTTTTGGGCCTACAATTTTTCTTACGATTTTGCGTTTACTTTGCTCAATATTTTCAATGTCTGCTTTCCTGTTCAAAATTGGCGTTTCTGACCGATAAAGTCATTCTCGTTTAATGACTACCGAGCTCAATAGTTGCAGTCACTTAAGTGCGACCAGTATCCAGTATTTGGGAGATAGTTGGTTCGAACTCCACTGTCGGTAGCTCTAGAGCTGGATTTCCGTGGTTTCCTATTTTCACACCAGGCAAAATCTTGGTATGTAAGTTATTTAAGGCCACGGCCGTTTCATTCCTACTCCTAGAACTTTCCTCTCCTGTCGTCACCATAAGACCTATCTGTGTCGATGCGACTTAAAGAAAGTTTATAATAACAATAATCATTTAATGACTATACTGAAATGTCTTAGTTTTGTGTGCTTGGAAATACATTTTTGTTGTAGATATTATTTATTTATTTATTTATTTATTTATTTATTTATTTATTTATTTATTTATTTATTTATTTATTTATTTATTTATTTATTTATTTATTTATTTATTTATTTTATGCCTTTGTGTGTGGCGAAGTTAGGGCTCAAGGCCCTCTCTTACACTTAACCACTACGTACAGTACATAATCACATACTTTAGTAAAATAACATTAGCAGACCCTAGGAGCTACTTATATTTATGGAGTAATATTATAACAGGGTAGGGGAGGTGGTGGTATACAATTTCTAATCACTAGATTGCGTGCCAAAAGCCTGGATTAAATTCCAAACCTCTCCGCAGTGCTCATATGGAGTGAGGGCATATGACGCTGTTGATGGTGATTCGTCCGTCGGATGGGGACGTTAAGCCTTGAGCAGACCCCTTGGTGCTATTCGACAGGAGTAGGCTATGTGCCGGCACCGGGTTTCACCCTCTCCCTACTATCATATATCACGTCATTCATTTCATCTCTCATTAACTCCTCTGATGAGGTTGACGTCAGGAAGGGCATCCGGTCATAAAAAACCGCCACGACAAATTCATCTCACCTCATACCCGACCCCGTAGGGAAAACGGGACAAGGGCTGGACAAACAAACAAACAATATTATAACAGATTATAATTGTTATTTTTAATGATTAATATTATCTAGCCTATCTACATCTACATCACCTAACAATAGTTCTATATCATAATTGCACTCATACACACTAACATTCATACAAGCTGGTCACGTATTTAAGAGGAAATCTCGACAAGACCGTTTAAATGAGACTGTTGAAGTGCTATTACGTATACTGACAGGGAGTGTGTTCCATAGCCTTACCTCAGACATTTGGAAAGAGTGGCTGTATACAGATGAATGATTAACCGGTATCATAAGGGTAGAAGTCGATCTGGTATTCTGTCCATGGAAAGATGAGAGGAAGTTAAAATGTGAGGATAGGTATTCAGGTGAGTTAGTCGGTATGAATATTTCCATATTTTGGCATCAGATTACATTGGCTTTGTTTCAAGTCCATTTTTCAGAATTATTATTATTATTTTCACTAACGTCTTCTCTATGTACTAAGTTCTGAGAAGTGTCTGTATAATGAAACTGATGTATCTTTGTAAATTATCTTTGTTTAACTATCATAGAATTATGTACCTAGCTAATATTAGATTTCTACAGCCCATTGTCACGAAATCCTTTGTTCCTGACTTATCACTTCACTGCGAACATGTAGCTCACATAATTGCTATATGCTAACAATCTTCATGAGATAATTACATTCTCTATTTATTAAACCTTATGTTTCAACGTCTGCACATACATATTTGAAAACTGTGTCTTATTATCATTTCATAACTCATGAAGTAGTTGATATTAACTCATTATCACCAAATGACTGTTAGCTATTTACATCCTTGGGGTGTTCCAACCGAATCTGGACACTGGGCACCCTCCGTTATCGTGGTGGATACTATACACGGTACTGTAAACCCAATGTGATACAGATGCAGACGAATAATGCACCCACGGTATCCCCTGTCTGTCGTAAGAGACGACTAAAAGGGTTGGCCAAGTGTAATTAGTGTCATAACGCGAGAAGCACCATGAGTCAACTTTTCTTACGATTACTATGATTATGTGCGGAATACAATTACCCTCTTACCGAGCGACTTGGCTAAGCGGTTTGGGGCGTGTAACTGCAAGCTTGCACTCGGAAGATAGTGGGTTCGAACGTCCCTGTCGGCAATCCAGAAGATGGTTTTCCAAGGTTTTCCATTTTCACACCTTTTTAATTTAGGCCACGTTCACTTTCTATCCCTGACCTATCCCATGGTCGTCATAAGGTTTAAAATAAATAAATAAATAAATAAATAAATAAATAAATAAATAAATAAATAAATAAATAAATAAATAAATAAATAACATTATTTGGAATCAACACTAGTCCATTATCCCTTTATTTTTAACAAGAGGAAATAGTCGCAGTAATGAGTCGGTAAATACTTCCTTTGCTTTAATTACTGCATTGTTTTCACAGATTTTTTCCTCTAACCATTGTACGTCACACCGACACAGACAGGTCTTATGGTGACTATGGGTTGAAGGAATGGCTAGGACTGGGATGGAAGCAACCGTGGCCTCCATTAAGGTACAGCCCCAGCATTTGTCTGGTGTGAAGATGGGAAATTAATTTGTTTATTTATTCACGAAGCACAAGATACGGCTACACTGAGCAAATTTCACTTGCACTGTCAACAGACTATTTAACAAACGTATTCTTTCATAAAATATAACAAACGTAATAAAATATATCAAGATCAGGTACACAGCCTACTAATAACAACTGTCCAAATTGAAAACCACGAGATTGTCCATGTTCATAGCCAAGTCGTCGTGGGTCAAGATGACGGTATAATCCCTTCACATCAACTTATCTTTAAGAGACTATTTACACCCCTCTCGAATATGCTTTTATTTGATGCTATATCAAGCTCTTGTAACCTAGTAATATTGTTCAAGAGTGTTGGGAGGCGGATTAGGAAAGATCGTTGAAGTATTGAGTGCTGAGTGTTGGAAATGTGGAGAAGGTCTTTGGTTCTGGTGGAGCGGGAAGGAACGCGGAGAGAGAAAAGTGAGACAAGATGTTCCGAGCGGTAATGCCCATTTAGGATCCCGTGGAGGAAACTCAGGTCAGCTACCTGTCGCCTGATGTGCAGCGGTGATATTAGTTGCCATTAATACCTGCTGCGTAGACAGATTTCTGAGCTTGGGGTTTCTGTCCCTTACAATTGCAGAAAAGAAGGGTACTGGTCTGTCTAACTGGTTGGTATTGGAGGGGGAGGCTGCTGTCCAAATCGGAGAGCAGTAGTTTAAGAGAGGTTGAATTATCGTGAGGAAGAAGTGACGAAGAGCAATGGAGTCAGAAATTTATGTGAAGCGATAGAGAATGCCTAGTAATTTTATAGCCTTGGTTGTATATGTTTCTATGTGGGTCTTAAATTGTAATTTTGTACCGAATATTACACCTAGGTCACGCTGTTGCGTAACTACGGTGATGGGCTTGTCGATTAAGTAATATCATGTCGGTAGGGGAGATTTACGTAGTGTTATGATCATGTGGCTGCATGTTTGTGGATTGGGGATAAGTTTCCAAGTACGGCACCAATTCGAGAGGACATTAAGTGAGGACTGTAGCAGAGCTGCATCTGCTGGATTCCTGATCTCCCTAAATATCTTACAGTCGTCAGCAAAGAGTAGGGTATTCTATGTTTCGTTGAGTTCGGATGACAGATCGTCCATAAACAAGAAAACAGCAAGGGGCCAAGAGTACTGCCTTGTAGGACACCGGAGGTGACTGGTAACCATGAGGATGAAGTGCCTGATATTACCACTCTCTGCCAACGGTTATGTAGGTAGCCAGCAAGAAGGGTCAGAAGACTGCCATGTATATTAAATCGTTCGGAGAGTTTATGGAGCAACAGAGTATGGTCTACAGAATCGAAATCTTTCGAAATGTCTACGTAGCAGATATCCAGCTGAAATTTAGCTGCAATGGCATGTGATGCAAAGCTATGCAGAGTGGCCAGGTTTGTTAGACAAGAGACACCTGGTAGAAAACCATGCTGCTTGGTTGAGATATTCAGCAAAGTGAATGCGAGGAGACGCTGGTGTATAATTTTTTCAAAGATGAATGACACTATCTTTCGAATGCAAGCTCACAGCTGCGTGTCGTAAACCGCGTAGCCAACTCGCTTGGTGCGCATACTGTGTAGTTTATATCTGCTTCCTGCACAGGTTGCATTCTAGACTGCACTTTGAAACTCCCACATTAACCGTTTCTTCGCAAGTGCGTATCCTGTAGGATTCTACCGTGAATATTAACAGAACTCTACTGCACATACGTAGTGTGTCAGTGGTTTTCCTGCATGGTCCTTAAATAAACAGTTTCCCGTGTTCTTTTCTTTTTTGTAAGTTTCTTTACGTCGCATCGACACAGATAGGTCTTATGGCGACGATGGGAGAGGAAAGGGCTAGGAGTGAGAAGAAAGTGGCCGTGACCTTATTTAAGGTACAGCCGCAGCATTTGCCAGGTGTGAAAGTGGGAAACCACGAAAAACAATCTTCAGGGCTGCCGACAGCGGGGATCAAACCCACCCTCACCCGAATACTGGATACTGACCGCACTTAAGCGACTGCAGCTATCGAGCTCGGTTTACCCATGTTCGATCATAACTGCATATTCCTACCACATTCATATTACCCTGTAAACTTTCCACCCCTTCTATCTGCATTCCTCCTTACTATTGAAAATTTTCTCGAAAGAATCCTCCTCATAACTTTTAATATCATTCTTATTATATTTATGGATGCTTATGTCATCTTTATCAATATTTGATTTGTTTAAAGGGGTATTTCGTTATTGTATGTCTTATCAAATTTTCATTCGACGTCAATAATTGTGAATCTTCATAAATATATATCAAAGGCAGCCTATTATTAATTTAATGATCGCTTTAGTTTAGTTTAGTAATTTTTACCTTGCAAGTGTAAGGCCTTCTCTTACATCTAACCAGGCACTAAAATATATGTATTGTATTCCATTAAAATAATTCAATTAAATACAAATCAAATTAATAGTAATACAAAAATGATGAGTGATGTAATTAAGTTGAAAAATGATCTATAAAATTTTTTATGGGGTTCACTGTCGTTTATTTTGCCTACTTATCAAATATCTATCCGTTTTAGGTCAACTCAAGACCGTATCAGTGGGTTTTAGCTTTCGTGTCCGTCTGTCCGTCTGCTTATTTATTTATTTATTTATTTATTTATTTATTTATTTATTTATTTATTTATTTATTTATTTATTTATTTATTTATTTATTTATTTATTTATTGTGAACATAAGAGGTCATGATTCCCGATTACAATATTTACAACAAATGTTACTTAGACGTTAAAAATACAAATTGAAGAACATAAAAATATATAGCTAGAATAATCTTTCAAATTAATTCCAGTGCCCCTCAATTAACATTACTAGAAAAAAATACTTTAAGAAAATACAGCTCTTATTACATTACAGTACTGAATAATTCTAATTAAGATTAGTATAAAATTTAAAACAATTATTTTAATTGGATTTTTACTTGGAATATAATAAATTTAATAATATGGTTTACAACATTTGTACTAGTTTATAAAAGTTTTCCTTTTTTAAATTTCTTCATAATCTATTAAATTATATTGAGAATTACAGTGTTACATGGTGAAGTGAATGTAGCTTCGGTCATACTAAAAATATCAACATAGGGATGAATACTATTGCAGAGACTTATTTCTCTGTTAATTGAGGAGTTCTTAACGATTTCCGTCTTAGCCTTTGATAGAAAAAAAATCTATTTCTAAGACGACTTAATATATGTGGCACTGACTTCAATATATTTAAGTCATCAATTAAGAAATTAATTATTCTATACAGGAAAGCCAAATCTTTGCAACTGAGTTTGCGGCGCAAGCTATTCAAACCATGTTCCTTCAGTATACCTGAATAATTTATGAAGGTTCGGTAATTTCTTGTGATTTTATCCTGTGATTTTGTCCGTCTGTTCCACCATCACGGCGAAATTGCTGTGTAGCTCTCGACCAAACTTCATATTTAGAGTATGCTCATGGAGGGGCAGGTTTATATATACATATGATTTAAAAATCACTGAATAGACTGGGGATTTGTAGGAAGACCAAAACAGGTTTTTTTTCAATTTTCTCTCATACTATTTATTTTCTATAAAATCCGTAGACTGTATGTGAAACGTCCTTTCATTTTAAACAACTTTTATTTTGTAAATAATTTTTCTTAATCTTCAAATGACGGAGAAAATCACTAATTTCTGCGTGTTTCATGCTCTGCTGTGATTGACCCAGAACGAATCAGCCGGTTACCATGGCAACGTCTGTGGCTGCTTGCCAGCAGGGAAGTTACGTAGTGCCATTTTCGTCATTATTTCTCTAAACTAATGGTTCTTCGTTGGGTAGAAGGAGAGAGAGACGTCTATCTGCCACTCTGTGGGACATTTTCGGAATACCGTTCGGCGTTACAATCGTCTTCGAATAGTACTTACGGAAGCTGTTCATATTTCTGCAGTACCACGGACTGTAGGCCATTATTTAGCACCGTAAGAAGTTTTATTTCATTTCCTATAAATGTTACTGTATTTCGCATCTACTTCCGTTCTCCCCCTTTATTTCTTGCCTCTGCCTTGCCTCATTAGGCTTAAGTAATAACACCATAAGTCATCTTCTTAACTAAGAATCTCTGCGGCAAAATTTCTCCTCTGTTATCACTTTCTTAAATCTCTAACTCTTACCATTGCAATTTAGCGAGGCACATTATATTTTTCAAATACACCACTTGGTGTGTACATATTATTTGTCCTATCCGGCCGTCATAAGTTTTTATGCTATTTTTAATTAATGTAAACTTCCTTAATTCTATTACTTTCTTCCTTTTCTCCGTACATATGCGAGTGCTAATCCCGAAATTGGACTCTCATTCTTTTGAGGAAAAATTCCAAAATGTTCCATTGTGTAACATTTTGGCCCCGAAAAAATATGGAAATAACACTGCAGACCTTTGTTTAGAGGTAATGGGTACTAAACGGCGAGTAGTATTACAAAACAGACAGGACAATCGTATTTCAATTTGGAGAGATCTACAACTTGGGTCCTATGACTTTTTGTCGTATTCCTATCCAGTATGCGATAGATAGAGCTCATTTTTCGATTTCGGGTCAATTTTATACGTTTTACACGATTATTTTATACTTTGATACAATTATAAGAAGGATATAATCATCAAATTCAGCACCGCAGATTGATACCAGTGGTGGCCGTCCGCTAGTCAATTTTAGGATTCCTACTGCCACATAAGTATCCGAAAAAAGGTAATACTGTATGTGAAAACTCTACCCAAATTTCAGTGGTGGTGATTATTGTTTTAAGAGGAAGTACAACTAGGCAACCATCCTCTAGATAACACTAATCAGAGGGAAAAATAGAAGGGATCCGATACTTCGAAAAATGAAGATATCGGTCAAAGAAAGACAAGGGCCACGAAGGGCGTGAAAATGAAAGACTCCCTAGCCCTCGCAAACCTAATAGCGTCGGGGTCGGGAAAGAACAAGAGTAGACCAAGAGAGATCGGATAGGATAGATGAAAGTGAGGAGCCTGGCACAAGTACGTGGAAGCAATGCCAGGACTCAGCTGTGAGACCCGTCGTCGCCAACCCATGCTCCAAAGTTCAGATCCCCTGGGGCCCCTTTTAGTCGCCTCTTAAGACGGGCAGGTACCCAAATTTCACCCTATTCAGTGTCTCTAACTCAATCTAACCCAAAAATTATAGTAGTTACGAGAAAATGTCACAGGATCAAATATGTGTTACACTAAATGTGGTGTCTGATGGCGCAGTCCTTTTCTCGATATGACGTACCGTTGAAAAGCAGTACATTTCGATATGAAGGTCTGCACTTATAAACGTGTACATGATTATCTACATAAATAAAGTTGCATGGGATCCGCTGACAGTAATTTCCTTTATTTTGCCAATTTTTAAGGTATGCATCCGATTTAGATCAACCCAAGACCGTATCAGTGGATTTTAGCTTTCGAGTCTTGTCCGTCTGTTCCACCATCACGGCGAAACGACTGGGTGGATCTCGACCAAACTTCATAATTTGTGTACACTCAACCAGGAGCAGTTTTAGATATGCATGTGATTTAAATATCCATGAGAAGACTGGGAGTTTATAGGAAGACCAAAACAGGTTTTTCTTCAATTTTCTCTTACGCGTATACTATTGAATTTCTGTAAAAAGTGTAGACTATCTATGAAACTTGGTTTCTTTTAAACAACTTTTACTCTTCAAATGACGGAGAAAATTACTATTTTCTGCGGGTTTCATGCTGTGCATTGAGTGACCGACAACGAACCTACCGGCTACCATGGCAATGTCTCTGGCGGGAAGTAATGTAAGCCCGTTTTCGACGTCATTCCTGAAAATTCGTGATTGTTCATTGGGTAAAAGGCAAGAGAGACGCCTAGCTGCCTTTCTGTGGTGTATTTACCCCTTTATAAAGAAAACTTCCCATCTCCGTTGTGAATGCCATTGGGAAAGTGAACCTGCTGTTATAGTAGAAATTCCCGAACTCGACTCTGAATAGCAGTAGGAAACGTGGTCTGCCTTTATCATCAAAACTTCCCAACGGGCAACGTACATCGGAAGCAACGCATGCGGTATACCCATGGGTTTTTTCGGATAACGCTAGGACACACATAATTCAATATAATCTTTCTCAATGCGTGTGCGTAGGCATCCGTATGCAGTATAGAATATCGTAGTGAAGCACGGGTACATTTGTTAGCGAACTATACATTTTTGTGTGTTATGCTTTAGTCTATATCAATTTAAAATGAATGTTCAAATCTACTACAGATTATTAATTCTTATTTTACTGTTAGCTCTATGAAAATTGCGAATTTTAATTTTAATTTTAATTCAACGCTAATAAATGCTAAATGTATGACTCCAAAACACTAAAATATTACGAACTCTTCATATAATCATTCCTGTAGTTCTTGAATAGCTACAGGTCTACCAACAGAAGACGGGAAGGAAAAGTGATGATGTTATTACTTTCATGTTCTTGTGTTGGTGACTGTTGTTTTAAGAGGAAGTGCAATTAGGCAACCATCCTCTATATAACACTAACCAGGGACAAAAAATGGAAGCGATACGGCACATGCGAAAAATTAAGGTATCAGCAAAAGGAATACAAGGGCCTACAAGGGAGTGAAAATGGAAGACTCTATAGGCCTTGGGAACCTAATACCGTCGGGGTCGATAGTGACCAGCAGTTGACGATGGGAGGACGGATAGGATGGATGCAAGTGAGGAGCCTGGCACAAGTAATTGGAAACGGAATGGTCCCGTAGTCGCCAACCCACGCTCCCAAGCTAAGAGTCTTTGGGGCTTTCATATTCTCGTATAACAATGAGATTCACAGATTCTTACAGAAAGGAATTGATTAATTTACGGCTACTGAATGATTATTGAAATTAAACACAATAAGTGAGAATTCAAGCCTATACATAATAATTTAAAATGACTTTAAATTGAACGTGTTATTTATGATTGCTTCTGATGTAAGGTGAGAGTGGAATATTTTATGTAGCTATTTAAGGGTATTTAGCTTTTATGAGACATGTGACTCTCGCGTATATGAAAGCCTCGATACGGTGTGTATTTCACGAAGAAAGTGCTCTGAATACCTGGAAATAATATTACGGTTCAGTTTTAGAAAGCTTGATATGTCGAACTTGTATCTAAGGAAACGTGCAATCTTATTATTGCCACAAAAACGTATTATTGTATGAGGGAATGGCAGCATGTAATACATGCGATACTTAGTAATCACTATTCATTGAGCGTGATGCACCATATACAGGATTAAATCAGTAACACTACTAACGTATTTGATATCCTTAAAGGAATGTGTGTCCAGAATCGGATGCTAGAGCAGAAGTTTCACAGCCCAATTAAACAATCTTCCGATAGAAAACGGTGCGATATACGAGAGAAACTCAGTTCATTTTTCCTATGACCTTAGTCCATAGTATAACATAATTTTAAGATGTGGTCGGAAATAATGGGTTTGGGAGAATCATTTTTCTGCTCTATAGTCACAACACATTTGGTGAACAGTCAACACCAGGACACGACATAAACATACTATTGTTGAAAAGCTCATTTACTGTGCGGTCCGCCTTCAGTTAATATAAGATGGGTACGACAAGGTTTCGCTATTCCCCGTTCACCCAGCACGCGTCCGTAAGGATTCCGGGGGCGATCAAGCGTGCTGACTCTCTGGATGGTTGCCACGGGTGATGGCGGGGAGGGGCCATCACTACGGGGAAGCCTGCTGCGATCGCAGCTGGTACACCCTCACTGTAATTGTTAATATCGTCGGAGTTACAGTCGAACTCGACACGAGGTCACTGCTCCTCAGAACAGGGTTTTTCTCTGTTTGGGGATTCAGTCCCGAGTGTCGGGAACGACTGAAAATTCGAGCATATTAGCAAATACGTGGGATGAGGTGCGCGTCCGAAAGGATTCCGGAGGCGACAAAGCGCATCGACTTTCTGGATGGTCGCCACGGGTGATGGCGGGGAGGGGCCATCACCTCTACGAAAGCTTCCTGCGTTAGGTCAAGGAAGCAAGGCACCCTCATCGTATATGGTGATGTCTTTGGGGTGACAGTTGAACTCCAGACGAGGTCAAGGACTGTCGATCTGTTTTGAGGATCGGTCTGCGACCGAGTCGCGGGGACGACTGAAGCCTCGAAGGCATCAAGTTTTGCACGGTGCGCGTCCGAACGGAGACAAAGCGCATCCCCCCACTCTCTGAATGGCAGCTATCATTGAAACTTGCTGCAATAGTCAGGTCAAGAATGAATCAATTCTCCTTGGTTGATTGGTTATGACCTCATAGAGTACTTTGTTTGCGAGATAGCTGCTGTCTTCCAATTTCCTCCTAATTTCTAAATTGGCGTTCGAAAACATTCAGGGGGCAAGAAAAAGGATATGCTATCAATCTCTAGATCATCTCCACGGGTAGGGCGTGGACCACCTTTACAATGAAGACAGATATCAGGGTACCTTTCATTGATACCTTCCAGGTAGATCTACCGAAATGAGTGAAATATCTCTTCTGTACTTCTCTGCTCTAGTTGTTGATCCTGCTGCTCTTCGTGGATTTATCACGTACTACAGATGTGACAGATGGACTTAGGACAAGTTCTACTTACTACCTGACAATAGAGAAGAAACATGCGGTGAATCGACAAAATGATGCATGTTCAGTTGCTGGGAAGAGCTTCAATTGTAAATTTTGTTATCAATGGATGATCATAAAATCTATGTATGGATAATTTTGTCTATCCCTATGATATTTGCTAAATAAAATTCAACATCACTGTTATTAACTGCAGTATTCTTTTATATGCAATCAAATATAGAAGGATAAATATATTTACACTATCTGCACTACCCGTAGCTGTTAGGTTATAGACAAACTCACAAGCATGGATTAGCAGGAACTCTGTAATTCGGCTTCTCGCTGTTTTCGTTTCCCAAATAAATAAATAAATAAATAAATAAATAAATAAATAAATAAATAAATAAATAAATATCTGAAAAGAATGCAGTAAAAGCACAAGTAAAGGATAAGATGTCCGGAAAATATCAGGAATCAAAATTTAGCATTTTTAAGTGATTTAGAAATTGAACAGAGAAGGAATGGCCTGACAGGAGTGTTAGAAACAGTAAGGTATGATATGAAACTTCTCGTTCATGTTATCGAGGTTCACCGGATACCATGGAAACATGATGAACCCCCCCCCCTCCTTGTTCCTTGGTTCAATACCCTCAGGCATTTCAGATATTTTTAAAAATGTCCGCACTGAATAAGGGCTTAAGTGAAACTCTGAATTGACTCGCATTAGCGCTCTTAGTGGTGTATAAGTGAAACCATACATTGACTCACAATAGCGCTCGTAGTGGTAGAAAAAGGCAAACTGCTAATCTAATCGACCGAATGTTAATATTAAGAAAAGAATTGCAATTTCAGGAATAAATAAAGAATATATTCTCATACTTAATTATATTTACCTAAAATTCTGTAGCTCATATCCCTATGATGTTTTAAACATTGAGTTGCTTAACTGAAGGACTAGAACTGCGGCTAATTTACTATTTGTTTATTTTCGCACTAACATAGCCTATAGAGTAGTTAGTCGGTGACTGGACGGGAAATGGCCTACATTAAAATGTAATGCTTGTGAACTTACTTTACAGCCTTGGGATTTGCGGGGTGTGAAAATTGGGAACTTTGGTAATTATTTCCTTGTGTAAAGATTTCAGTGTTAGAATTCTCTATCTCCCGAATGTTGAACTATAATCATACGACCATATCGTGATCCAGCTAACTCCGCATGATACCAGCAAATTCAGTATCATCGAAAATGGAAAAGAACAAGGTTTAAATATTATCAAAAAAAGTGAAACATATAATATGACATAGGCTATGTGTATGGAAGCAATGTACATATAAATCAAACATAAAAAATATGGATCCCATTTTAGCCAAACCATGTAGGTCTCCAATATTTCAACACCATTTCGATCATCGGGTATATAATTCTTAACCATTTTCTAGGAAGATTTCAAAATATAATTAAATCCAACAACACTCAAATTACATGAAATTATGGGCCTTCCCATTACATTGATCTTATTAACAACTATTATCTTTCCAGCACGTTTTTGAGATGACTAGTAACTTTTCTTGGGATGGTGTAATTCCCAGCGGTTGAAGTACTGTAATACTTCAGCAGGAGAAACACGGCCTGTGCTATCCATTCCTGCGGCTATTTGCTGACGTCAGCAAATAAGCTCTCAGGAAAATAGGGGAAGCCCCGAACGCTCGTGTACTGTACAACTTCTCTCTCTGAATTGATCGGTCAAGTGCTTTCCACACAGCAACAAGTGAAGTCGGCAGCACAGTTAATAACACAGATGCAGACGCATAAGGAAGAAAAAGAGGAATTGAAAGAACATTACAAGGGTTTGAATATAAAACCTGGAATGAAACAACTTATGGATAGAATTTAAAATGAATTTTTCAACTTAATTCTACCATTAACAATTTCACATGTCGGTATTTGGACGCTCATCAGTGCAGTTGAATTGTTTCAGGTCTTACTAGTTGAACCGATTATGTTTTGATGATGCTCATGTTTGTTGTTTAAAGGGCCTAACAGCTAGGTCATCGGTCCCTAATGGTACGAGGTGCAACGAAATAAGTAATAAAAAATTACGAACCATGAATCCTAAACAATCAGTGGATTCCATTCACAATTCCTTATTTTCTGAGATGATGCTTCTTATAAAAAGGGGTCCAAAGTCTAGAGCCTCATAATAGTACTAATTACTGGTAAAACAAAACTGTGGTGTTCCTCCTATAGTGGTACTGCGGACCCATGGTCTGTCACACATAATGACACCTCTCGCGGGCAACATAGTGGAACTAACCACTGGCGCTGGTATTCCAGTGGTGTTACTCACATAGTGCAACTAATTACAGGCCACGTATACTCTTGGTGTCGCTCTCCTGGTGGCACTAATCATAGGGAACTCAAACCCACGGCGTATCACACATTACAGTACCATCCACAGGCAACACAGACCTATGGTGTTCCTCACATAATGATATAATACTCTCAGACAAGCCAGATCCATAGTGCTCCTCACACAGAAATATTAATCACAAGCAACACACACACCCGTGGTGTTCCTCACATGGTGGTATTAATCAGAGGAAACTTAGACTTGTAGTGTACGTCATATAGTGGTACTACTCGTAGGTAACACAGACCCATGGTGTTCCTCACATAGCGGTACTAATCAGAGGCAACGTTGACCCGTAGTGTTCTTCATATAGTGGTACTACTCGTAGGTAACAAAGACCCATGGTGTTCCTCACATAGTGGTACTAATCAGAGGCAACGTTGACCCGTGGTGTTCTTCATATAGTGGCACTAATCAGAGGCAACGTTGACCCGTGGTGTTCTTCATATAGTGGCACTACTCATCGATAACACAGACCCATTTTAAACACAGGGGAACCGAGACATTTCAGCGCAGCGAACGTCATCTTTTCTCGCATGGTCATTAGTCCGCGCAGCCGAGTACAACCACTCCTCCCGCCTTGGTGGGATACACACGATGGCACTAACAACAGACAACGCCCAGACCCGTGGTGTTCCTCACATAAGGGTACTACTCCTACTGGCAAAAATGAGTGCAATTGGACTTGACAAAAGAGTGACTGAATGCGTGGCTCGGTTTCTAGAAAATAGAACTTAGAGAATTAGAGTAGGTGAAGCTTTGTATGTCCCTGTATTAATTAAGAGGGGAATTCTTCAAGGCAGTAATATTGGACCATTATGTTTTCTTATATATATATCAATTATATGTGTAAAGAAGTGGAATCAGTTATAAGGCTTTTTGCAGAAGATGTTATTCTGTACAGAGTAATAAGTTACAAGATTGTGAGCAACTGCAAAATGACCTCGATAATGTTGTGAGATGGACAGTAGGCAATGATATGATGATGAATGGGGATAAAAGTCAGGTTGTGAGTTTCACAAACAGGAAATGTCCTCTCAGTTTTAATTACTGCGTTGATGGGGTGAAAGTTCCCTTTGGGGATCATTGTAAATACCTAGGTATTAATATAAGGAAAGATCTTCATTGGGGTAATCACATAAATATGATTATAAATAAAGGGTACAGATCTCTGCACATGGTTATGAGGGTATTGAGGGGTTGTATAAAGGATGTAAAGGAGAGAGCTTATTTGTCTCTGGTGAGACCCCAACCAGAGTATGGTTCCAGTGTATGGAACCCTTACCAGGATAACTTGATTCAGGAACTGAAAAAGTCCACAGAAAAGCAGCTCGATTTGTTATGGGCGATTTCTGACAAAAGAAGCTGCCTCTGTGGATCAGCGGTAGAGTGTCGGCCTCTGGATCCCAAGATAGCGGGTTCAAACCCGGCAGAGTTAGTCGGGTTTTTGAAGGGCGGAAAAAAGTCCATTCGACACTCCATGTCGTACGATGTCGGCATGTAAAAGATCTCTGGTGACACATTTGGTGTTTACCCGACAAAATTCATTAAATCTCAGCCATAGACGCCCAAGAGAGTTTCGGTTTACTCGGTCTGCCATCTAGTGGGAGCCTAGAGTAAAACGGAACGTTGAAATTGACGAGTAGACAGCCAGATGGCGTCAAATTGAAATGTCTGCAAACGGTAGCTGAGGCCATACGATTATTATTATTATTATTATTATTATTATTATTATTATTATTATTATTATTATTATTATTATTATTATTACTATTATTATTCCGACAAAAGAGTAGCGTTAAAAAATGTTGCAGAGTTTGGGCTGGGAATACTTTGGAGAAAGGAGACGAGCTGCTTGACTACGTGGTATGTTCCAAGCTGTCAGTCGAGAGATGGCGTGGGAGGACATCAGTAGATGAATAAGTTTGAGTGGTGTCTTTAAGGGTAGGAAAGATCACAATATGAATATAAAGTTGGAATTCAAGAGGACAAATTGGCCACGAACCTGCTACGTAGGCGTAGCAGCGGGAGAGGTGATACTCCCACGTGGCGCGTCCCAGGTGGCGATTAGGGGGGTCCTAACCGGCTTGCCGGCGGACTTGAGGGAAATAAAATACCTCTCGCGGACCAAATACACACCCCCTGTGGGTGGGGGAGGCAGACGAATAATACACCCACGGTATCCCCTGCCTGTCGTGAGAGGCGACTAAAAGGGGCGACCAAGGGATGATTGGATTAGAACCATGAAACTACTTGTGATTAGTACCACCACGCGGGGAACACCATGGGTCGTTATTACTTGCGCGTAGTACCACTATGTTAGGTACCAAATAGGTTTGTGATTAGTAGCAATCAGGAGCACCGTGCGGTCAGGCTTTTACGGTACCTGCGATTAGTAGCACTATATGAGCGACACCAGGGTTCTGGCTTGCCTCTGATTAGTACCCACTATGTAAGGAACACCACGGGATAGTACGAGTCCCTGTGGTTAGTACACGTATGTGATGAATTCCATAGTTTTGCGTTGCCTGTAAATGGCGCCGCTATGTGTGAAACACCATAGGTCTGTATTACGTGTGCGAATTTCATTACCTGTGAGTAGTACCATAATGTGTGGAATACCGCGAGTCTACGATACTGTTGATTAGTACCGCACCATGACAAATACCATGGTTCTACTTTCCAAGCGATACCATTATGAGAGTGCGATGACTTATATTTTGGACCCCTTTAGCTTGCAAGCATCATCGATATAGTATTGAGATATAGAAGCAGCCCCTTGGTCAGTATTACTATTGTTTTCTGTCAGTTTCTGAGACTGAGGCATTGCGGGTCGTCTCCACTGATTGTTTTTAACTTCATATCCATCCGTTCAGTTTTTCGTCCTCACGTTTTGATTTCTGGTCAGTGGAGGATTTTGTGTGTATTTTTGTCATTGCATTTCGTCTCATTTCGTACCATTAGGACTGATGACCTCGATGTTAGGCCCTTAAAACAACAAGCATCATCATCATCATCAGGACAAAATGGGGCAAATATTCGTTTATAGGAAGGGGAGTTAGGGATTGGAATACCTTACCAAGGGAGATGTTCAATAAATTTCCAATTTCTTTGTAATCATTTAAGAAAAGGCTAGGAAAACAACAGATAGGACATCTGCCAGCTGCGTGACTGCCCTAAATGCAGATCAGTAGTGATTGATTGAGTGATTGAACGCAGATCCATGGTGTTGCTCACATGATGGTACTAATTGCAAGTAAAGTCGACCCTTCAAGTTCCTCACGTAATGGTACCAATCACAAGTAGTCTCATGGTTCTAATTTCATCATCCCTTGGTTGTCCCTCTTACAACAGGCAGGGGATACCTTGGGTGTAGTTTTCGTTTTCGTCCCCCACCCACATGGTGATCAGAAACATCTTGAAACGGGTATATAAGTGATGGAGTATTGTCATGCTGATAATTATTTTTTTTTAATAATTCATTATTGTACCATTGTAATTTTATCAGCTGCTGAAGTTAGCCATTCAGGTCACTTCGCGGGAGAATTGAAACGGGTTTTGCGAGGCGATGTTGCTAAATCTGTACGTGGATTAAGACCGGCATGAGAGGACTAGTCGTTTGAATACAGATCTCCAAGGTGACAGGATCGTGCCAAACCAAGTATGCTGCGGTGACAGTGGCTGCGGCTTAGTCGAATTCCACTATTTATATAACTTCTTACGGAAGGACTGAAACTGTATGTAGAACGATCAGAGAGATCGCAGGATTTTACTCTATCGTTGAAGAGTTCATGAGCCTCCGTGGCTCAGGCGGCAGCGTGCCGGCCTCTCACCGCTGGATAGCGTGGTTCAAATCCCGATCACTCTATGTGAGATTTGTGCTGGACAAAGCGGAGGCGGGGCGGGTTTTTCTCCGAGTACTCCGGTTTTCCCCGTCATCTTTCATTCCAGCAAGACTCTCCATTAACATGTCATTTCATCTGTAAGTCATTTATCATTGCCCCAGAGGAGTGCGTCAGGCTTCGGCAGCCGGCACATTTCCTATCCTCGCCGCTAGATGGGGCTTCATTCATTTCATTCCTGACCCGGGCGAATGACTGGAAACAGGCTGCGGAATTTCATTGTTGAAAGAGTCCATGCTGATAATTATGTATTTTTAGGATGTCGGTTACTCGAATCTCAGTAACTTGGAAAAGCTAAAGGAAAGAAAACGTCAGTAATACTGAGAAAATGTACCGGAAGTGGATTATTTTAGGTTGTCAAGGGCGGAGAAATCCTCTTACAAGTCGTGTAAGACTAATCCCCAGGTCTACAACTCCGTGTAATGTGATGAATCATGACACTTAATTTTAATTTCAGATGTTGTACTCTCTGAACTAAAGTTAAAATTATCGAAATTTTGTGGACAGCTTTAAGGATCAACAAACCTAGACATTTCTTCTATGTAAAAATATGAATTTGTTGCTTTATAAAATAATCATAGTACAGCACATAATAAACTACTGAATATGAATAAAATTGATTTTAAGTTGAATTTCTTCCGCGTAAAATAGCTATTAGCACACAATAAAATTTTAGTTATGGTCAGCGTGACGAATCCTCTCGGCAGTTATTCTTGACTCTCAAGACCGGAGCGTCATCTCATCGTCAGATAGCTCCTCAATTCTAATCACGTAGGCCGAGTGGACCTCGAACTAGCCCTCAGATCCAGACAAAAATCCCTGACTTGGCCTGGAATCGAACCCGCAGCCTCCGGGTAAGAGGCAAGCACGCTACCCCTACAATGCGGGATCGAGATGCCTATTTATAGGGCAGGATAAAATCTGTAAGCACAGTATTTTGCCAAAAGCTTACAAAACTATTGATAACCCGACTTCATATTTATTCAGTCTCGATAATTGTGGAGCCATACTGAGACAAAATCTTGATTATTTGAAGAATTTAAACTGTGCTCTGAGGACTAATTGCCTTAGCCACACTGAGGAAGAAATTTGGAGACTTTTGAAGAACCGGTGTTTGTATCCCGATGGTAACAGTGTGGTATTTTCCGAACCATGTTCATATTCATCTCACAGCAAATGTTTTGAGATAAAACCTTACTTCAATTTTCATAGCGCTCATCGTAATGAACAGCCCCACTTTTATACACATATACATCTCACAATAATAAAATAAAATATTAGATTAGCACATTAATACAAAGTATCGAGGTGTCTTAAACTCCTGACAGGAATAAAAATTGACTTGAATATTGGTTCCTTGTAGATAAACTCATAGACGTAAGAACTGTAACCACTCAAGACACATAAGAATGAAGTGAAATTCGCACAAGGAACGCTTATTCAAGGATGGTGAAGGATAGTGGCAAGAAGTCGGAATTAATTCAGTACGATGTAGTATAACCTCTAGGCTGGACCAAGCACTCCAGGCAAATGCCGGGATGGTACCTAACTTAAGGCCACGGCCGCTTCCTTCCTTCTTCCTTGTCTACCTCTTTCGATCTTCACATCCCCCTACAATGCTCCTGTTCAGAATAGCAGGTGAGGCTGCCTGGGGAGGTACTCGTCCTCCTTCCCATTTTTATCCCCGACCCGAATTCTCACGCTCCAGGACACTGTCTTTCATGAGTTCGAGGGAAGAACCAACCCTGGAGGTTAAACGGGTTAAGAAACAGGAAATAGAAGTATCAACAGAACACACATAGCCATACGGAAGACCCGTAAGCACAAGATACATCTAGTCTACTTACCTCTCGTACAATCCACTACTGACCGACTGATGAAGTACTCAATCATCATAGAATCTACAATCTTCGACACTAAGCGGAAGGCATAATTTTTCGTAGACGTCAACCTGGGGTTCCCACCACATGTGGATTTTAGTTCAGTTTTAAGGCGTAGTTGCCCTTCCCTACGCTAATATTTATGTAGTCTAATTTACACAATATTAGATGATACCGTAGTGGTTAGTAATTAAGGAAGAGCCCTCTGAACCGAAGACTGCTATGCCGTTAATTCACTCAAGAAGCGACACATATAAACCCTCTAATGCGCTGCGTGACAAATCTGTCACTTACATTATTAGGAGTTACAGGACGCCTAAATGATATATTTCCTCTTATTATGCACCGAGCTCGATTTGTCACAGATACCAAAACAGCTTCTACTGGATTTTTAACCTTAACTCTTAAATAATTACTAGAAATTTCCTGATGCCACCGATATATACCGTGAAAAATGCGAGGTATTTCTGAACTCGAAACGAAAATAAAATTAGTTTAGAATGTTTTGCACAACGGAGAAGTTCTAACACGGAATAATTGAATTGTACAAACATTTGACTTATCATTTTTGTTTGTTACAAGGGACAGTGCAACTTTGGACGAAAATATCGACAGCGATTTCAGATTAGACCGATAACGGTTTCAGGGCAGTATGCATAAAGTATTAAATTTAACAACTGGCCGTAGTTCCTGATGCAGCGATCGGAAACTGGGATGAGAGCACCTGTAATATACACAGCGAACCAGTATATACTATTTACAATAGCAATATATGTTTGGAAATTTGGAAGTGACATCTATACAGAAGGAACGCGTATAATATATACAGTATATGGCTATTTATTATTAATTTTTGGCGCCGGACTGAATAGCCCAGACGGTAGAGCGATGTCCTTCTGAGCCCAGCTTGGTAGGTTTGATCTTGGCTCAGTCCGATGGTATTTGAAGGTTCTCAAATACGTCAGCCTCGTGTCAGTAGATTTACTGGCTTGTAAAAGAACTCCTGCGGGACAAAATTCCAGCACCTTGGCGTTTCCGAAAACCATAAAAATATAGTGGAACAAAAAATATTATTATTATTATTATTATTATTATTATTATTATTATTATTATTATTATTATTATTATTATTATTATTATTATTATTATTATTTGTCACTCTGAAGCTGTTTACATCTCATGTGGGCGAGAACGCATAATGTGGTAACAGAGACAACATAACATGAAGTAGCTTAATTGTAAACCATCGAGTTTTCCACCCTTGTTATGCCCTTTCTTTTCTACATAAACAACTAACGTGAACCGAAGGAAGTACAGAATTGAAGTTTACTCCAACAAAACAGCAGAACATATGAAATAGAAATATGAACAATAAACATTGAAAATTAAAGCGCAGTCGCTTCCTTACAGACTTACCGATTGATGTACTGCCCGAGTGATTCTGTGTTACAGGCAAAACCAAGCAAAATTGTTATACAAGTAGTGTAAGTGGGGGGATCGGCAGCCACCACCACCGCAGGCTCTCGGGGGAGGGCTCCACCGCCACCGCAGGTCCCTCCGCAGAGGCTTCCGTCGCATTGACCGCGCTGGCTAAGAGAGCGAGTCTAACCTCACATCCGCTATCTTGGAGGGGCTTAACCTAACTTTTAACACGTAAGACAGCAAGTTTATTCTCATGGAAGGGCCTAACCTCAGTTTTACGGCCGAATGCCCTTCCCGACGTCAATTGCACAAGATGGCGGCTAAACATGATTCCTTATGAGACACCTTAAGGTTGCTTGCGCATGATGGTGGCCGCAAGATGGCTGCTATACATAGACTCTTATGAGACTCCCTAGGGACGCTTGCGCAAGATGGCGGCTATCTAATTCTACAAGATGGGGCTATACACAGCTCCTTATGAGACGCCTTAAGGGTGCTTGCGCAAGGTGTCGGCCGCAAGGTGGCTGCTATATATAGACTAGGCCACCTCATAAGGAGCTGTGTATAACAGTTAGAATTAGATAGCCGCCACATAGCGCAAGCGTCCCTAGGACGTCTCATAAGAGTCTATGTACAGCAGCCGTCTTGCGGCCACCATTTTGCGCAAGCACCCTTAAGGTGTGTCATAAGGAATCATGCATAGCCGCCATCTTGTGCAATTGACGTCGGGAAGGGCATGCGGACGCAAAACTGAGGCTCCTCCAAGAGGTTAGGCTTGCTGTCGTGTGCGTAAAAAGTTAGTTTAAGCCGTCCAAGATAGCGGATGTGAGGTTAAGCTCGCTCTCTTAAGCGTCAGGAAGGGCATCCGGCCGTCAAACTGAGGTTAGGCCCTTCCATGAGGTTAGGCTTGCTGTCTTGTGCGTATAAAGTAAGGTTACACCCCTCCGAGATGGTGGATGTGAGGTTAGGCTCGCTCTCTTAGGCGTCAGGAAGGGCATCCAGCCGTAAAACTGAGGTTAGGCCCCTCTATGAGGTTAGGCTAGCTCTCTTACGCGTTAAAAGTTAGGTTAAGCCCCTCCAAGATGGCGGATGTGAGGTTAGACTCGCTCTCTTAGCCAGCGCGGTCAATGCGGCGGAGGCCTCTGCGGAGGGGCCTGCGGTGGCGGTGGCTGCCGAACCCCCCACTTATACTACTCATACATCTGCTCATTAAATAAAGAAACATTTTGTAAAAGTTTTTGATAATGAAAATTGAAAATTGTCCTCTTGATAAATAAACATTATGACGTTGGTTGTTTTTGCCTGAAATTATCACGAAAGTAAAACAAAATTCTTAAATTCACTTTTAGTGCAGAAGAATTTGTACTTACACATGTATATTTAAGTCAGTAGACAACATTATCATAGTTTGTTCAACAAAACTTGATGTTTGGTAGTTTTTACTTTATACATCGCATCGCCTGATAAGACATGTGAACACAGATGAATAATGGACGAATCTAAAGTGATTCATTGAAAACAGAGCAATGCCATAAGTCACTAGAACGTTTTCAATCGGTGCATCCATCACTGTTGTCATATGCAATATCACCATCAGCAATACATTCTGGGCTCTCTACCTACTGTGCGTAGAACGGCCTACCTTCTGGCTTCTGAAGGAATGCACGCAATGCTGTTTTTGCTGGTGCAAGGGGAATGGGAGCTTCATACAATGGGGTTAGTTCCACAGAGCGAGGAAACACGATTTTGCTGCGAACGTTGTTCTTGTTCCAGTGGCTGCAGTGCGCATGCCGTTTCAAATCAAAGAACAGTCACTTGCTATTTCGGTCAGGCGAAGATTTCTGAAAGTCGGGATGGTTTTGGTGTTTTCAAAAAAAAAGCTACGGCAAGTTTTAAATCACAAAAATGTCCTGGGTCTCAGGAACGACATCAAATGGAGATGGTCTGCTTAGGCACTACTCATTATTTCATTCCAGTCATTTGCTGAAATAGTTCCCTTGTTATTCTCAATCAATACAAATATTTTAACAACTGATTTCCCGAAATCAAGACGGTGGGAAATGTTGTGGCTTGCGTGCGAAAACCACAATTCGTCATTTGACTATGGTTCATGATGGAAACCTAAGTGGCAGTGGCAGTGGCAGTACCAATATTCCATGTCCTATAACTCAGTGATATGTCTGATTTTGCAGAATATGTAATGTACGATGAGATATCAGTATCCTATTATTTAAATTCCACTAATATCTCATTTTTGGTATTATCGATAGGGGTTGTTTTTGCCATCATAATCAATGATTTTCATAGTGATCCATATTGAATGACAATTATAATTATGATTTCTGGTCTGTTGAACGAAATGTTATTGTGGTTTTTGTCACAGCATCGTTTAAACACCTTAGACTTCATAATTGTTAATTTGATCAGAACTGGAAAGCAACTCTGTCACTTTTTATGTACTTTACTCAAACATACCAAGACATCCCCAGTGGATTTTTATATAGTTTTAATTTATTCTAATGAATAACGGTCAAATACCATAAGTTAGGTACTACGATGCAACCTTACGTTTATGTAATTCTGTGCCAAATATTTCAACTACAAGCCTAAGATAGGAAGTTTTATCCAACGTTTCAGAAAGAAACGCTTTAGAAGGAACATACCCAATAGTATCAAATTATTTGATATATTATTTTCCTCCAATTTTTAGATTGTTTTTAGCCTTGTTGACATGAATGATTTACTCTCTAATGACGATTTTCCCTACTTTCAATCTAGGGATTTTATTTTTTCTAGCGTGTACGAGTTTGGGAGTTTATACGGTTATGGTTGCGGGGCGATCATCTAATTCTAATTATGCACTATTCGGGGGGTTACGTGGTGTGGCCCAAACGATTTCTTATGAAGTGAGATTATCATTAATTTTATTGAGATTTGTTTTTTAGTAGATAGCTATTGTCTTATAAAATTTATGAATTTACAAGGTTATGTATGATTTATTTTTTTAACTTTTCCTCTTATGTTAGCATGGTTTTCATATTGTTTAGCTGAAACTAGTCGAACTGCTGTGACTGTGAATTAATCTTCATGCTGTACATTAGAACTTTATTTTAACCACATTCATTGTATATTTATATGTCTTGACTTGTCAATTTTTGGATTTCTTGGCTGAATATGATCTCAATGGAGGTCGAAACTAGTCACAACATATTTTAGATTTTACATTACCAATTAAGTATTGAATAGGTGGAACCTTTCTATATTTTTTAGCTTTCTTAATTGTAATGGATTTTTTTGTCAGAAAACCTTCGATTATTAGTAAGTGTTTTAAACTATATCGTTAATCAGCTTATGATTTCTTATTTCTGATTTCTTATGATTTCTGATTTCTTATTTCGTATTAGTAAATGCCAGCACGAGCCATGATTGAAGTCATGGTATACGCCATAATTAAAGAAAGGTTCTCCTCCAGGAGAGCTTTTTGTTCCATACTGTTACCGTGTTTTTGCGGTAGGTAGAGGTGAAAGAAGGTGCGGGCTTGAACGGGTCTCAAACTACGGAATCAAAGTTAATGTAAAATTTAACAAGGTTATATTTTCTTTTCAAAATTAAGAAATAACAAGTACGGCAGGTACAGAGTAGCAAGGCAACAAAAGGTGCAATTACAGTATTTGGGCTTCGAGCCCCGAATTCACACTTCTGGGGCAATTAGCCCAACCTTACTCCAAAATAAGTTTACCAGAGGGGCAGAAAACCCCATTCATGTTCAGGAGCACTTGCTCCAAATTACACAGAAAAGCCTCCTCGAGGCATACAACACTCAATTTTCAAGAAAGAGCCACACGCTCTCAAACTTTAAGCCTCTCAAAGGCCACACCAAACTCCACCTTCAAGTTGTCCTCTCAGGACATAGACACAGGGGTAACATACCCAACCTACTGAGATCTATTAAATGAAAAAGGTTAATTACATGACCTCTAAAATAACAATTTGAGAGGAGGCGATCTGCACTCCTAATGTATTTGTTTCAAAACCTAATTTGTCTCTAGGCCACTGATGCAAGGGCTAATCCCATACTACAGAGGTGACTTTAGAAAGGAACAATTTACATTACATTAAGGAAGAATCGGTTGTGAGAAATAAGTTCACCTCAAAGCAATATGAGTGGGAGCTCGAGAGGGTTAAGCACTCTCTATCCCAATATGTAGCTTTAAAAGAGAATAGACGCTAAGAGTAGTTAGATTTTAGGAAAGGTTACATGGTGGAAACTCTTCGGACCCGCCCCGAGAGTTAAACTGCTGAGCTAGCAAGAAAAGAAGATATTAAAAGGCCATTACCTGGTTATTGAGCTGCTGCCCGAAGAAAGAGGCGCTTCCCGCCCCCTGCTATGTACTTTACACACTAAAAGTTGGAACAGAAGTGGCACCGAGACCCTAAAATCAGCAGTTTATATACTCTCGCGGAAAGTTCGAGGCGTTTCAGGGAAGAAAACACCCACCCACAATCACTTTATTGGTTAGGGATAAGCAGCATATTCAAGTTGGGGGAAGATACATCAGATTGGTCAGAAATTAATTAAAGAAATTCGGGATTGGCTAAATACAAAACAAGGCGAAAGAGAGGGGTATACGGCCAACTTAAACAATAACAGACAGAAATTTAACAAGAAACAAACTTTTGAAATAAAAATTTCTCCAAAAAGCAGTTCTTTCACATGGCACTAGGGTGCACCATGGTAGTTTTTCAGTAGTGTCCTCTAGAAGAGAAAGTTCACACTTCTTAATACCGGTAAAACAAAAATACATCAAAAGTGACACAGTTCAAAAACTCCAAAATTTCCAAGTAGTGACATCTTCTGAGAAACTTGAAAATTAATACCGTCGATAAAGTTCGGACTTCCTCCAGCAGAGGAGTTTCAACTGGCGCAAATTTTAACTTAGCGGCGTGGAGGTGTACCGCCCGGTACACATACTATTGCCATTCTCTCGAAGTGCCATGAAATGACGCTCAGATTCTTTGAAGGAGGAGTCGGGTAACACTCAACTCTTGGCAGGATTAAACAAGGTATTAATTACAGCCCGCTTCTCCTTGGGATAATGGTTGGAGTCGTCGTTTAGTCATTAGTCTGTGTATAGGTTTCCTGTAGGCTAAGTGGAATAAGTGGTAGCCTTTCCTCCCAACTACAACATCCAAGAAGGTAGTTCACAACAGGAGTAATAGATCTCTTCATTCCTGACGGAAAATGTTAGCATACCTCGTAGATGGTAAATGAGACATTGTGTTTCAATTGCATTTTCCGATACATCACATCTAAATTGTTCAGTAGAATTTCATTAGAGTTTTCACAAATATTCTCGTAAGAAATTGTCATTCGACTACGGTTTAATAAACAATATTAACTTGAAAAGATTTGATTTGAAAAGTCTTTAAAAAATCGCCTGTTATCTTAAAATATAATGCGTCTGATCACGCCCAAACTAGGGGATTAATTGAGATGAAATTATGTATGAGTCAAGATAGGCTGTTCTACACACATCTGGAAGAAAGCCCAGAATGTATTGCTAATGGCAATATTGATATAGAAAAAGATAACAGTGATGGTTGCACAGAGTGAAAACATTCTAGTGAAGCATGACATTACTGTGCTATTTTCTTAATTCTTTTTCAATATCAAGTGAGGTAAAAAAAAGGTAAGAAAAACTAATCAAGTTTTGTTGAATAAATTAAGATAATATTGCCATTAACTTAAATATACACGTGTATGGACAAATTCTCATGCACTAAAAGTGAATATAAGAGATGTTATATTTTTATTTCGTGACAATTTCGGGCACAAATAGTCAATGTCAGATTTTTTAATTTTTTTAAAAAGACAAATTTCAAATTTCTAGAAATCCAAGGCAGATGTAAGTTTCTGGAAGCCAGTTAGACATTTTGGCGCAACTTTTTTATGTACTGAATATATATAACATACTAGTACAACGTATTCATGATTGACGTGTCCATTATATCGGTGATGACACAATTCTGAGACGGTTAAACATTACTAAATCCAAACAGTCCTATGTGTGAATTCAGCATCACAAATTTCACAAATTTCAGCTCGGTGGTCGAGTAGTCTTGACATGATTCTCTCTAATCCACACAACCACACAGCAGTCGACGGTGGAGTGCTCTGGAACACGTGCGGTAACATCAAAGCGCAAATTCGAGTTAAGCAGAAATTTCATCTGAGGGCAATTAATGTTAAATGGGTTTCAGTTTGTGATAGAACTAAATGTTTAACCTTTGTTTCACTTTTCAGCAGTTAAACGTCTATACTGTATGTGGGTTTCAGAGATGTTGGAAACATTACTAACACCCAATTCCCGAACCAATGGAATTAACCATTTAAGATCAAAATCACCAACCCAGCCGGGAATCGAACCCGTGGCCCTCTGAACCGAAGAGGACTATGCTGTAGCCGGGCATATGACGTCAATTACGCTAGCTATGTATCAGTTTGGGAGTTCTATTTTAACCTAAGAAAATAGCAGATCAACTGGGTTTCAATTCATTCTGTCAGGTAAGTACCAAATGTGTCATCAAAGAACTTTTGAATATACGACATGCTGCGCCGAATGGATTTTCTCTTCTCATGAAAAATCCTAATAATTCTGCCCGATTTGAGCCGAAAATCTTTGAATCTATAGACCTAAACTCTAGCTCCGATACACAGAAAAAGTTACTAGCCTCAGAAGAATTTCTGCAATTTCTGAAAAATCTTATTAAAAGTAGAAGACCTTATAAATGTAGAAGGATGGATATATTTTCTAATCGATATATTTTCAGTTATCGCAAAATCTACAGAAATTGTACATGTACAGACCATCCATTAGGAAGGCTTCATGTTTTTATGTCACAGTCAGTCGACCGCATGTTTTGTACACATCGCTGGAGATGGATTCGCTCATCTCCTAGAAAACGTTGCGTGTTTGCAGACCATGGCTCGTTAGGACCTCAGGCCTTTTTGTCTCTCTGATATCGCAGCTGCAGATTACAGGACAAAAATTCTCTCCTCTCTAAAAGGCAACATTTCTAACAATAGTTGCTGTATAATATATTTTATCCCAACTGGTATAATTCATGCGAAGTACTCTCATTTACATACAGTACAACAATAAAATACTTCAGGTCTACTCCCTTAATGCAATAAATATTAACTTTAACTTCAAGCATATTACCAATATTAAAATGACTTGATATTTACTGTATTATTACTCAGTATATCACCCAGGAAACGGCAATATGTCATATTCCACAATGATGTGGTTTTACAGAAGACACACACAACAATTAGCACGCTGTCAACTGTCGATTTTAAATATGAGGATGGTTCAATAAGAAATGCACACTTTTCATGTTATGAAATAAATTTTGGAGAAGGATAAAATTGTATATAAGTTCGCATACCCCAACTCATTATTTACTTACTTTCATTGTCAGGTATCCATTGTTATCGACTTCGATTGTTGCCAAGATGTTGAAAGAATGGTTGATACAAATGATTATACGATTTAGGAACGTTTGCTGGCCACTGTGTGAATTCATGAGTGTAAAATTAGTGGTAAATCAATTAGAAATGATGGGGACGATTTCGTTGCGCGGTTTGTGAAAGCGTCACCGAGAAAGCAGACGTTGTTAGCGTTGGAAAATTAAGAATTTTTTTAATGGGCAGTGTTCGCGACGCGTCAAGAAGTGGAAGGCCATCCACCAGACTTGAACCTTGTGCTGATGTGGAATAATATACTGGACAATCTCCGGTCGAAACCACACGGAAATGTGCGTCAGAGTTTGGGATACCGGAATCAACCATGAAGAAACACAGCAAAGTGGATCTAAAAATGAAGTGTTGGCGTCCATTGAATGTCGATGAATTATCAGATGATCGTTTGGAGAGACGTGTTGATGGTCGGATGCTGCAACAATTCCAAACAATGGCTCAGAGAGCAGAAGTCATATTCACTTAGGAATGTGCGATTTATCGCAGCTCCCGTAGTCACAATGTTTAATTTTAGGGAAAATCCACTTTTCTTTTCAAGAAATTGAGCGAAACCCACCTCACGTCACGGTCTAGGCCTAAATGACACAAACTCATGTGTTTGGCCAATATTTTTTGATCGTTCTGTTAATCAGAAACGTTACCTCCAAATGATTTATGACTGGCTCAACCCGCAGCTGCAAAATGCGGGAATCTTAGACGTTGATAAGTGTCAACACAGTGGGGCGCCGGCTCACTTCGCAGGAGCTGTTCGAAAACGTCTGAACGCAGTCTTTGGGAATCCCCTGATCGGTCGAGAATCGGACAATAATCCAGCTCTTCTTCCATGGCCACCGAGGAGCCCTGATCTTCCAACACCCGATAACGTACTCTGGGGTTACATCAAGAAACAGGTAAGGAAGCAGCAGTATGTTGGAAACGATGATCTGAAAAATGCGGTGCGCGAAGCTTTCCAGACAGAGACCCCAAGGATGTTGCTTAACATGAGCATCAGAACATGGCGGCATATTCAGCTGTGCAGAGACTATGGAGCGGCACATATGGATGTTTTAGATTTCTAAGAGGTTAGAAATAAATAATGAGTATATGTACTTTTATAATTATCATGTCAATTTGAGTTTAATTTAATGTAATTTGATATAAGGGTACACGAACTTTGTGAGCACCCTGTAGAGCAACTAAAAACCTTCTTCCCTTGTAATTTCTTCGGGTTTCCTCGTTGTCGTTATCATGGTAACATTATAGTTTGGTTATAAATTGGCTACTGCACATGAAGTAAGTGTAAAACCGAGAGCTGTGATTACATTTCATTTTGTGGAGAAGGACATCGTTGCAAACATTCACAGGTTTTTGAAATATGACTATGGAGATCAGACAGTGGATAGGAGGACAGTCAGTCATTGGTTAATCAGAGTGTTAGCGTTACAAATGAGGTAAAGCGATACGGACAGATCTTCAGAATTCAGGACGGCCGCTTGCAGCTGTGACACCGACGACTGTTCAACGCAGAGACGGGCTTATTCGGGGCAATATGCGAATAAGAACCAAAGAAGAGGCTACTCAACTAACATCTCTGTGGGTAGTGCGAACATTATTATCCACCGCTTGGGTTATTCAAAGGTTTGTTCCAAGTGGGTCCCTAGATGCCTAACTGACGACAATAACGAACAAATGAGGACCATTTGTGCCGAGTTGCTTGAACATCACGAGGATGAAGATGGCGATTTCTTTCACAACATTTTCGCAGAGTATGAAGCATGGATTCATAATTTTGAGCCTGAGATCTAACGACAGCCCATGGAGTATCGTCACACGAATTTTCCTCAGATGAATTGATTAAGTCAGAACCGTCAGCCAGCAAGGTTATGATTCTGAAGGAGTGATTCTGTTTTACATATTGCCTGCTATTCACATATTAAGTGCATAATTTTGCATGTAGAATATGAAAAGAATTGAAGAGAAAATTTCTGCGTGTTCCTTCCAATAAAAATGTCAACATCCGCCTCAAACATGACAACAAAAGCCTGCGCAGTAAAGCAGTCTCAAAACATGAGTGGACTCTTCTCCTCATCCACCCTACAGACCTAATCTTGCACCAAATGACTTTATGACTTTACTGGTCGTGATACTCCGCAAAAATATTCTATGCCATGTAAACCATGCGCACGACATCTTATTGCATACACAGTTTTTCTGTTTATCTCCGTTCCTCTGTTCTGAACAGCTGATTTTCTGCCTCCAAACTCTTTGCTTTCACAATGTTTCCATTTTATGTTAAAGACACTGGCGAGCCCCAATATTTATTTTTCAACAAACGCACCCTCACATGACATTTTACAAAGTAAGCTCTCACCAAACTACTGCTCGCTAAAATAGTTAGATCAATACCGTAATGCGATACCTAGCGCTATTTACATGCACATGTCTCGGTGTCTCCAGAATATTAGGCTTATTTTCCATAGGAATCTTTCTCGCTGAGCCACTACCTGGAGTTTCTTCCTCCTGTAAACGATTGTTTTCATTTTTTCCTTACAATTTGCTTAAGCCGCACTGACACAGGTAGGTTTATGGTGACGATGGGAAGAAAACGGCTAAGGGTGGGAAGGAAGCGGCAATGGCCTTATTTAAGGTACAGCCTCTGCATTTGCCTGGTGTGAAAATGGGAAACCACGGAAAACCATCTTCAGGCCTGCCGACAGTGGGGTTCGAACCCATTATCTTCCGAATGAAAGCTCACAGCTATGCGATCCTATCCGCATGGCCAACTCTCTCAGTACGATATATTTTATTCTAAATTCGGAGTATGCTTTTTTTACTACAAAACATCTCTATTTTCTTCTGAAGACTTTGCCCGTCTGTTTCAATTCACTCAAAATTAACACGAGAAGACCATAGTAATTCCTTATCTACATTACTCGACTAGCAACCATGTACTCATATTATAAAGAAACCAGGAAAATTATAACCACGTATATATAAGCAAGAATAACGAAATCATATGTTTGGCCTGTTGCGCTGTATTGTGCTGAGATCAGGATGTTAACTAAGGGTGATATTAAGAGGCTTGAAGCCTTTGAGATGTGGTGTTGGCGTCGGCTGCAACCCAAGCATGGTGGGGAAGAATACCAACACCAAGGTATTGAACATTGTCCAAGAAAAGAAACATCTGTTGAGTCAGATTAGGAAGATACCACTTTCTTGGATGGGATATAGGCTTCGACATAGGTGTGTTGATGGAAATTTTGGAAGGTAAAGTACCAGGAAAAAGCCCTCGTGGAACGTCAAGAAAGACGTTTATGATGACATTTCTTGTGAACTTCGTATGCAGGAGCTATGCAGACGCAAAACGAACCGCAGAGGATCGATCCAGTTGGAGAAGACACATTGCAGTGGCGAACCAGTCATTAGACTGAATTACTATAAGAAGATATATAACAATTAATTCCACTTTCAAGGAATCTTAATGAATTCAGATAATTGCTTGATATGTATGCTCTTATTCATTAATCAAGAGAGTAAATAATGTAACTCCAATAATAAACATCATACAAGCTACATCACTACATTTTAATGGGACCAATTGCAAAGTATACTCCTTTCTAAGATCAACTACAAAATAACAGAACGTAATGCAGAATCCAACATGGCGGTTGTTTTGGGCTATTACCCTCGTCGTAGATTTACTGTCTGCCGTGAAACAAGAGGAAAACAATAGGGGTAAGTTCTAGATTAATTAAATAATTTTCGTAAAGAACCATTGTATTCAAAATTAACTGCATTTGCAAAGTTGAAATCCACGAAATGATATTATTTATGATCTGAAAAATATTCAAGACACAAAAAATATTCGACTGACGTAGATAATCCTACAACAAGAAAAGTTGAAAATCACGAACTTTTACCAACAACTATCATAACAGCGTAAAATAGATTTAAAAGAACGAACATAAGGCACCAACTCCAGTACCAAGAAATGTCAGTCTCAATTCCTATAAAGTAAAGCAGCCAACTTCAAAAGTGCACATAACGATGTACTTTTAAAATATCTGTTCACATTCAGTGATATTATTTGAGATTAAGGGGAAAAGAGTATAAATATTAGTATTATTGAATATCCAGAGCAGTTTGGAACCCTATTTTACATAGTAAACTAGGGTTACAGTTAAAATGCATATTCAATTTTACAATTGAAATAAATGTATGTATCTAATCGGCGGAAAATGAAGTGTATGAAGTTAATATTTGCAACAGCATGACTTCTTAAACAAATGATACAGGGGTTTTGATAATTCAATGTTGCAATAATTTAAATGGGAGTTCAAGTCATGCCTTCTTCTTTCAAATGCAGCACATTTAAATAGTAGGTGGTCCACTATTTGTGAGGATCCACAGACACACATGTAGCCATCAGGACGATTGATTCCAAATCGATGAAAATAATAACCAAATTTGCCATGACCAGTCAACAATTGAGTTATTTCAAATCTTGGCACCAACACGTTACTTTGTAGGCGGTAAAGGGTATAACTAACCTGACACGTTATTTTCTGAATATAATTATTTGCTGCCAAGTTTTACTTATCTACAGATTTTTGATCTGGAGATTCTTAGAAAGAAACGTTATATCGTCGTCCTGATAAAATAATTGACACGGATAGCTTTCATAATTTCCGTAAAGAATAATGCTTACAAACCACATAAACCATGTTTCTAAAGTCAAGAATGACGATATGGTATTGCTGTATCGCCTAGAAGAATATTTGAAATACAAACACGTGTTCGACCTACAGTAACAAGCAAGGTTGAAAAACACTGACGTTTACCAACTTGCATGAGTTGAACAGAGTAAAAGAAAAAAAGCTTCCACTTTAATCCGCGTTGTAATGACTGCCTTCAACAAAACAGAGCACAGACACTCATCATCAAAGTTAATCTACGCACATTTTGCTCATTTACCGGTACTGAATTCCTAAACCTACCAGTACATCAATTTTATTCTGTAACTGAAGAAATTTGTATTGCTCATTGTCACTAATGAACTCCTGGAAAATTCTATAAATATTGCAACATAGGGACAAGAATATTGATAAATGTCAGTTCAAACTATGTTTGTTCAACTGAATGAAATATAAATAATTTGTACAATCTTCTTCTTCTTTATCTGTTTACATTCCAGGGCCGGTTTTTTCCTCGGACTCAGCGAGGGATCTCACCTCTACCGCCACAAGGGCAGTGTTCTGGAGCTCAAGACTCTGTGTCTAGGGATGAAACTGGGGAGGATGACCAGTACCTCGCCCAGGCGGCCTCATCTGCTATGCTGAACAGTGGCCTTGCGAGGGGATGGGAAGATTGGAAGGGATAGACAAGGAAGAGGGAAGGAAGCGACCGTGGCCTTAAGTTGGTACCATCCCGGCATTTGCCTGGAGGAGATTTGGCAGGGAACAGTATTATTTCGTGATCAGAGGAAGCGTATACTCTCTGGCTTGACAGGTAGTAATCAAACATGGCTGCATGCAATGACATTACTAAGGACGAAAATCATATATCAGAATACTAGCAAGTGTACCCGTGCTTCGCTACGGTATTCTACATTGTATTCGAATATCGAAGTAAATACTGTACACGCAGTAAATAAGATTGTTTTAAAATTGCATGTCTCTTAGCGTTATCCCAGAAACAGCAGGGGGAAGTCCCCATACGTAGTTTCCAATGTAAAGTGTTTGTTACGTATTTGTGATGGTAACGGCAGGCCTACTTGCCTACTGCCATTCACAATGGAGTTGGGAAGTTTACATTATAATTGCAGGGCCCATTGCCTACTGCGCGGTCACAATCGATTTGGGGAGTTTTCGCTACAATGGCAGGCCCCCTTTCCTACTTCCAGACAGATAACAGTTGAGGAGTTTCTATTATAATGGAAGGCAAATACCCTACTATCAGTCGAAATTGAGTTGTGCAGTTAACATTATAATGTCAGGCCACTTTTCCTACTGCCAGCCAGCTTACTGCTAGTCACACCAAGTTGATGAGTTTCCATCAAAATAGCAGGCCACTATGCCTTATGCCAGTCACATTTTGGATGGGTACATTTGTTTATAATGGCGGGCACCCTGGCCTACAGCAAAACACAATCGGGTAGGGGAGTTTTATACAAAACTTCATGCTCCCTTGCCTTCTGCAAGTCAAATCGAGAAGTCCTTAGTAATGCCAGTTACACAGGAGTTGCAGAAGGACCCCATTCCTACTGCCAGTCAAAGTCGTTGTGGAGAGTACTGATTACAATAGCAGACACACCCTTTCTCGATCGCTACAAATCGACATAAGTGAATGTATATAGATCGACATACGAAAGTATATGCGTGTTTACAATATTGCAGACCTGAATTTACAGATTAACTGCTGCTAAACGTACGTCATATGGACAAAGGATTGTACCATAAGACGCCAGATTTAGTGGTCTAAATGGCTGGTCCTATGACATCTCATCTATTCTTGGGTCAGATTGAGTTAGAAACGTTGAACAGGGTAAAGTTTTTGTAAGATTATCTCACATTGCATTACTTTTCGGATAATTATGTGACAGCAACGTACATAGCATTTGGCTCACATATGGCTACTGGGTGGGCCAATAGTCATGAAGAGTTTGATGATTCTATATTTCCTATAAGTGATTGAAAGTATGAATTATGCACGTGAAAAGTCCAAATTTACTTACCATCGATTAGTAGAGAAAAATCAAACGCAAATGGGATACAGATACGACAAAAGGTCATAAGACCAAATTGAACAGAAATTGTGCAATCCGTTATGTGATGGGACTTCCCGAAGGTCTGTACCATCATTAAAATTGCCTCCATATTTCGATATTCTTCGGGGATAAAAAGTGAAAAATTAAAAGATCCTGTAAGTTTTCCGTCCGTTACAGGCAAAAACGTATAATTTTGTCAAATTTCAATTTTCTTTTTCGGCTGGCAGATTATGCCGCAATGTGGATTTTGGTCGAGGAGGGTAAAATTAGGACTTTCAGGAAACTAAACAAAAAAATATTCAGGTGGTCATTATTACCCCTTAAACGGGTAGCTGTGCGAAAATTTCACCAAAATAGTCATTGTAGAGGCACACAGTCGTTACGATTTTATTTATATAGATAAGGAATTTGCTCCACGTACAACACCTTTTGGGCTATGTCCGCTGGACTTAACCTACAAAATTGACCATTCATGATATCTCCCTTATTAATTCTCCTGACGAAAAAAATGCACATGAAAGAAAAGTTTTAGAAATGAAATTCCATCACGCTTAGTCGATTTCCAGTCAGGTTGGTCTTTTACTGTATATATTAAGGAAAAGTAAAATCACCATTTCTGTTCCCTATAAACCACCAGTCCATTCTGGGAACATGAAATGTTATTGACCTTTAAAACCTACCTTTGGACAGGTGGATGCTAAATATAAAGTTTGGTTCGAATATCTTCAGTAGTTTTCAAGTTGTAAGAAATACGCTTTACACGCACCCGCTCTTGAGTTAATACCGATGGGGCTTGTACCGAAAAACGGTCCGTTAATGATATCTCCCTTATTAATCCTCGTATCGAAATGATGCGCATGAGGAAAAAGGTTTGGAAATTAATTTCCATTAAGGCAGGTAGTTTTCCATTAAGTTTGGTTGTGTATATTTTGTGGGAGTACAAAATCACGGTTTCGGTTTCATATAAACCCCCAGTCAGTTCAGGGATTTAGAAATAATATTTGCCCTAAATCTACCCAAAGGACATGTGGATTCTAAATATGAAGTTTGGTGGAAATATATCCAGAAGATTCTAGCACTCGCGTACATACGGAGTAATTAAGGAAGAAAATAATACAGTTAAGAAAGTTGAAATCAATAGAAAATGGATTATAACTGAGGACAGCCGGATAACGACAAATATGTAAATGCCAACTGAATGTATTGGAAAATCAAATGCCCCTGAATAAATTATGCTGGTGCGAGTTATGGATATAATAAAGCGGTAACAGAGGCGCAGTGATTCTTAGGTAAACAGATAAAATGATGACTAAAGGTGTTATTACTTAATCTGTACGAGGGCGGTTATAACCTCCAACGATATTACGCCAATATCCCGCTGATAGACCGAATGACGCCTCTCTTGCCTTCTACCCAAAGAACAATCACGAATTTAAAAGCATGATAAAGAAAATGGCAATACGTAACTTCCCTGCTGGCAAGCAGTCAGAGACGTTGCCATGGTAACCTACAGGTTCGTTGTCGGTCTGTCGGTCACTCAATGCAGCGCATGATACCCACAGAAAATAGTAAATTACTCCGTCATGTGAAGAGTAAGGTAAATTATGAGCATAACGAAAGTTGTTCATAATGAAGAGACATTTCACGTACGGTCCACAGATTTTACAGAAAGTCAATAGTATAAGAGAAAATGGAGGAAAACCGTTCTGGTTTTCCTATAAACCTCCCGTTTGTTCAAATATTTTAAAATGACATGCATATCGAAACCTTCCCCGGGATGAGTATACTCTAAATATGAAGTTTGGTTCAGATCTATACAGTCGTTTCGACGTAATGGTGGAACATACAAAACGACAAATAGACAGACAGACACGAAAAGTAAAAACCACCGATTCAGTCTTGAGTTGACCTAAAACGGATAAATATCTGAAAAATTGGCAAAACCAACGAAATTACAGACAGCGGACCCCCTACAACTTTATTTATATAGATTAATGGAAGTGTTAGTCGCTTAGTAACCGCAGTATAGAATGTAATGCGAGTTAGGTTAAGCCTTCGCCTGCAATTATTGGAGTTATCATTTAATGATTTTATTTTATCATTACTCAAAGGTGGCTGTACTTAGAGGCCCATCTTTGTCCCACGATTCACCGACAGGTAAATCCGTAGAGAATAAATTAAAAATGAAGCAAATCGGTCCAGTAGAAGGGAAGGATGGATTTGCCAAAGCTTTTTTTAGTAAACACTTTTAATATATGGATATATGTCGAGTGCTTTGTTGAAAAGCCACTTGCTATACCACTCAGCAGTCACTCTTCACTTCTTCGTAAATCCCGATCAGATACAGTATATGTTCGTGTCACTTTTGGAATTCAGGATAGAGTAAGTAGATGTGGGTTATGGTGATACGGGAAACTGATGTCGTATGACGAATAGAATTTCTTTTTTTTTTCTAGTTGCTTTACGTCGCACCGACACAGATAGGTCTTATGGTGACGATGGGAGAGGGAGGGGCTAGGAGTGGGAAGGAAGCGGTCGTGGCCTTAATTAAGGTACAGCCCCAGCATTTGCCTGGTGTGAAAATGGGAAACCACGGGAAACCATCTTCAGGGCTGCCGACAGTGGGGTTCGAACCCACTATCTCCCGAATACTGGATACTGGCCGCACTTAAGCGACTGCAGCTATCGAGCTCGGTATGACGAATAGAATGATGTGGTTGGTAAGGTTACATCTTCATGAATCCCGAGCCACTTATTACATGAAGGGCGAGAAATATTTGCAGGACACTATACAGCCACCTGCTAGACACTTTATAATGGATGTGAATGATTTTTATCCTTGTAACATTTTAGAATGATATGTTACCAAGTCATCTACAAACTTCCTCCAGACTTGTCACTTGAGATCTCTGCGGTGTATGTCACTTTAACACCGCCCTCTTGATGCGTCTTTAAGCCATTCGTTCCCCTTCGCCAGCCGCCAAGAGCAGACTTGAGTCCTGTATCGAATTTCACTCTCCGTCATTGTGAGGCCTCTTCCTGATACGATAGGGTCCTCCTTCCCCTCTCCAGGCAAATATCGGCTCGATTAAGAACGCCAGGGGATCAGAAAGTGACACAATTCATACAAGAGCAAGTTCAGTCTATGAGTGAATTAAGGTCCGTTTAGACGCCGTTTGGGCGAGACGCTACGGTGATATATACAAAGTGTACTAAAATGCCGTTCATTAATCAGAGTCCTAGAACAGAAGAACAGGATAATTAAAATGAAGGTAATAACAAACTCCCCTTAGCCATCCGTTAGGCGCGACCTTTAAAAGTTCACGAACGGTGACGCGTATGTGTGAGATACTCACCTAGATTTCTCACTGCCGGCCATAAAAAGGGAGGTCTAAGATGTCGGATTACATGTTAATATACAACAATGCATTTAGTGTTTTAAAAGTGCTACAAAATAATATTTTCAATGGTGGGGGGAAGTCATTATTACCACAAGGAGCCGATAACACCAGCTAAGTAAAGCAGGCCGAACCGGGCGAGTTGGCCGTGCGCGTAGAGGCGCGCGGCTGTGAGCTTGCATCCGGGAGATAGTAGGTTCGAATCCCACTATCGGCAGCCCTGAAGATGCTTTTCCGTGGTTTCCCATTTTCACACCAGGCAAATGCTGGGGCTGTACCTTAATTAAGGCCACGGCCGCTTCCTTCCAACTCCTAGGCCTTTCCTATCCCATCGTCCCCATAAGACCTATCTGTGTCGGTGCGACGTAAAGCCCCTAGCAAAAAAAAAAAAAAAAAAAAAAGCAGGCCGAAAAGTACCTTCATCTCAATGACGTCGGTTTTCCGCGCGTCTCGCGTCCAAACGGAATTGCCGCAAATGGAGCACACATATTTATTTGCATAGTCAATGATTTGTTGGATTATAGACATGGAGAAAACGTAAGTCCCATTCCAAGAATATTTGTTTCTTTAGCTTGTCCCCTTACTCCTGGATGATGGAGCAAAATGTTATGGCTTGCACGCTTTACTCGGTGTAGTGGAGTTCTCAGCCAGACCCAAGAGTTTAAAACTTTATTAACCTTATTTTGAACAACTGTAAAACATGCCGTCCCCGTCGTCGTCAGTAGATTCAACACTTTGTTCTGGTACGGAATTACCTTCTCGTTCTGATATATGCTCCTCTTCACACGTTTCACTATCATCTACGTACGGCTCCATGGCTACATGGTTAGCGTGCTGGCCTTTGGTCACAGGGGTCCCGGATTCGATTCCCGGCCGGGAATTTTAATCATAATTGGTTAATTTCACTGACACGGGGACTGGGTGTACATGTCGTCCTCATCATCATTCAATTCTCATCACGACACGCAGGTCACCTATGGGTGTCAAATCAAAAGACCTGCATCTGGCGAGCCGAACATGTCCTCAGACTCTGTCGGCACTAAAAGCCATACGCCATTTCATATTTTACTATCATCTATAATATCTTCATATTTACCGTTTTCAGTAAGGAATGCTTCGTTCACGGCTTCCACGTTCAAAGAATTGCTGAGATTAAAAGTTCTCTGATAATTCGACATATTCCCTGAAAACGAACAATAAGTCAAGCCAATGGTCACGCGTATCTTATACATACGACACCCACTTTTATACATACGATACCTATTTTCAAAGCTGTTTTTTAATCATGATGCCGAACATATCAAAAAACCTTTTATGTTTTATGCCACATCGAAATCTTAATAAGAAATTTGAAAAACGTGTTGGAACGTTTGCGCGTATCTGCCACGTACCGTAGGTAGCGGTTCTAGGGCCAACAATGTTTTCACTACAGGCTTGAAAGTTTTAAAGTGGACACGTCCAGAGGCAAGAAGAGAATAACCGAGCGTGGAAACTTACCCTGCCTTTCATTTCCGTAGGGTGGGGGACACGTCATGAAAATTATTCACCGTATCTGTTGCATATGCGCAGCTATCGGAAGTTTAACTCACCGTTTTCATCCAGTCAACAGGCGGAAAGTAATGTAGTGTAGGGGTATGACGGACCACTCAGAGGATGACGCCCTCTCTCTGACCAGCAGATTTGTAGTGATTTGAAGTTCAGTGAAGGACGAAGGTTAAGGGATTGACCTTGGCCTGTACCGAGTGGCCTGCTCCACATCCATTGCTACACTACATATGGCGCTTTCAGGGCTATATAAACAAATCATTCTCTAGAAACTATTAAGTAACCTTACCCCATACTAGGCAATTGGTATGAAACAACTTTTCTTGGGTGGGATTCGAACCTCCGTATCCTGTCCACTATCACACTTCCGACTGCGTCCCTGAGAGGGGAGCTATTGCTAGGCTTGGAATGCAGTGGGCAGTTCCTAACCTATACAATACCTGTTCCTAATCTGTGTGTTCACCTGCAGTTGTAACATACGTGTTCTTTGTATCTGTGCTCGTTTTACGGGTTCATTCGTGTTATTCATAATAAATATTAATGGTCGCACTCGCGATTCCTTCTGTCTTCTAGCCCGTAAACACACGTCTGTTATATTACGCTGGATTAAGGAAAGGGTCCGATGTTTTTCAGAATATTGTAATAAATGTGGCGGATTGCAGAGAACTAGATCGCAAGGGACGGGCGTGCCACCCGGTAGATGGGTACCGTCCTGGCATTTGCCTGGAAGTGCGAATGGGTTAAACACAGAATACCATTCTCAGCACAGCCGACGGTGGGGTTTTAATCCCACCACCTTCCGAATGCAGAGCTGTTAAATCTTAGCCATTCTGCTCGGTGTCGTTCTGCTTGGCCTCAACTCAAATTTCGAACGACGTTTCAAATCTAGGTGAGTGCACTCTGGCGGGAGGCGATACAGTAAGTCAGGGATGGCAAACCTTTACCGACTAGCGTGACAAAGTCTTGTTTAATACTTTTACTGTCTAGTGTGCCATCGGTTACCTTCCTTTGAAATCATCATGAAACCCATAATCTGATTTAATTTAGGTATTAGATTTTCATACAAATTAATTCTACTTAATGTTTCATTACTTTATTTTTTAATGTCACTGAAAATTACATTTTGGAAAACAGGTAAATTCTATTCTCGCTTTAACCTAACAAAATTAGTAAAACATATGGCCACAAGATTGATTGAGACATACTTCCTTGTTAAAGCGTAATATTAAAATAGGCTATAATGATAGTTTTGCGACCTGTTTATCCATGTTATAAACATTCAAATATGTTAGTATGTTGTCTGACGTGCCACAAAAGTCGTGTTCGCGTGTCATCTAGTGGTTAGTTGCTTTTACGTCGCACCGACACAGATAGGTCTTATGGCGACGATGGGACAGGGAAGGGCTAGGAGTGGGAAGGAAGCGGCCGTGGCCTTAATCAAGGTACAGCCCCAGCACCTGCCTCGCGTGAAAATGGGAAACCACGGAAAACCATTTTCAGGGCTGCCGACAGTGGGGCTCGAATCCACCATCTCCCGAATACTGGACACTGGCCGCACCCAAGTGACCGCAGCTATCGAGCTCGGTGTCATCTAGTGGGACGCGTGTCGTAGGTTCGCTATCCCTGCACTAAGTGATACGTTACTCGATGTGATATATGTGTGACAAGGTTGGCTAGATTACATACTGTACAAGTAGTGGTAGTGGTAAAATGAAATGGCGTATGGCTCTTTTAGTGCCGGGAGTGTCCGAGGACAAGTTCGGCTCGTCGGATGCAGGTATTTTGATTCGACACCCGTAGGCGACCTGCGCGTCGTGATGAGGATGAAATTATGATGAAGACAACACATACACCCAGCCCCCGTGCCAGCGAATTTAACCAATTAAGGTTAAAATTCCCGACCTTGCCGGCAATCGAACCCGCGACCCCTGTGACCAAAGGCCAGCACGCTAACCATTTAGCCATGGAGCCGGACACAATTAGTGGTGAAGTGATACCGCAGACTATCGGCGTCGTATAGCATGACGAGACGCGTAATGAAGGTCATCTAATATCAGTGCTTCGTTCTACAGCGTGATGTTAACATGGTCTGAACGCAAGAAGACATGATTTTCTTCATAACATTTCTTGAAACTAAACCTGTGTATGGAATTACACATTAGAAAATTACTCCAGGACTGATTTCACCAGTTTGGACGAATTAAAATTGTGACCGAATCCAACCGTATAAGTCAGGAAATTGGATGTATGGTTTATAGCAACAAATTAATATATTAATGCCCGGTTGTCCATCAAGTCAGTTTTTCATGGCAGATCAGCTGATTGCGTTACAGAAAACCTAAACGCCGGTCAACTTGCTCCGATTTAATGGTTGGAGATCTGAAAAGAAAGTTAATCTATCAACAACGCAATTTATGACCACTGCCTTGTTGATTCGTTAAGGTTGGTGTCAAGCAAAGAGATCAAAGTGGCAGTGAATCAAGAAACAGTTGATCGTTTTCTGTGACAGCTGAATAATGGCGGTTTTCAAGCTTTCTTTCGATTTGTTTTTCGACAAAATGACTAATATATGCATTAACAAAGTGAGAGGGACAAATGTTTCATTGAATGATAGAGCCCTCTTACGTAGAGGGATACATTCATATTATTGAAAATGGAAAACGAATGCTGTGTATAAAAAAAAAAAAGGAAAGAGGCAAAAGGGAAGGAAATTGCTTAAGATTTCAATGAAGCCTGTTGCGAATAATTGATCAAAAACCCACCTAAATTTTTTGCACACAGATAGGTCTTATGGCGACGATGGGATAGGAAAGTGCTAGGAGTGGGAAGAAAGCGGCCGTGGACTTAATTAAGGTACAGCCCCAGCATTTGTCTTGTGCGAAAGTGGGAAATCACGGAAAATGATTTTCAGGGCTCCCGAACCCACTATCTCCCAAATGCAAGCTGGCAGCTTTATGGCTTAAACCGCAAGCCATATCTTCGGTTAATATAAAAACAGGATTGATCAAGAAGTTGAAATTAGTGGAGAGAAAGGTTCTGAGGAAGATACTGGGACCCCAAAGCAGAGAAGATGGATAATACAGAAAGAAAGGAAACCAATAATTTTATCTCAAGATGGAAAATATCTGAGATACAATCCGGAAGAGGGGAGCCATGCTCTTAGGGCCTATCTACAGAATGAACCCAGGAAGGCTGACCAATAAGATGATGAGATTTATTGAGACCAGGAAAACTACAGTGCACTGGTATCAGTAGGTAAAGAATCACTGGTAATGTTATTGTTTCAATTCCGTCATTCCTTGGTCGCCCCTTTTATTTGTCTCTTACAACAGGCAGGGGATACCGTGGGTGTATTCTTGGTCTGCGTCTCCCACTCACAGTGAGTATAGAACATTTATGAAGGGTGAAATCCTTTCCTGAAAGGGAAATATCGGAAATGCTACGGGATCCGTCAGTTCGTTATTTATGGCCTTCTGTTCGGCGCGTGAAGAACTGTGTCTCAATGCGTGGCCCAAGTTCTCCCAGCAGGGTATACTAAAGGTCAAGATCTAAAGTTCATTATAGTTGATCAGTGCGAGCTCCGTAGCCAACATCCGCCATCACAATTTTGTGAAGAAGTAAAATGAGGAAAAGTAATTTACCATGATTTTTAACTACAAATCAGAATGTGCACACAACAGTTTGTCAATGTTGATTGAATTCTAGAACACTGTGTCTTGTGCCAAGTAGATGACAAATCTAGCAGTACATTTGTAAATAATTGTTGTTCTGTCTCTCCCTCTCTCAGAAAGTATCCACTCATATGTAAACGGACGGTACAAATATTTCTTCAGAAGAATGAAGAGTACTGATTAATTCATGTGAAGTGTAGTACATGACGAAGCAAATAATTGATTAAGGGGATAAATGCCTGCCTGGGTGAATGAGTAATTGAAGTAATAACACAGGTAGTTTGGTTAACGAATGATTGCACTGGTGAATATTGGAATGTCAGACCGAGAGCGGGAGGGAGATGCAGTTAAATGGACATGCGATTGTAGGTAGAATATATTGGCAAATTATTCTCATATTTACCAGTACATATTGATAGGTCTTTGTTATTATTAATTTTTTTATTATTATTATTTTCCATCCACTTATTACTTGTAGAGTTTCCAGAATCGCCGAGAAGCTGAAAATTTGTTTCGCAGATCTTTTACGAGCCATTAAATCTGCCGACATGATGCTGGCTTATGGTGGGAAAGCCCTACCATTTAGTCAGAATTGCGAATTGGTATTTTCAGAATAATATGTAACTTATTGGTGTAGTGTTTAGCATGATCAGCTGTCACTCCGGGAGGTCAGGGTTCGATTCCCGGCTCTTCCACGAAATTTGAACAGTGGTACGAGGGCTGGAATGGGGTACACTCAGCCTCGGGAGGTCAACTGAGTAGAGGGTGTTCGATTCCCACCTCAGCCATCTTCGAAGTGGTTTTTCGTGGTTTTCACTTCTCCTCAAGGCAAATGCTGGGATGGTACCTAACTTAAGACCACGGCCGCTTCCTTGCCTATTCCTTCCGATCTTCCCATTCCCTCCACAAGGCCCCTGTTCAGCATAGAAGGTATGGCCACCTGGGCGAGGTACCGGTCATCCTTCCCATTTCTATTCCCCTGATCCAAAATCTCACGCACAAGGACACTGACCTTGAGTGGGTGGATGTGGAATCTATCGCTGAGTCCGAGGGAGAAACCAATCTTGGAGGGTAAATGGATTAAGAAAGAAAGAAAGAAAGAAAGAAAGAAAGAAAGAAAGAAAATATACAACTTAGTCAATAGTGTTTATTCTTCTGTAAAAACTCCTTCAGATTATAAATCAAAATGAAAAATAGGCTAATGCACGGAATATTTCGCAAGATTTTAAGAGTCCAAAAACCTGTATTGTCAAGTCATTCTTTTAATACATAGCTTAAAGCCGCACTGGCATAGATAGGTCTTATGGTGACGATGGAATAGGAAAGGGATAGGAGTGGGAAGGAAGCGGCGGTGGACTTAAATTAAGGTACATCCTGGCGTGAAAATGGGAAACCACGGAAAACCATTTTCAGGGAAGCCGACGGTGGAGCTCGAACCTATTATCTCCCGAATATAGGCTCACAGCTGCGCGCCCCTAACCAACTTCCTCGGTCAGGTAAACTTGTTAGGCACTTTATAATGGACAATTTGAAAGATCGGCTGGGCCATCATGAGGTTGAATACAAGCGAATAGTCACAATTCCAATCATCCGAACTGTACGGGCACTTCGCATGCGTGCCATTTTAATTGTCTCGTTGGTAAACTATTATTTTACAAGAAGACGGTTGGTGAGGACGGCCGATCAGAGACGGTTAAAAGCGCTCAAACGAAGTAATTTATCTTCAAAACCTGAAGTGAAATCGATATAATACTCTGTTCAGATCTCATAGTCAGAGGAAGTTTTATGCTAGGTGTGGAATACTGTTATGTTGTTTGGAACGCCTCCTCTCAAGTTCGGTCACTATAGTCGAGTCACTTCTACACAGCATCTGTGTTAAGCTGGTAGCAATTAATCATGGCATACTTTGTTTGAGCCAGAAGTTAGGAGCGCAATGTGATTAAAACTGTCTCTAAAGTCTCTCTATAGTATTTCTGGAGGCTAACTCACTTGGGACGGTCATAAACTGCACCCCGCTTGGCATCCAGGATCATTACTCTTTCGCAAGGCGTCGTCGTCTCAACGCCAGAAGTCAGTCCTTGGAGACAGAGTGAGTCTCGTCATCGGCATATCGTGTCGTTATCATCTTCATCGTCATGTCGTCGTTACCATCGCCGTCATCATCATAATCATCATCATTATGTAATGATGACCAACGAATATTTTAACTTCTAAGTGGGCTACTTCATCATCTGAGGATGGGGGCTTCTGGCTTGTCGTAAAAGGCAATAAAATGGATTGTGAACACGGAGCCACTAAAGGAATCTGGAGTTGTTTCTTCATATTTGTGCTGGAACCAGAGACTCTTAACTTTGGAGCATGTGTTGGCGACTAAGGGCTCCTTAGCTGAGTCCTGGACTTCCTTCCAATTACTTGTGTCAGACTCCTCACTGTTATCTGTCCTATCAGATCTCCCTTGCTCAACTTTTGTTCTTTTCCGACCCCAAAGCTATTAGGTTCCTAGAGCAAGGGAGTCTTTCATTATCATATCCTTCATCTCCCTTGTCTTTCCTTGGTCGATACCATTTCTCGAAGTATCGGATCCATTTTTTCTCTCTCATTAGCGTTATATAGAGGATGGTTGCCTAGCGGTATTACTTCTTAACAATAACCATTCACACCTCCTCACATATACTAGGTTCTTCAATAAATCATCACGCCTTTCATGGTAGTTCTATTTATTTTACCGATATCCTTTTTTTCTGACAAAAGATGGACCTCATCCTTTCTCGTTCCTGAGTAGGGTCAGGAAGATATGGTTGGTTATCTAGCTGTTGTCCTTCATTCAGAGAGCCTAGTCAATTCCTCTGGATCTCGAAGTGGGTGTCTCTATTCGTCTCAAGTCACAGCATACTTCACTACGACAGAAATATGCACTTGTCTATATAGATTTAACCGGCACCGAGGTGTAGGGGTAGCGTTCCCAGGTTCGATTCCCCGTCAGGACAGGGACTGTTACCTGGATGTGAGGGGTGGTTCGAGGTCCAATCAGCCTACGATATTACATTTGAGGAGTTATCTGATGGTGAGATAGTGGGCCCGTGATAGAAAGCCTAGAATAAAGACCTAAGGGATTCGTCGTGCCGACCACACGACACGTCGTAATCTGCAGGCCTTCGCGCTGAGCAGCGGTCGCTTGGTAGACCATGGCACGTCGGGGCCGTTGCACCATGAAGTTTGCTTTGGTATTTTTATAGGTTTGACGAATGGAAGTTTATCAGACTGTCAGACAGGCTATTAACTCTACACGTAGAACAAAACACGGTTCATAAAAAGTTTTTATTTTACAGTTTGCTTTACGTCGCACCGATAAAGATAGGTTTTATGACGACGATAGGATAGGAAAGCGCTAGGAGTTGGAAGGAAGATACCGTGGCCTTAATTGAGGTACAGCTCCAGCATTCTCCTGATATGGAAATGGGAGACCACCGGAAACTATCTCAGGACTGCTCACAGTAGGATTCAATTTCTAGTTTTACTTCCTCTTAAAACAATTATCACTAGCACCACTACCAAATAGCCTCTCCACTATATTACCTTATTTCAGAAATATGTAATCATATTCACAAACACACATGATTGTATTAATAATACGTAGGCATGCACCTGTCAGCGCGCTGAAAGCTCACTTCGATATTTCCTGGAAGGGACGAGTGTTAGGCTGGGGAGGTACCAGCTGGCCTTTGGACATGGCAGCCTCTGTTTTTATTATCTGCTTCGTCTGATGTCTCGGTAAATTTTCTGGTAAGCGAAATTTGAACACTCGTATTTTGACCATATCCCGAAGAACCAGGTACATAAAAGCAGGCTCGCCTCGAGGAGGAGTTTGAGTTTTTAATAATAATAAAATTATCGGATTTACGTTCCACTAACTACTTTTACGGTTTCCGGAGAAGCCGAGGTGCCGGAATTTAGGACCCACAGGAATTCCTTCACGTGCCAGTAAATCTACGGACACAAGGCTGACTAATTGAGCACCTTGAAATAACACCGGAGTGACCCAGGATCGAACCTGCCAACTTGGGGTCAGAAGGCCAGCGCCTCAACCGTCTGAGTCACTCAATCCTGCATGTTTGAGTTGTTGTTGTTGTTGTTGTTGTTGTTATTGTGGTGGTGGTGTGTGAGTTGAGCAGTCGGTTACGAGTCGTGAACTAAGAGTACATTGAATGGAACTGTCACGCGAATGTCACGTGATAATATAAAAGAACTGAAGGAATATGTAATTTTGGCATTGAGGAAATTTAAAATACCTGTGTTACAGAATATCGTGGAGGGTATGACTGCCCGTATGCTTCAGGTAGCTACGAAAAACAATGTTAATGTGTAGGGCATCAGGATGTAGTGGTCTTCAGTTTGCAAATACAAATGTTATTTCTCTATATATTAAATCAGTTATTCTGAATGTTATTGTGTAAATGTCGTTTGTTGCAAGAATATTAACTTAAATATTGTTTGTATTTTCTTTCACTGACAACACTGTCATTAGAAAATCTCTTCAATCAAGTAGAATCTTCAGCTTCTGTGAGGAAAGCAATGAGAAAACTATGTTCTCACTTTCCTAATACGACTCTTCAGTAACCTCCAGGCATTTTATTACTGCTGATGGCGGAATTTCTGGACGTCCAATCAGCTTTAGGGATGAGGACTCAATATAGATAAGTTGCACTACGTACAAATTACGAGTAACATTTATCAAACTCAGTTTCAATGTACTGTAATGATTGTCATATAATTTTACAGTCATGTGTTCTACCGTAGGGGATGCCTAGTTCAGGCTGTAAAGGCGTTTTTGGTTAACCTTAAAGGACGTGGCCTTGCTGCGTCGTCACGAAGTCCACGAAGTTATAACCAAATTTTCTATTTCAGGAGAGGTTCATGAATTTGAAGTTCGTTCAGTCTACATCAGAGAAGTAGTACCAGGTTTATTAGTGGGGCGAGGTGGCAGAGCATAGTTATAACCACTCGATGCCACTTCGTGCCGAGGTTTAGATAATGAAAGCATATCCTTCCATTCTTCCAAGGACCCTACGAAGATAACTTTGTTGTTGCTATGTTTTGTATCTAGTTTATTATTTCCTTTAAATAGGATGTTTTTTTCATACCAAATGTAATACATTATTATCGGAAAAACATTTATAAAGTTATTTCTCAAAATAAGTGTATTTTTATTTATTTGAATCAGTCAAAATCTTGAGAGTTTTGAATATATTACGTATCAATATATGCAAAACTGTACGATTACTGTAGCTAGTGCCACACTTCAGTCTTAGAGATGTGCTTGCTCACGAATTATCTGAGGTAAATAATATTTTATTTGTTTTGCTTTAGCTTTTTAAAGTTTAAATTTCACTCCAGTTTATTAGCAAGAAAAACCGATTTCTCATTTTTAATACACCAGCGACCCCTGGCAAGTTCGTCTGCAAGATAGAAGTAATGCACGAGCTAGTAAATTCTCCTTTGCACATATGTAATGCTGTGCATTTAAGGATTACTCTGCATTTACTTACTGACTCAAAACACTTCTTCCTCCTAGTCTTTTTCCAGTTATATCGGATCGCCACTTTGGATGGATTCAGCCCAATATATATGGGGATGTAGCATTATTAATAGCTATCGCGTGAATAATGACATATGGGAGTTGGAATTATGTATATTACTTGGATTTCGTAATGCCAATCATATGTGGAGGAATTTCCCTATGGAAAGTTTGTGTGGTGGTTGCTGTTTTGTGTAGATGAATATGTGTACTAAGACAAACACAAATACACAATTTCTGAACCGAAGGAATTAACTACAGGAAGTTAAAATATCTGAACCCAGGGCCCTCCGAACCGAAGGCGAGTACCGATAGAACCACTAAGCGATGTGTTTACTCCCTTAAACATGTTTAGTAATTTAAAATACGCCATAATTATGAAAAAGAGAACCTCAATGGTTCAGGCAGCAGCGCGCCGACCTCTCAGCGCTGGGTTCCATGCTTCAAATCCTGATCACCCTATGACAGACTTGTGCTAGACAAAGCGGAGTCGGGACAGGATTTTTCCCTAGAGGAGTGTGACAGGCTTCGGCAGCCGGTACAGTGGGATAAAAATAGAGTTCGACTAAGTAGTATTGTAGTGTAGTTGTATATTAATTAATTTGTTGTCTGTGATCTCTGAGTACTATCCCAGACATTATATCCCTCCGTTCATTTTTTTGCACGTAAGTTATTTTATTTTTTTCCTTTTATTTTGAATTTTTTCACGTAAAGAATGGCTAAGAAGTGCAAGTGTAGGGCCTGTGGGTGCGGCGAGGCATTGAAGGGTATGAGGGTGGAGTTGGACAGTTTTAGGGAGATAATTAGAATTCTCACAGAAGTCAGGAAGGAAGATAGGCCTCCCTCAAACAATCTACAGGTTACAGTAGGTGTACAAGAGGGAGAGGAAGGCAAGTGGGAAGTTGTAGAAGACAGGTGGTCTAATGTTCTAAGGGGAAGGAGATTACAGGCTAAGGGCTATATTCAGGATCAGAATTCAGGAGAGGTGTCTGTGCGAAATAGGTACGAGCCACTCCAGGTAGAGCAACAGAGGGAAGATGAGGAACATGGCACTTTTGCTGAGATGTGTAGAAGTAGGAGGAAGGGAAAAGGTAGGAAATGTAGAGTAGAGGATAGGAAAAGACAGGTGGAACAGGGTCATGGGAAGGAGAAAAGGGAGATAGGGCTGACCAGGAGGGGATGGGATCAAATGAGGTGGATAGGGTTGAGGCTCTGGTCATGGGGGATTCCATCGTTAGACATGTGGGGATAGTTTGTGAAGGAAAGGGAACCAGGGTAGAGTGTTATCCAGGAATTAGGTTGAGGCAGATATTGAGGAAAGTAGGAGATGGAGGAGGGGAAGGAGAAGGTGGTAGTGTTTCACGTTGGTACCAACAACGTAAGGCAAGCTGATAGGCCAATAAGTACCATCATAGTTGGGGATGTGTGGGATATGGTAAATGCAGCACGGGTGAATTTTAAGGAAGCGGAGATTGTTATCAGTGGAATTCTGTGTAGGAGCGATACTGAGTGGAGGGTGATTTGGAATTTAAATGAGACTATGGAGTGGGTATGTGGGAAACCGGGAGTGAAATTTCTAGATCCTAATGGGTGGGTAGGAGATAGGGATCTGCTCTCGATGGCCTTCACTTAAACCGCAGTGGTACGTATAAGTTAGGAAATTTGTTTGGAAGGGTAATAGGGAGGTACATTCAGGAAAACGTGGTTGTCTAGGGAGGGGTGATAAGGGTACAGATATCTGGAAGTCAAGTAGGGATGACATACAAATGTTAGTGTTGAACTGTAGAAGTATTGTAAAGAAAGGAATAGAATTAAGTAATAGATATATGTTTACCAGATATTGTAATAGGAGTTGAATCATGGCTGAGAAATGATATAATGGATGAAGAAATTTTCTCATGGAACTGAAGAGTGTATCGTAGAGATACGATAGGAATGGTGGGAGGGGAAGTATTCATTCTGGTGAAAGAAGAATTTGCAAGCTACGAAAAAGTTAAAGATGAGAAACATGAACTTCTAGGTGTAAGGCTCATTTCTAAAGATAATAGGCAACTTGATGTCTTTGGAGTGTACAGACCGGGAAAAGGTAGCGCTGGCACGGATTCAGAATTATTGCTTAAGGTAATCAGCTATGTGGGAAACGACATGGAAAGGAATGTGATTGTAATGGGGGATCTGAATTTACCAAATGTCAATTGGGAAGGAAATGCGAACGACAGGAAGCATGACCAACAAATGGAAAATAAGCTAATATGGGAAGAACAGCTGATTCAGAAAGTGATGGAACCAACTAGAGGGAAAAATATCCTAGATGTGGTGCTGGTAAAACCAGATGAGCTCTATAGAGAAACCGAAGTAATGGATGGCATTAGTGATCATGAAGCAGTTTTTCTCGTAGTTAAAAATAAATATGTTAGAAAGGAAGGTCTTAAAAGTAGGACTATTAGGCAGTACCATATGGTTGATAAAGCAGGCACGAGGCAGTTTTTAAAAAGTAACTATGATCGCTGGAAAACGGTAAATAAAAATGTTAACAGACTCTGGGATGGGTTTAAAGCAATTGTTGTGGAATGTGAAAACAGGTTTGTACCTTTAAAGGTGGTAAGAAATGGTAAAGACCCACCTTATTATAATAGAGAATTAAAGAGGCTAAGAAGGTGCAGACTGGAAAGAAAAAGAGTTAGAAATGGCTGTGGATGTAAGGAGAAATTGAAGGAACTTACTAGGAAATTGAATCTAGCAAAGAAGGCAGCTAAGGATAACAGGATGGCAAGCATAATTGGCAGTCATACAAATTTTAGTGATAAATGGAAGGGTATGTATAGGTATTTCAAGGCAGAAACAGGTTCCAAGAAGGACATTCCAGGAATAATTAATGAACAAGGGGAGTGTGTATGTGAGGATCTTCAAAAGGCAGAAGTATTCAGTCAGCAGTATGTGAAGATTGTTGGTTACAAAGCTAATGTCCAGATATAGGAGGAGACTAATGCTAAAGAAGTATTGAAATTTGCATATGATAACAATGACATTTACAATAAGATACACAAGTTGAAAAACTAGAAAAGCGGCTGGAATTGGTAAGATTTCTGTGTCGCTCACACAGGGGTACGAATCACAGGTACTGTAGGTCCCACACCCTGATTCACAAACTGTCGTTACTAATCACAAACCTATTGCGTACCTAACATAGTGGTACTACGCGCAAGTAAATGCAACCCATGGTGTTCCCTGCGTGATGGTACTAATTACAAGTAGTTTCATGGTTCTAATTGGATCATCCCTTGGTCGCCCCTTTTAGTCGCCTCTTAAGACAGGCAGGGGATTCCGTGGGTGAATTCTTCGTCTGCCTCCCCCACCTACAGTGGGTGTGTGTTTGGTCCGCGAGAGGTATTTTATTTCCCTCAAGTCCGCCGGCAAGCCGGTTAGGACCCCCGCTATCCGCCACCTGGGACGCGCCACGTGGAAGTATCACCTCTCCCCCTGCTACACCTGCGTAGCAGCTTCGTGGACGAATAATTGTGTGTGGCGTCTTTAAAAGTAGGAAAGATCAGAATATGAAGATAAAGATGGAATTCAAGAGGACAAATTTGGGCAAATATTCATTTGTAGGATGGGGAGTTAGGGATTGGAATAACTTACCAAGGGAGATGTTCAATAAATTTCCAATTTCTTTGAAATCATTTAAGAAAAGGCTAGGAAAACAACAGATAGGGAATCTGCCACCTGCGCGTATGCCCTAAATCTAGATCAGTATTGACTGATTGATTGTCAGTTCTTCTTCTCGCCACTAGATGGATGCTTCATTCATTCCATTCCTGACCCGTACAAATGACTGGAAAAAGGCTGAGGATTATCATTTTCATTAAAAAACAGGAACTAATATTGAATATTCAATTTTCACGATCGTATTCTGGATTCGAATCCCATTGCTGTCTGAGTGGCCATTTTTGTTCTGTAATTGAAGTCTTTTTCTTTTTGCTACTGATTTAACTTCACAGTAATATGTCGAAAGTTTTCGGCGACGGAAGGATGAGGTCGCGGTTGCAGAGTGGGTTTCGGCTGATCCGACAGCTCTGCACTCCGACCGCCCAACCGAGCAGAGGAGCGTGGCTCTACGGCTCTGCATTCGGTAGACGGAGAGGGGCTGGTCCCCACCGTCGGCTGCCCTGAGAATGGTTTTCCGTGGTTTTTCATTCTCCTGCACTAAGGCGAATGCCGGGACAGTTCCTAGTGCAGGCCACGGCCGCCAACCCTCTCACCTTCTCCGTATCAAATCTCTTGACCTGAGAGATGGCGTCAACGTCTAGGAGGCCCGCCTCCCCCCTCATGGGGGGAATGAAAACGTTTTAGTAGTAGTAGGGCTATTAGTACGGAAGATGGCAAAGGGCTAAGACTGCGAAAGTAGCGGCTGTGACTTTAATTAATGTACAGATCCAGAAATTTGCCTAGGTTGAAAATGGAAAACCACGGAAGACCCTTTCGAGTTCTGCCGACGGCGGTATGTGAATCCACCATCTCCAGAATGCAACCTCATATCTGCGCGACCCTAACAACATGGCCAACTCTCTCGGCCTTCGGTAAGTACTGTATGTCCTAAACATGAAATAATATTTTGAAAGAATATTTCGAGTAACTAACGTTTCTTGGAATTTAGTTCTCACATTTAAACACTCTTAGTCCAACTTCTAATATGTTGCACTGGACAAAAGAGCTGATTACCATAAAATCGTCAGGGATTGTGACAAAATCGAGGAGAATGTTCAATATTCATAACATCACTAATTGCAGTAAAGCTCTGCATGACCCTTTGAGGAAAGTTCTTAATTCCGGGGAATCAAAATTGTGCCTTAGTGGATAATGGAAGGAGTACAAAGTTGGCAAGCATGTTGCAGGCTCTAGTTATGTGTCCCCCGTGCTAATCGCTGCTGTTAAGCCCATCCCACGGGACCCAACGGATGCCTAGGGGATGCAGATTGCTCTCTGCTAGTGCGTGGCGCGCGCCGACAGGGACTCATTGAACTCCCCGGGGAAAACTAAACTCAAGTGAAGTAATGAATATAAACAAACAAGGTACGATGACCTGCTAATAGCAGTCAGATCGTTAGGGAAAGTTATATCCAATAGTTTATTAATAACAACGTTGGAAGTTGAAAAGTCAAGCTCATATATATTTCTGGCTAAATATACTGTAATGTAGTGCTCGCAAACTGGAAATATTTAAGTTATCTGCGAATTCGTTTGCGATTACATTGTTAATATTATAATACACTACTTTTAAAATGATTAGTGAATTTATGAATGACTGGGCATTATTAATTATCTTCACAATTATACTACGAGTAAAGGGATATTTTGTTTTCGGTATACCTATACAAAGTCTTGAGATACATGTACCATTGTATTCATGATCATGAAACTAATGTGAATTCAATGAAATCGCAGTGAATTCTGGTAAGTACCCAAAGGAATACGCCACAGCTGAATGGAATTGCTATTCAGCTAATAAAATTCACTCGGTGTTTCCGGTACAGTACCTATAAATACCAAGTTACAAGTACCGGTCTGTTGTCAGATCAACTTTGCTGAACGGCAGTGAAAGCTGAGTGGACTCAGGATACCTTATTCATAAGTAACAGACATGAAAGTATCGAGAATGATTGCTAGTATAAACAGGCGGAAACAATGGTAGAATGGTAGTCGGAACCAGGTGATAAAGGCTAACTTAGGACTGAACTCGATCTGATGCTGTGCGCATAAGCCAGCTTCGGTGGTGGGTTATGTGGTACGAATGGAGGTCCATATAACGTATTTTCTTCTCCCACGTGTGAGGAATTTTTCCAGAAAGTTTGGCCACACCATTATTACACCTTGTATATATGTGGGGTGGTCATACCACACCTTGCGATCTAGTTTCATGCAATCCGCTATGTTTACTACAATTCAGAAGTACATCGGTCCCTCTCCCTAAACCGGAGTAACATAACGTGATGTGTGGTTATGGGTTAGCACACCGCAAGAATCTGAAGCGCCACTATTCATTCATGATGGGTACCACGAATGAACCTGTAAAACGTGCACAAATACGAAGAACGCGTACAACAGGAGGTGCGCACATAGACCAGGAACGATGTGAAATTACGACAAAAGAAACATCTCGATATTTTAACAATTTGGTGAGATAAATACTTCTCTTCCTAGTGTAGAGTTTAACTGTCTGAACCTCTCCCTTCACACCAGTCGGCTGCTTCATCGTTCATATTGCAAGGTTATTTCGACTCAAAAAATCCCACAGAGCTCTGTTATGAAGTTATGAAGTTGTGATTTAAAACTTCATTATATTAGTAGTAATTTTTCAGCATAGCTCCCTTTTTCAGAAATCACTCTTTCGCACTCTTGGTATTGATTTTGGTGATAAATATTATTGTGTTTCAGATTAGTAATTATCATAGAGCTGTATCTTTTAAAAGGATACAGAATGAATCCTATCTTTCGAAATATATTTTCTTTACATTTTTCACTTAAATTTCGTCCATGTTCAAGAATAAGTTGCACAGAAAGTTAATAGTGCCAGTTTTCAAATAACGTTAGCTCATGTACACAATGTAAATTACTATTAGTTCCATTATTTTTAAATGACAATTTATTAAAAGAATTTGGCATTCTCATTCCTTGACAACGATCAGACATCTGTGCGTGCTATTCACCAAACAGTATTGATTTTAGAGGAAAATGATCAGGATCAATTTTAACAAAATGTAATTTCAAAGCTTTCACTGTATTCATTTTCTCGACAGTGCGACTTATAAAATATATACTGTGTAGAGCCAAAGTCCACAGATCGTAGTCGTTAGGAAGGGTATCCGGCCGTAAAATAAAGCCAAGTCCACATCTGTGACTGTCTGCGACTCTACCTGAGACTTGGAAAAAGTGATACAAGAAGGAAATATGTTTGCATACACGTGCAATCGTTCTGTACGACACCTGTAGATATTATTGTTTAATACTGTGACTATTTACACGTGAATTAGTAAGGTCGCTGTAAAGTATCATAAATTTCAACCAAACACAGCTGCCTATACCCACAATTTTATCGTTTTTGTTTTACCACCTTCATTTTATCTCACTTACATACAATTGGTTCTATGTAAAAAGGAGCGAATTGGCCATGCGATAAGAGTCGCATAGCTGTGACCTTGCATTCGGCACATAGTGATTTCGAATCCCACCGACGGCAGCCCTGATGAAGATTTTTTGTTGTTTCCCATTTCCACACCAGGCAAATGCTTGGTTTGAACGTTAATTGAGATCACGGCTGCTTTTTTTTTTTTCCAACCCTTGCCTTTTCAATCCTTGTGTCACCGAAAACCTTCATTATGTTAATACGACGTTAAATCATTAGCGAAGAAAAAGAGAAAGAATGTTCTACTGTATGTACATTCATGATAACAGCGCACAAAATATATTTCTACCTTCTGTTGCCTATGAGTGAGTTTCCATAAATAATACAATTGACCACAGTGCGCACAATCAACAGGATGCAACTCCGTTGTTGTTATTATAATGAAGGCGACTTTTTGGCAGTATGTGGCCCAAAGAGTTAATGAAAAAATAAGACCGTATATTTCCGTGCAGGAAGTTTTGGTCTATGAACAGATTGCAGGCAGGCCATGACATAACTAAATCAAATACCAATGTATTTCATTTCTTTAATTTATTCACTTTCATCATAATTGCGTATTTAATTTTATAGTTAATCGCCAACGACTCATAAAAAAAAAAATACTTTTCGAGCTCCAGATACTCTCAAGACAATCGAGGAACTCTCGTTAGTCTACATTAACTTACTACAGATACATGCACCGTGATATAAGTTTCGACATTCTTCATATTCATAAAGTGATTAAAAAAGAGTCCGCCTCTGTGGTGTAGTGATAAGTGTGATTAGCTGCCACCCCCGGAGGCCCGGGTTCGATTCCCGGCTCTGCCACGAAATTTGAAAAGTGGTCTGAGGGCTGGAACGGGGTCCACTCAGCCTCGGGAGGTCAACTGAGTAGAGGTGGGTTCGATTCTCACCTCAGCCATCCTGGAAGTGGATTCCCATGGTTTCCCACTTCTCCTCCAGGCAAATGGCGGTATGGTACCTAACTTAAGGCCACGGCCGCTTCCTTTCCTCTTCCTTGTCTATCCCTTCCAATCTTCCCATCCCCTCACAAGGCTCCTGGTCAGCATAGCAGGTGAAGTAACCTGGGCGAGGTACTGGTCATTCTCCCCAGTTGTATCCCATACCCAATGCCTCACGCTCCAGGACACTGCCTTTGAGGTGGTAGAGGTGGGATCCCTCGCCGAGTCCGCGGGAAAAACCAACCCTGGAGGGTAAACAGATTAAGAAAGAAAGAAAGAAAGAAAGAAAGAAAGTATAAAATAACGTATCGCTGTAAAGATATCGCAAAAGAAAGGAAAGTGATTAATACTGGGGAAAATTCACACGTAAGTTGACGATTGGAAGATAGGGAAACAAACGTCAACATCACGAAGGAATTGAGTGTATCATACTTAACTATTTCTACAATTTGGAAGAAGAGAGGGAAAATACAGTCTTTTTTCTAATATTAAAAGAATAAATCAAGCGGGCCAGATCATCCGAGCACAAAGATAGTTCGTTTAAGCAGCAAGGAACAAATAATGTGCCGACTAATGGGCTTGTTCTTCAAGTGAAAGCCAATGAAGTTCCTCTGAGACCCACTCCAAAAGTACTGTACTATAAATACAATACAGTTCTGGGTATAAGGTGGACAGTACACAGTTCAGTTACGTTAAGTTTTAATTTAATATTATGTTAATTAACCATGTAATTTTTCAGCCTAAAACTTACAGATAATACATTTTTTGCAACAAAAAACAAAACTGGTTTCTGCGACTATCGGCTGTAAGGACCGTTGATTGGCGGTCCCTGCGGAGTGGTCTTAAACCGATTTCGACAGTATTTTCATTCGTATCACCGAGCGTGACTCAGTCAATTGACCATTACGTGGATTTTTTTATTTTATCGTATCGTAATTTGTTTACCCTCCAGGGTCGGCTTTTGCCTCGGGATAAGCGAGGGATCCTACCAATACCGCCTCAAGTGCAGTGTCCTGGAGCTTCGGACTCTGGGTCGAGGGATACAACTGGGAAGGATGACCAGTACCTTGCCCAGGCGGGCTCACCTGCTATGCTGAACAGGGGCCTTGTGGGGGGATGGGAAGATTGGAAGGGATAGACAAGGAAGTGGGAAGGAAGCGGCCGTGGCCTTAAGTTGGCTACCATCCCGGCATTTGCTTGGAGGAGAAGTGGGAATGCACGGAAAACCACTTCCAGGACGACTGAGGTGGGAATCGAACTCACCTTTACTCAATTGACCTCCCGAGGCTGGTGGACCTCGTTCCAGCCCTTGTACCACTTTTCAAATTCCGTGGCAGAGCCGGGAATCGAACCCGGGCCTCCGGGGGTGGCAGCTAATCACATTAACCGCTACACCACAGAGGCGGACTGGATTTTTTATTTTAAAAGAATATAATCATCGGTCGACCACAGACAAGACGGTGTGATGGTATCCAACGTCATGTTGAGAGGAATCCGATAAAGAGTGTCCAGCAGAGGATGGTATGAAAAAAAAAATGGAAGAGGGCTATGTTCAGCAGTGGACATCTACAGGCTGCAGAAGTTGATCAATAGCCGACACGTCCAAGACAATAATTTAATTTCAAAACTGATATAGTGTGACTCCATTGCCTCTCATCTTTAGCTAGGAAACGACGATGTCAGACGACAAGGTCCATTCGTGCAGGTGCTGGACTTAGATGATCTTCGATTTGTAGGTCTAAAGGGAAGTTGAATGATTTTGCCGAGATATTGCCGATCGTGTTAGCCATTTATTATCTATCGCTGGGAAGTAAGAGATACGGCAAAATATGGAATCCATATAGATATTTTGTCGTGATACTTATGGAGGAGAGATGAGTTTTAGGTAAATCACAAGTGCTAGCGCAGCAGTGTTGAGTCAGACAAACTGAAAAGACTTATGTTCAGGTTTATACAGTGCGCTTCAAGTGCCACTACTAGTAAGACGAACCGATAAATGTTGCGGTCATGGAAAAACAAACAAACGCAATCCTAACAAAGGAAAGGATGAGAACAACAGCTTAGCTCCACGGATAGGACGTAACTTTCCGAATGACAGAGAAGACACTATTATCCCGCTTTGACTAAATATATATATAATTTCGTGTGGCTATATCTAGCCGAGTGCAGCCCTTGTAAGGCAGACCCTGCGATGAGGGAGGGCGGCATCTGCCATGTGTAGGTAACTGCGTGTTATTGTGGTGAAGGATAGTGTAATGCAGGGCCTCTCAGGGTGCATGCGCTTGGTGCATGCACTGTGCACGGTGCAAAAGACGACTGCGCTTGGTTGACCAGAGTGCAGCGCCCCACTCCTCGATTTGGAGCAATAGCGCTGTCTCTCTCTTTCCCCACGCCTGTCTCGCTCGATCTCCCTGTTCCCACTTCCTCACTTGCTCCGTAACGTTCAAAATCCGAGCCGAGTTGAGACGAGTTGAGCCGAGCTTAGCCGAGTAGTCCAGAGACGAAGCGTTGGTTCGAGTCGAGCCGAGCGGGAGCGATGCACAGTGCACGGAGCTCTTGCGCCTCCATTTGCACGCGTGAGATTTTGGGCGTTTGAGAGGCCCTGGTGTAATGTGTGGTCTGTGAGTTGCAGGGATGTAGGGGACAGCACAAACACCCAGCCCCAGGGCCAGTGGAATTAACCAATGAAGGTTAAAAATCCCCGACCCGGCCGGGAATCGAACCCGGGACCCTCTGAACCGAAGGCCAGTACGCTGACCATTCAGCCAACGAGTCGGACATTTGACTAAATGGAATCACATCTTCGAAATATTTACTAACAGATGAATGGCAAAATTTTAATTTCATATTATTTTTCAGGTCTACGGCAACACTCAGCCGTAAACCTTTTATAATTTTTTCAACAAAAATAAGAAGACTGTGGACTCACCTCACAAATACGGGTCTAATAACAAGAAAAATAACTCCATCAGTCACACAGCTGTATATTCCATGATAATACTATAAACTTTCTACAAAAGCATTTTTGATGTCTTTTTTAAATTATTAAGCCACTTAAGGATCATTGTAACCATTCTACGACTTCAAATTGGGCTGCCTTTAACCAGATTCCTCAAGGCCATGATTTTAGCCACAGACTTTGTTATCGTTTACGTAAATGAGGACAGTTTGACTATTTTAAAAATGTTTTAAGGATTTCGATGTAAGATTGCAACAACAATACTCATTTTACTCATACATAGTTTTAAACCTTTTAATTGTGTAAACAGTCATTTATGAACTTACAACAAGTTTCCACACATTTATAACACATATTTTTTTATGTAACACTTTGAATAGAGTAATCAAGATCCCCTTCTTTATCTTTAGGGCATGAGATTACGGGTGATGATGCCCATAAAATGGGTGAAACATGTCCTGTTAAATTAGAATGACAAGATGTAAATTTTTTTAAGGTGGATCTCAATAAACTTTTGTATCATTGTTGAGTTAATGCACATTTCAGTACCAGTCATATGATTTGTAACATGTAAGGTCAAAGCCGTACCAGTGTAAACGATTTCTTTATGTTTCTTTCTCTTCAGGCGCAATTTCAATTTACTGCCGGACCTCAATGCATACGTGATGAATGCCAGGAACACTTTAAAAACAGCATAACATGTGCGTCTCACTGCCGTATAAAAATGATCTTCGTCTCTTTAAGTGATCGATCGGTACACTACCTTTTACAGTGCTACCGGGCAGATTATTGCTCAGTAAACATTTCGAACATCCCAACGATTAATTTGTAAGGAGGTTCAATACGACAAAAGTTAGGTTAAGAGGGGGAGGAACAGCAAGTTTCACGGTCAATGGAATCACTGCTTTGCAGCCAAAATACAACCAATTTTACCCTTCATAAGTTTGCGTTAGCTGATGATGATTTCGACAATGTTTTTCTTATGCGTATTGAGTGGTTTGGTTTAAGTCTACAAACACGTTATCGGAGACCATATCATCGCTCAAGCGCTCCGCACATCTGTTACTTCCAGACTTCAGACAAAAATAACAAAGTTCTCCTTCTAGCCATTAACCCGAACTGGTAGTATCGTAAAAGCAATGTAAATTACATCAAATCTTTTCCCTCACTAGACAATGTTAATGTTAGCTCTGGCACCGAAGAAAGATTCACCAACCGCTCTAAAGCGTAGTGTTGTATGAATGTTGTAACATGTTGCATGAAGGTTATTCAAAGTATTATTTACCACCTGTGTGGGAAATAACATAAATATTGATATTTTCATCCTGAAAAGTCAACATTCTCGAGTGTATCCTTCGTAGTATCTTAGAGTTCAACTCCAACTGCATAAAAAAATTACTTCAACCCTCTAAGTCCATAAAATCACATTTCATGCTGACGAAAATTAAGAGTCCCTTCGGTAACTGCACTCCCGAATAAAGCGACGAAGATACTTCCTGCCATGACATGCAAATACTGATGCATCTTTTCCTCAGGCTCGCTATTAAACAGAAAATCTGATTCCTATCGAAACTGATGCAATAATACGCTCATGATAACCATTTTTCTTCTACACTGGGTTTCACGACTGAAAAATATGTTTACACTGTTCCTAAATTTACAGATATTCCAGAGTTCATAACCACATAGTTTTATTGGCTATTTCAAAGGCAATAAAGATCAAAGTGCCACTGCACTAATTCTTCTTCACAATTTGACTGGTGTAACAAAGATTAACAATATGGACAGTTGTACGCTTCCACTGGAGCATTTTTCAGACTTGAGACATAGATAAAATATCATGTGGGGAAATAACCATTCGAATATTAGCGTTCCGCCTTACTAATTTGGGCTTGAGAGCATGCAGAAATATCCTTGTTCTCTCAAAAATGTTCCCGAGCGATGCCGACTCACGAACTATTATGAATAATTATTCCAACTATCAGGCTTGGAGAATAATAATCCAGAGTGATTTAGCCGTCCAGCGGGATTATAAAGTCATGTGGCTCGCGGCGCATTAAATCAAACGTAGAAAATCTACAAAAATATATAAAACAATCGCGTACCGCTGTGGTAAGTATATAGCGTCCAGATAGTTGTAACATGCACGAGTGATTCACAACTATATTTATTTTCCACCTTGTCGATACATTAGTCGATTAAAGTAACTTATTGGTTGAAACTGGTACATGTTTAGTAGTTTATTAACATCTTCAGCCACATAACACTGTTTAGATGAAAAATTCATATATTGACAAAGTATCAATGCTTTCAGAGAAAGTGTCCTTAAAACAGCATAAGAAGATTAAATGACAACATTAAAAACAAAATACCCATGAGAAAATATATAAATTCGTTTTACAATTAAAAGCGATTGTCAAGGGAACACTTGTACAATAGTCCATAGATAATATGTCCTGATGAATATTCTTTTCTTAAAACGTTCATATTAAAGATTTTAAAAAATTAGGCCAATTTATAAATTAAAATTATACATCTTTTTAATAATTGTCAAAATAAACGGATACGGACCATGAAGTAGATTTTATGTTATGTACAAGTTGTGGTGCGCTGTCTTTGTTGATTGGCTGCTTTCTATCCTTAAGAGCTCTGCCATCAGTTGCCATAGAGGCGCTATTAAAGAGGACTAAAAGGGAAGCGAAGAGAGAAATATTACGCCAGCTTAAAACAGTCCCTATTGTTGAGTTAGGGTACTATTAGTTTATACCTACCTTTATAATCCCTTTTCATTTGGGAGCTGCCTAGCCGAGGTGGTATAGACGCGATTCCCATTCATGCAGCCTATAAGAGGGGCACCTGACTCTGGGATTTATTCGGCCTAAACAGAAATGGGTAACAAGTACTTTCCTGGGAGCTAAGGTGGCAGGGAACGGTGCTAACCATTAAAGGGGCCATAGTCGTGCAATATTATTGCGCAATATCGGGGTTTGGGCAATATAATTGATACTGTGTATTCAATATTATACGAAATCAAAAAAGTTTGAAATATATTGCGCAAATCGCAAAATACTGTGCCGTGTGTTGGCAATATTGTGCAATATCGCGTCCTCACGCCAGTTCGTATCAAGTGGGGGAGAACGTATCGTGATGGCAGACAAACAGGTGGTGAAAAAGTTTATTTTGGAGTTTATCGAAGCCTTCCGGCTCTATGGGACATTAAGAGCAAATATTACAGTAATCGCGTTAAAAAAGGTGAACAGAACGAGGTACTTATTGAGAAATATCGCGAAAAATACCCGAACGCCGGCAATCAAGAAGTTATTTTAACAAATCAGTTTTCTGCGTACAAACTTCCGGAAGGAAGTGAAGCGGCTTCGTGATACAGAAAAGTGTACACCAAACAAAATAACGGCATGGACTGACTATATATTGCCAAGTATATTGTATGTCTATGGCCGCTTTTGCACAATATATTGCACAACCAGGAATATAATCTCCACACGATTCTATTTATTGCACAAACCCGATTGTTGTGCAATAATATTTTATGTCTGTGGGCAGCTAACAATATATTGTACAATCCATTTTGCGCAATAATATTGCACGTCTATGGGCCCCTTTACACGCCGAGGTTAGCAATAGTGGGACCCTTTACCTTCCGCTTCTCCAAGGTCCTGCATTGTCTATACTGAGACGACTTCACTGTGTTGCTTCCTTACAATAATGCTGACTAGAAAAGTAATGTTAAGTAACCATGAGGAAATACTACACCGCTATGCAAAACTTAAGGACGAGATAGATAAAGCAGTGTAACATATAAACTACTCGGTGGAAATGAATGAAAGTGCGGTAACATGTTGCCAAAGGTCTCCCACACATGCATAGAAACCTGGTCAGCGCGACAAAACTGGGCAGCTGAATGAATGGGACAAGACAGTGTGAGTAAATCAGTGAGCTGTTACGGTGCACTGTGGTTGTGTTATGCATTACAACAAGGCCCGGAGACAACATCTGGGTGACTTCGTCGGGAAACTGGAAGATGGACAAAGTGTGACAAGTGTAGCCCAGGATTTTGGTATTGTTCAAAGCATTGTTAACACGTGCATGGAAAGCATTCCGAACCACAGGTACTGCTGCCCGAATGAGAGGAGGGGGTCGCCACGGTCAACTACAGCAGCAGATGGCCGCTATATTGTGCAACGGGCAAGAAGAGACTCACGGCAAATAGTGAGTGCAATTGCAACCACATTTAATAGGACGGCAAGGCACCCAATCTCATGCTCCACAGGGGCACAGCAACTGCATGTGGGTGGTATGTTTGTCCGATGACAATCAAGTTGTGTTCCGTTGACAACCGCACATCGGTGGCAGCGTTTGCGAAGATGCCAAGAGCATTAGGTCTAGACAGACGAGGAGTGGGCTCACGTGCTCTTCTCAGATGAGAGCAGATTCAGTCCGGGTAATGATTCTAGACTCACCCTCGTCTGGTGAGAGGTGGGAACACGTAATGCACCCATGAAGATTGTCGAAAATGACCATTTTGTTGGTCCAAGTGTTATGGTGTAGTAAGGCATAATGTTGCATGGGGGTACCGACCTCCAAATTGAACGTGGTACGATGACCGGTCCGCATTATTGCGATAGTGTACACCTTCCACATGTGCGTCTTTTCAGAGGTGCATTTGGCCCTAACTTCATTTCTATGGATGACAATGAATGACAGCGCAGCTGGAGAAGCTCTTGGAACGAGAGGATATTCGGCGAATGGATTGGCTTACCCGTTCCCCCGACTTAAATCCCATCGAGCACGTTTGGGACATGTTCGGAAGACGTACTGCAGCACGCCCACATGCACTAACGACGATCTAACAGCTATCATCCGCGCTGGTGGAGGAATGGAATGCCCTGCCACAAGAACTCCTTACTGTTGTAACCAAGGTTGAAGTTTACAAAACACAACTTTTATTGCTTCACTTTATGATATTTACATAAATAACTGAAATTTATTTTGAAGCAAAAAGGAATATTGAATCTTGAGAAAAGTCTGTCTTTATACAATCTGTACAGGTTTACAGTCTTTATATACACTTCTATCTTGAAAAGATAGTCTTTGTGAATTGACACGTTGATAGTCGAAAACTATCTGGCACACTAACATAAATGTCTTTGAGAGTCCTTGTTTGTTGAAGTGCCTGAATTCCTAAAAAGCAAGTTCAATTGATTGAAGAAATTCCACCTAGCGAAACTAAGGGAGCTTGCATAAATTAGGGAATGAAAATGGCTTGTAAAAGAATTACGGAACATAGGCAGCGGAAACAGGTAAGGGAGCGGTGACCAGAGGTGAAACCTCGTACTGCCAGAAATTCAGTCCACCTGGTCGAAGCACATTTTCAAGAGGAGTAGCCTCCGTGCTCGACGTAGGGTGTATTCTGGAGCTGGACACCAGGGCAAGTGGGCAATTGAGCAGGCAGGGAGCTCCTATTTATAGTACACTCGATGGTCAGGCACGCGCACTGAGGGCTGCGCGTCGAAGCTAGCAGAATGATACACAGGCGCGCGTGCAGCTGGCTGGTGGAGCGAGAAGGGAGCGCCGGACATACAACACCCTCCCCTCCTAAATACGCCGGTACGGCGTGAAACGGCGGCGGCGCTGGCGGCGACTGCGATGCTGGGGCGGAGCTGCGGATGACTCTGTTGTATTGTCCGGAGCTGGAACTGGGCGGAGTGGCGCTGTCTCGTCCTGAAAGGAACCCATTGTTATTAAATGATCTAAAGCTCGTTCAGCAATAGATTTATCTGGTTTAGCAATAGCATCAATAGCTGGACAGGGGCGGTAGCGCAGACGTATCTGATCTTGATGGCGGCAGATACGTTTCTCCATAGTCTGTATCTCGTATAGACGATGACCCAAAGATCTGCAGATGACTCCAGGTATCCAGAGTGGGTTGGATTTGAATGTCCTGGTGTAGACCTTGTCGTTGAGGGAGAACTTCGTTGGTGAGGTCTTATGCTGGGCCGGAAGAGGCTGTAACAGAGAAAGTAAAGTTCTGTGAGGTCGTCCATGGAGCTTCTGTGCAGGAGTGATATTATCAGCGCCTGGTAGAGTTCTGTAATTGTTTAAGAGTTGGAGCAAGGCTTGGTCTTTAGTTAAGCCTGAAGAGACAGCTTTCTTCATACTTCTTTTAAATGTTTGTACGAAGCGTTCAGCTTCACCATTAGATTGAGGGTGAAAAGGTGGTGCTAGGATATGACGAATGCCATTATGTGTACAAAAGTTCTGAAAAGCAGTAGCTGTAAATTGAGGTCCGTTGTCCGAAATGAGTACTTGCGGTAAACCTTCTGTAGTAAAGATTTTCTGGAGAGCACGAATGGTAGCTTCGGTTGTAGTAGTCGAATGCATATCCACGACATATGGAAAGTTTGACAGTGAATCGATGACTATTAACCACATGGAATTGAGGAAAGGACCTGCGAAATCGATGTGAACTCGTTCCCATGGAGTAGTAGCAGGAGGCCATGAAGCAAGATCAGAAGACGGGGCGTTCTGATTCGTTTGACATTGCTCACAATGACGTATTAGCTTTTCGATGGCGGCATCAATACCGGGCCAGTAGCAGTGTTGACGGGCGAGTTGCTTTGTTCTGGAGATACCCCAATGGCTTTGGTGTAATAACTCGAGAACTTGTTTCTGTAGGCTAAGTGGGATAACCACTCGGAAGATGGTGCCTGCTTCTAGTAATACAACTCCGGCACGAGTCGTGAGACGATGCTGCATACGATGATAAGGTGCCAGGTGGGCAGGAAGTGTGCTCTGAAGAGGCCAACCGTTGCGGATGTAAGTACGTACAGTAGCAAGTGTACTGTCCTTATCCGTAGCTTTAGCTATGCAGGTAGCATCAATAGGAAAACTGGATACAGTATCTTCAAGTTCTATGTCCAACTGAAGACATTCAGATTCTTGAGAATCGAAGGCAGTATCAGGACCAACGGGTAAGCGGGAGAGGGCATCAGCATTACAATGCTGGGATGTGGCTCGATATACAATCTGATAGGAATAATCAGAAAGGAACATGGACCATCTTTGAAGCTTTCTGAGGGAATTCTCTGGGATCTTATTACCAGGATGGAATAAGTGTACGAGAGGCTTATGATCGGTAATGATCAGGAAATGGTTGCCATAGAGATATTCATTGAAACGGCGAATACCAAAGATGATGGCTAAAGCTTCTTTCTCTATCTGTGAGTATCGACGTTGATGGTCATTAAGTGTTTTCGAAGCGAAGGCGATGGGGCGTTCTTGTCCATGACGATCCTTCTGGGAGAGAACGGCACCGACACCGTAGTCTGAAGCGTCAGTAGCTAGCGTGATGATCTTGTCGGGCTGAAAATGAGTGAGTTGTATAGCTTGAATTAAGGCGTTGTTGATTGTTTTCCATGCCTGTTGGCATTGCGGAGTCCACTGAAACTTAACACCTTTTGTACGTAGAGCGTTTAATGGAGCTGCCACTGTAGCGAAGCGTGGAATGAACTTATTATAATAGTTCGCTTTGCCTATGAAGGACTGAAGCTGCTTGAGGTTCTGAGGTGCTGGCATGTGTACTATCGCTGAGACATTCTGTGTACTAGGACGAATTCCATTCTTATCAAGTATATGTCCTAGGTAGTGAACTTGAGGCTGAAAGAAGGTACATTTAGCGAGATTCGCTCGTAGGCCATTGTCTTTCAATTTCTGGAGAAGGAGGCGTAGATTGGTTAGATGTTCCTGATGATCGTTTCCAGTAACAATAATATCATCCAGGTAGTTAGCACAACCGGGAATGGAGGCGGTGAGTTGAGCCAAATAGCGCTGAAAAATAGCCGCTGAGGATGAAACACCGAATGGGAGCCGCTGGAGCTGGAGCAGTCCGAGAGGAGTGTTGAGTGTGAGAAATTTCTTAGATTCTTCGTCTAAAAGTAGCTGGAGATATGCTTCTTTAAGATCAACTCGAGAGAAGAATTGTCCACCAGAGAGACGACGGAATAAGTCTTCTGGACGTGGAATAGGAAAGATATCTGTGTCGAGTTGTGCGTTGACTGTAGATCGAAAATCGCCACAAAGTCGAACATTACCATCAGGTTTCTTGATTACCACGAGTGGAGTAGCCCATTGACTAGAAGTAACTGGTACAACAATTCCAGTTTGTATCCATCTTTCTAATTCTTTCGTGACCTGGTCTTGAAGTGCTAGGGGTACTGGACGAGCTTTGAGGAAGCGAGGCTTAGCTCCGGATTTCAGCTGTATGTGAGCTGTATAGTCTTTGGCTGTTCCGAGTTGAGAGTCGAAGACTTCAGGAAACTGCGCTAGGAGAGCGGTAACGTCAGAAGTAGGATGCAATGTAGATACGACGTTAATGTTGTCATGTATCTGGAAACCAAATAAGTTAAATAGATCCATGCCCATAATGTTTGATGCAGTGTAGTTGTTAACTACTAGAAGAGGAATGGCCTTCTGAATTCCTTTATAACTAGCCTGAAGCTTGATTTGACCTTTGATGTCAATTCTCTTCTTGTTAAATGTCACGAGCTGGATGTCAGCTGGAGAGCATGAAGGTGAACCTAAGTCGTGGTAGGTAGTCAGGTTAATAATAGAGACCGGTGATCCAGTGTCTAATTGAAAATCGACAGATCGATCAGAGAATGAAAGAGGAATGATGATTTTGTGAGAATCCTTTGTGGGAAGAATAAGATTGATCTGATCAACTTCCATGTCTTGGCGGGGCTGTATATGCTTCCGGCGTGCTGCAGTAGTCTTAGCAGGGCGAAGGGAACTTTGACAGACAGTCTTAATGTGTCCAAGTTTATGACATCGTTCACAAGTAGCTTTGAAAAAACGACAGTCACGACGTTCATGATGCTTGAAACAACCTCGGCAGGAAGGCAGGAGTTTCGAGGTGCTTTTAGAATTGGGCTTCCGTGTAGCATTACGAGAGGGAACCTGGCGAGAATGCTTGGTGGAGTGCGCCTTATCCGTACGGTTCACTGTAGCAGAGGACTTGCGGGCCTGAGGCGAGACTTGTGCAACTTCGTGTGGAGAAGCTATGGCTGCGGCAGTCTTGGTAGTAAGCTCATAAACCGTAGCAATACGCTGGACGTCTTCTAAAGAAGGGTTACTCTGCTTGACAGCGTCAAAACGTATTTTGTCTTCAGGAGTATGTAAAATTATCATGTCCCGAATGAGAGAATCAGTGTAGGATGAACCACAACCGTCCTTGGAGCAGATGAACTGGCAGGGTTTAGCTAGACCACGCAATTCAGTTATCCATTCAGTATGTGTCTGATGGGGTTGCTTTCTGCACTGAAAAAATTTATAGCGAGCAGCCACTATGTGAGGAGCTTGGGCATAGTGTTCCGTGAGACGGGCCAAGAGCTGCGTGAAAGGTACCTCAGATAAGTGTTCTTCCGGACTTAATTTACGTAGTAATTCACACGTAGCATTGCCAACCGAACTAAGAAATAGTGCGCGGCGGCGTTGATCATCTGTGACAGAATGGCAGATGAAATGCTGTTGTAAACGGGCTAAATAAACTGACCATTCTTCCTTAGCTGGATCAAAAGCAGAGAACGGAGGAATAGCTGATGGCTGTGTAGAGACAGAAATAGCTTGAATAGCCTGAATTAATGCTGCCTGTTGTTGTTGCATAAACTGTTGTTGTTGCTGCTGTAAGGCTTGGAAGACCGTAGCGAGTTGTTCCGCAGTAGCCATTGCGAGATGCTTGCAAGAAAGAGTAAGGTAAGCTGTGTGTCAGAACTGGTTGGAGTGTCGTTGTTGTTTAGCACGTCGCCGTAGAGTTGACAACTGGGCCTGTTGAATTGTAGTGTCGTGTTTACCTCGTTGCTATAGAGTTGGCGATTGGGGCTGATGACGTGTAGTTTGTTGCTTTTTGAACCTCGTCACCATAGAGTTGGCAACTGGGGTCGAAGAAGTGTAGGTTGTTGCGTTTTTACCTCGTCGCCATAGAGTTGGCAACTGGGGTCGAAGAATTGTAGGTTTGTGCGTTTTTACCTCGTCGCCATAGAGTTGTGTTGTAACCAAGGTTGAAGTTTACAAAACACAACTTTTATTGCTTCACTTTATGATATTTACATAAATAACTGAAATTTATTTTGAAGCAAAAAGGAATATTGAATCTTGAGAAAAGTCTGTCTTTATACAATCTGTACAGGTTTACAGTCTTTATATACACTTCTATCTTGAAAAGATAGTCTTTGTGAATTGACACGTTGATAGTCGAAAACTATCTGGCACACTAACATAAATGTCTTTGAGAGTCCTTGTTTGTTGAAGTGCCTGAATTCCTAAAAAGCAAGTTCAATTGATTGAAGAAATTCCACCTAGCGAAACTAAGGGAGCTTGCATAAATTAGGGAATGAAAATGGCTTGTAAAAGAATTACGGAACATAGGCAGCGGAAACAGGTAAGGGAGCGGTGACCAGAGGTGAAACCTCGTACTGCCAGAAATTCAGTCCACCTGGTCGAAGCACATTTTCAAGAGGAGTAGCCTCCGTGCTCGACGTAGGGTGTATTCTGGAGCTGGACACCAGGGCAAGTGGGCAATTGAGCAGGCAGGGAGCTCCTATTTATAGTACACTCGATGGTCAGGCACGCGCACTGAGGGCTGCGCGTCGAAGCTAGCAGAATGATACACAGGCGCGCGTGCAGCTGGCTGGTGGAGCGAGAAGGGAGCGCCGGACATACAACACTTACCAATATTGTGGCCTGCATGGGAACACGCTGCAGAGCATGCATTGCTGTCTTGTGGCAATCACATACCCTTTTAAGAACCATACCTCTTCTATTTTGATGTCCATGGGACAATCATGAGTCACAGTGACTTAGGTGTAATTTATTGCCTCTGTATGAAAGTGTCATTTCTGTACGTCTCATCGCATATACCTTTCAGTTGCCTTGCGTACCATACTGTAACAGTTCACCCTATGTATGGTTCAAGTTTTATCGAGCTATGTTACTTGGCATTGACACAACATGCGATAGTTACTTCTGTCCCTAAGATTGATTATTATTATTATTATTATTATTATTATTATTATTATTATTATTATTATTATTATTGAATATCCAAAGCAATTTGGAACCTATTTCATATAGTATATTAGGTTTATAGTTAAAATACCTTTACATACTCAATTTTAAAATGAAAATGAATCTAATCGGCGGAAAATGAAGTGGTTGAAATTAATAACATATTTGCAACAGTATGGCTTCTTAAACAAATGATACAGGGGTTTATATAGTGCAATGTTGCAATAATTTAAATGAGAGTTCAAGTCATACCTTCTTCTTTCAAATGCAGCACATTCAAACAGTAGGTGGTCCACTATTTTTTAAAATCCACAGACACACATGTAGCCGTCAGGGCGATTGATTCCAAATCGACGAAATTAATAACCAACTTTGCCATAAGCCGTCAAAAATTGAATTATATCAAAGCTTGGCACCAACACGTTACTTTGCAGGCGGTTGGAAACCTCAGAAAAGGATATTTCTCTGGTGACTTGGCCTCTAGTGGAAGATGTCCAAATGTTGTTCCATTGATGGATTACGTGCTTCTTTATGATATTTTTAGCGTAGCTAGGTGACGTCTTGTCATAAGTAATTTCCAAATTAGATGTAGCCGCTGCTTTTGCCAGGAGATCAGCTTTCTCGTATCCAGATATTCCACAATGACCGTGAATCCAGTCAAAACAGGTGTGCGAACTTTGTTGAGCTGTCGTTCTAATAGCTACAGCTATTGGATTCATATTATATTTGTTATTTATCGCATTCAACGCAGCTTGCGAATCACTTAATAACCTAGATATATTTTTGTTAGATTTTCACCATTCGGTCGCAGATTTGATCGCCCACACACAGTTCAGCCTGGAAAATAGAGCAAGTGGAAGAGAGTTTGTACTGGTATGAGAACACGTCAGAATCGTTTTCATGAACAACGAAGGTGCATCCAACTTTGTCCTGTTCATCTGTGCTTGGTGTGCGAGATACATCTGCGTAAATAAAGCAGTCATGGGTAATTGAACAATTTTCATAAATGAAGCTTTTGAAGAGACTTGGGTGATCAGGCTGTAGAAAATGACAATGTTGTTCTAGAGTGGTATTCAGAATGGTCATTGTTGATACTTTGTTTTTTCTTTAAAAAAAAAGTGAGTTCAGCTTTTGCTATCGCCGTCAGAAATAGTGGCTCAATGCCTGCAATAAGAAGAGATAAGTCAGTAGAGGTGTACGTAAAATTTGCACAGCAGTGTATATTAGTTTTAGACGAGCTGCTCGACAATGTGGTATTTTCCGAGAGATGGCGTGGAATGAAAATGAAATGGCGTATGGCTTCTAGTGCCGGGAGTGTCCGAGGACAAGTTCGGCTCGCCAGATGCAGGTCTTTTGATTTGACTCCCGTAGGCGACATGCGCGTCATGATGAGGATGAAATGATGATGAAGACGACACGTACACCCAGCCCCCGTGCCGGCGAAATTAACCAATTAAGGTTAAAATTCCCGATCCTGCCGGGAATCGAACCCCGGACCCCTGTGGTCAAAGGCCAGCACGCTAACCATTTAGCCATGGAGCCGGACGGCGTGGAATGACATTAGTAGACGAATAAGTTTGCGTGGTGTCTTTAAAAGTAGGAAAGATCACAGTACGAAGGTAAAGTTGGTATTCAAGAGGACAAATTAGGGCAAATATTCATTTATAGGAAGGGGAGTTAGGGATTGGAATAACTTACCAAGGGGGATATTCAATAAATTTATAATTTCTTTGAAATCATTTAAGAAAAGGCTAGGAAAACAACAGATAGGGAATCTGCCGCCTGGGCGACTGTTCTAAATGCAGATCAGTATTGATTGCTTGATTGATTGATTGATTGATTTAGCTTACGATTTTTATTAGCGGGATTGTCCGACGACGTATTCGGCTTGCCTAGTGCTGATCTTCATATTCGACGCCCATGGGTCTGAGTGTGAGGTAAATAATGTTAATAAGGTCGGGAGTGGTTGAAACCCGGTGTAGGCACATAGCCTACACCAAGAGGTATGTTCAAGCCGTAAAATTCCCATCCAATGGACGTACCACCATCAACAGCTCCATACGAACATTGCGGAGAGTGTTGGAATTGAATTCCCTTTCGGCAACAATCTAATGTTCAGAAATTGTATACCTCCATCTCTGCCACCCTGCTGGCTAACATTACGGTGGTGTTAATTTTTTCCACCAACGGAAATCGAACCGGCTAACCACAGTGCTCGGCCGCAATAAAATAGCACTTTTTGGGCTCAATGAGCGAAGGAATGATAAGCTATCCCATATTGCACAGTAGGCAACGTTTTATTTGCTATGCAACACTTGTTCTTCTTCTTCTACTACCGATGTCTTCCACATGTGTGGGGTCACGGGTGCGAACTGCGTCACACACACACACACACACACACACACACACACACACACACACACACACACACACACACACAAACACACACACGCGTAGATTTGGCTCCGTTTTATGGCCGGATTCCCTTCCTGACGCCAAACATATATGGAGGTATATAATTAGTATTTTGTGTTCCTGTGGTGCTTCGTAGTCCGCCGTGATGTCTCAATATGAAGAGGAGAGTGTTGGGGCAAGCAAAAAACCCAGTCCCCAAGCCAGAAGAATTAGTCACACACGATTAAAATTGCGGACCCGGCCGGTAATCGAACCCGGGCCCCTCAAAACCGAAGACCTCAGCGCTGACCATTCAGCCAAGGAGTCTGACTACTGTATTTGCTATACAAAACTCTTAGATATTAATTTGTAATCCAATGCCTTTCCTTCCCCTATAACGCTTAATACCGGTACCTAATGTGTGTATTTGAAATGGGATTAGTTATATTGGTACAAGGATACGAGACTCGAACTGCCTTTGACGCGTTAATGATCATGACCACAAGACGGCTACTACGGCAGTAATAAGAAATCGTGAAAAGTTTTTATTAACTCATTTGCTGAAAACACTTCTTCTCCTTTTCCTACCGTTTTTCCTACACCTGTGAGGTCGCGGGTGCGAACTGCGTCGCACATGTGGATTTGGCCCTGTTTTACGGTGGAATGCCATTCCTGACGTCAACCTTATATGGAGGGATGTAATCACTATTGCGTGTTTCTGTGGTGGTTGGTAGTGTAGTGTGTTGTCTGAATGTGAAGAGGAAAGTGTTGGGACAAACACAAATACCCAGTCTCCGAGCCAGAAGAATTAATCAGAAGCGATTAAAATCCCCAACCCAGCTGGGAATCGAACCCGGGATCTTCTGAACCGAAGGCCTCAACGCTAACCTCTCAGCCAATGAGTCGGAAATCCGTCAATAATAGCAACACGTACTAATAATCGATTAGAACAAGAAAATAATGAATATGTATCTTATTGATGATAACAGTATTAAATATCTGCTGTGTGGTAGGTGTGGACTGTTCCAATTTCTATTCTTAGCACATGCAATAAAGCCATGACATGCGAAATAAGCTAGAGCAATAACTGCATGCGGCGGAGCGCTTCTCCTTCCCCCGATTGTTTCATTTCGAGTATGTGCTGGGACCCTCCGAGCACAATGTCCTCGCCCGATGATATTGCGGTCTTTAAAACGTAAACATGGCCGCGGGGCTTGTTTGATCCTCAAGCAGCACTGAATAACGGAGAACGAATGGAGCAGTGCAATTGGCCAGAGGTGCACGTTATTCTTCTTAATGGCGTCTCCTTTTGTAGAGGAAAATACTATAAAGAATCCTCACGTATTTGGATAATAATAATAATAATAATAATAATAATAATAATAATAATAATAATAATAATAATAATAATAATAATAATAATAATAATAATAATAATAATAATAATAATAAGAAGAAGAAGAAGAAGAAGAAGAAGAATGTCCGCCCCTGTGGTGTAGTGGTTAGTGTGATTAGCTGCCACCCCCGGAGGCCCGGGTTCGATTCCCGGCTATGCCAAAAAAATGAAAAGTGGTAAGAGGGCTGGAACGGGATGCACTCAGCCATGGGAGGTCAATTGAGTAGAGGTGTGTTCGATATCCACCTCAGCCATCCTGGAAATGCTTTTCCGTGGTTTCCCAATTCTCCTCCAGGCAAATGCCGGGATGGTACCTAACTTAGGCCACGGCCACTTCCTTCCCTATTCCTTGTCTATTCCCTCCAATATTCCCAACCTCCGACAAGGCCCCTGTTCAGCACAGCAGGTGAGGCCGCCTGAGCGAGGTACTCGTCATTCTCCTCAGTTGTATCCCCGACTCAATGTCTCACGCTCCGGGACACTGCCCTTGAGGCGGTAGAGGTGGGATCCCTCGCTGAATGCGAGGGAAAACCAACCCAGGAGGGTAAGCAGATTAAGAAAGAAAGAAATATTAATAATACTAATAATAATAATAATAATAATAATAATAATAATAATAATAATAATAATAATAATAATAATGGAAACGAAAATGAAAAGATTTTTTCCAGTCATTCGACCGGGTCAGGAATGGCATGAATGAAGCCCCAAATAGCGGCGAGGATAGGAATTGTACCGGCTGCCGAAACCTGTCGCACTCCTTTAGGGCAATGATTAATGGCTGACAGATGAAATGAAATGATACTGGAGAGTGTTGCTGTAATGATAATGACAGGGAAAACCGAAGAACCCGGAGAAAATCCTGTCCAGCCTCCGCTTTGTACAACACAAATCTCACATAGAGTGACCGGTTTTTGAGCCACGGAGACTTGCAGTGAGGGGCGGGCGCGCTTCCACCTGAGCCGCGTAGGCTTTATAATAATAATAATAATAATAATAATAATAATAATAATAATAATAATAATAATAATAATAATTGTACCGGGCGGTACACCTCCGCGCCGCTAATTCAAACCTTGCGCCAGTTGAAACTCCTCTACTGGAGGAAGCCTGAACTTTTTCGATGTATTTTTTTTTTTTTTTTGCCTGTAGTAAGATGTGTGAACATTCTCTTCTAGATGGCACTACTGAAGGACTACAATGGTGCACCCTAGTGCGAAGTGAAAGAACTGTGTTTTTTTTGGAGAAATTTTGTTTTCAAAAGTTTGTTCTTTGTTAAATTTCTTTCAGTCATTGTTTAGGTTGGCTGTATAACCCTGCTCTTTCCCCTTGTTTTGAATTAACCAATCCCGAATTTCTCTAATTAATTTTCCACCAATAATGTGTTTCTTCTTCATCTGGTGTAGGGGTTTTCGTTGTTAGCCAATAAAATGATTGTGGGCGGGTGTTATCATTCCTGAAAGGTCTCGAATGTTCCGCGAGGGTATATAAACTGCTGATTTTCGGGTCTCTGCGCCACTTCAGTAACACCTATCGTTGTGTAAATTATGTAGCAGGGGGCGGGAAGCGCCTCTTTCTTCAGGCAGCAGTTCAACCACCAGGTAATGGCCGTCTTATAACTTATTTTTTTGCCAGCTCAGCAGTTTAACCCTCGGGGCGGGTTCGAAACCTTCTACCATGTAACTTTCCTCTAAAATGTAAAAGACTCTTGATTTAAATTCTGCCTCTGTAACTACAAATTGGGATAGAGAGTGCCTAACCCTCTCGAGCTCCCTTTCATATTGTTTTTGAGGTGACTACGTTTTCTCAACCATTTTTCTTCGTTTCGTAATGTAATAGTTGTCCTATCGTGTCACCTCTTTAGTATGGGATTAGCCCTTGCATAAGCGACCTAAGGCCAAATTAGGTCTTAATTAAGTATATTCGGAGTGCCAGTTACGCCTCCACTCAAGTTTGTATTTTGGGGCCTTGTAATTTTCCTGTTTATTTACTAAATCGGCCTCAGTAGGTTGGGTAATTTTACCCCTGTGTTTATGTCCTTAGAGGACAGCTTGAAGGTGGAATTTGGTGTGGCCTTTGATAGGCTGGAACTTTGAGAGCGGGTTGCTCTTCCAAAAAAAATTGTTTCTGTGTGCCTCGAGGAGGTTTTTAGTATGTAATTAGGAGCAAGTGCTCTTGAACATGATTGGGGTCTTCTGCCCCTTGGTTGAATCTTGTATACGAGTAATGTTGGGGTAATTGCTCAAGAATTGTGTGTCTGGCTCTCGGAGCCCAAATCCTGTAACACTGTAATTGTAGATTCTCGATTTGTTGCTAGGCTACTGAGTACCTGTTATATTTGTTATTTCTTGATCTTGAAAAGAAAATATAACCTTGTGAAATTTTAAATTAACTTTAATTTCGTAGATTGAGACCTATTCATCCCAGCACCTTCTTTCACCTCTAACTACCACGGGTAACTCCGAAACAATAATAATAATAATAATAATAATAATAATAATAATAATAATAATAATAATAATAATTGACAGTTATCGTGTAAGGGCTTTTTCACTTGGCGCCATTTAGGCTTCTTGGGTGGAAGTTAAGACGTTCCGATTTATCCTACCAGATGGCAGAATAATCGGATCGGAACCCCACTGGGTGACACACCGCTGAGTTTTAAATAATCTAAATGTGACACCAGAGACCTTTTACACGTCCATGTCTTATGCCATGGAGTGCCGAATAGATTACTTCTGCCCTTCACAAAGTGGACGGTTTTAAGCTTCAAATCTTTAATCCTAGGTCAACACGCAGGTAGTTTGTTCGAACCCTAACCTCGGCAGTCCTCGTTTTGTGGTTTCTCCATTTTCACACAAGACTAATGACTTCGGCAGCTAACTCACAGGGGCCAAAACCGTATGTGAATTAGGACGGCGATTTCCACAATGCAACAAGAGGAAATGAAGTTGTCTCCTGCGTTTATCTCTTGGAAACGCAAATTGGTGAAGGATTGTTGATCTCAATTTTGATTAAAGTTTCACATATACACTACCGTACGCTCGCATATTTTCTCTTTAATTGATATATAAAATGATACCCCAGAAAAAACAACGTGTTTAGCTTTATAGAACACGATCTCATAACCAGAATAATAGGGAATATGCATTCGCATAATAATTACGTAAGTTATCTTACAGAGGTCCCAAAAATCACATTAATTATGACTTGACCTTTAAAGTGGCGATTGTCGATTTTTGAGTAAGCGCATCTGGGCAGCCATCCCCTAACAGTGATCAAAGGGAAAAGGAATAAGCCAGATTCCAATAAAATGAAGATATCGACCAAAAAAGTATGGTCCACGACAGTCTTGAAAATAAAAAACTCTCAAGGACTCGCAAACCAATATCGTCGGGGTCGGAAGAGAAAATATTGACCGAGTGAGGTCCATGGGTGTATTCCACCATTCTCACTTACAAGGGATCTTGTAACTAATGCCTCATTCGACCGAAAACCATTTTCGGGTCTGTCAATGGTGGGGTTCGAGAAAACGTCCCGACTTTCAAACTCATTCCCCCACTGTCCAGCACAACAATTCTCGCTGTCACAATGCTGTTCCTGTGCAGGAATTGATGGGAGGTCCTGGTGTATTCACCTGTTAGCCGGACATAATTCCCTGCGACATCAATCTGCCCCCAAAACTACAGAATCACTCCGAGGGAAACGTTTCTATACATGTGACTCCATACTTCAAGCGGTGGGGAGCTCCGCCGTGGACGTCAACAAAGGCAACGTCTGGCAACGTGCGCAACATGTCGCAGAAATAACACTGAGGACCTTGCACATGGTGGTTCTACAATAAATAGCTTCGTATTGTACCAGAAAACCCGGTCCACGTATCTACTACGCTGGAGTAGCAGGGGGAGTGGTGATACTCCCACGTGGTGCGTCCCAGGTGGCAGATTGGGGTGTCCTAACCGGCTTGCCAGGGGTCTTGAGCAATGAAATAGCTCTCGCGGACCAAACACAACCCACTGTGGGTGGGGGCGCAGACTAAGAATACACCCACGGTATCCCCTGTCTGTCGTAAGAGAGACCAAGGAATGATGATTTTAGAACCATGAGCTACTTGTGATTAGTATCATTACGTGATGAACAATATGGGGCGACTTTTCTTGCAATTAATACAACCACGTGAGGAACGCCATGGGTCTACGTTACTTAGCTGTAGTACCCTTATGTGAGGAGCACCACGGGTCTGGGTGTTACCTGTGGTTAGTACTATCGTGTGTATTCCACCGAGGATGGGGGCGCGGACATTCGGCTGCGCGGAATAATGCCCATGAGACGTAACGCTGCGTTGGAATATATCGGCTCCCCTGTGTTCAGAATGGGTCTTCGCTCCCTATGAGTAGTACCACTTTCTGAGAAACACCATGGGTCTATGTTGCTTGTGGTAATTAACACTATACGAGAAACACCACGGGTTTGGCTGGCGCCCGTGATTAGTATGGCTATGTGCAGAAAACCGTAGGTCTGCGTTATCTGAGTGTAGTTCCATTCTGTGAAGAACACCATTGGATTTGTTGCCTGTGGGCGTTACCATAATGTGTCATACACCGTAGGTCCATAATGCCAATGGTAAGTACCACTATGTAAGCAACACCACGAGAATGCGTGGAATATGATTATCCCACTATGTGAGGAACACCATGGGTCTGCTTTGGTTGTGAGTAGTATCCTTATGTGCGGAACACCAAGGATTTGAGTTACCTGTGAGTGGTGCCATTGTGTTTGACATAGCATGGGTCTACGTTACTTGTGAATAATACCACCATGTGACATACTCTGTCAGTCTACGTTACCTGTGATTAGTACCACTATAGGAGGAACACCACGGTTCTGTTTTACCAGTGATTTGTACCATTATGAGGGGCCGGTGACCTGGATTTTGGACCCCTTTACATAATAAGTATCATCCCAGTAGTTTAGACATTGGGAATTGGATTCATTGATGTTTACGTTTCACTATCTTCCTTTCCATAATCATTCCTTTTAGCTTCTAGTCAGTGGATACATTGTGAAGTTTTAATTTTAATTTCGTTGCACCTTGTACAATTAGAGGCCGATGACCTAGCTGTTAGGCCCCTTTAAAGAACAAACATCATCAGTAATGCCGGTGAAGCATATATTTTGCATTAAATATAACGAATTATTTCTACCGCTTGTGAATACATCATCTGCATAACTTCCAACGTAGAGCTAATGACGTATGCCACTCCACTTGTTGCCACGGCAAGTTACATGCCATATGTCCACAAATTATTAGGATTAAAAGAACGGGGACATTTTCAGCGTGTGTGATTTAACAATACTTTCAAAGCTGACAGCGATCGTAACTATATTATAGTACTTAGTAAATGTGTATGTACTAATGAAATAAGTGTGTTGTCATTCACAGGTCCCACTTTCGACTATATAATCTCAGCGAAAACTACATCACATATCCAATCAGCGATCCTCAGCCGTATCTTGCTAGTCAACACGCGTCAAGTATCGTCCGTGGTCTTAAACATTATACACTAGTAAATTACGAATCAACATTTGTAATATTCACTTCGTGAGTACTTCATGTTGACAACTTAGTTATTTTCTAAGCTAATCTTGTAACTCTTTCGAAGTGTTTAACGTCTAAGAGTTTCTTCATGTATTTAAATCAAGCCAAGCCTTTAAAACTTAGGATAAATCATTTCTTCGTTCTTCGGGACAGAAGTTGTAATTATTTCTTCAAGGCAGCGCTCAAGAACTTGTTAAATTGTGAGTCTTAAATATTTCTCCGTTTTTCGAGATAACACTCAGAACTTCTAGCTTTGTGAATATCCCTCAGTATTAGACAATTCTTCGTGCCTCGAGACAGTGCTCGAGAACTTGTGTATTTAAACGGTGTAAATAATTTTCAAGAGTTTGCTTAATAGTACAGATAACGTTTAGGAACTTGTGAATAATTTCCCCTCGTACGACTTCCACGAAATTGTGGCTTTTCTATGCGTGAACAGTCTTTGATTTATTTTAAGTTAATATTGAAACAATTTATTTTCAAGTCTCACTAAAAAACGGGTGTGTTGGCCGTGCGGTTAGGGGAGATAGTAGGTTCGAGCACCACTGTCGGCAGCCCTTAAGATGGTTTTCCTTGTTTCCCCATTTTCACACCTGGCGAATGGTGGGGCTGTACCTAATTTTTTTCTTTTTTGCTATTTGCTTTACGTCACACCCACACAGATATGTCTTATGGCGACGATGGGATAAGAAAGGCATAGGAAGTGGAAGGAAGCGGCCGTGGCCTTAATTAAGGTACAGCCCCGGCATTTGTCTGGTGTGAAAATGGGAAACCACGGAAAACCATATTCAGGGCTGCCGACAGTGGGGCTCGAACCCACTATTTCCCGATTACTGAATACTGGCCGCACTTAAGCGACTACAGCTATCGAGCTCGGTGTGTACCTTATTTAAGGACACGGCTGCTTCCTTCCGACTCCTAGGCATTTCCTATCCCAACGTCGCCATAAGACCTATCTGTGTCGGTGCGACGTAAAGCAAATTGTAAAAAAAAAAAAAAAAAAAAAAAAAAACAACAAAAAACACCTTGGATTAATTTTCAACATTTACGAATTTGTATTTTATTTCTCCACGCTCTTAGGAGCCTTACCCGCTCCCCTTCCCGCTAAGTGAAAATGATTTAGCTCATCATAACTTGTGTTTATTTCAAGACTTGTGTATTCTGCGTAGCTTATACATAATCTCCAAGCTTAAAAACTCTGACTTTTAAGATACAAGTGACAGTCACCAGTCTTCGATAATGTACGACGAGAGTGCTCTGAACTTTGGCGCGTGCGTTGGCGATCACGGGGCCCTGAGCTGTGTTCTGGCATTGCTTCCACTTACTTGTGCCAGGATCCTCAATTTCATCTACCCTCCTTTGGTCAACTCTTGTTTTTTTAGACACCGTCGGTATTAGAGCACTCGAGGCCTAGAGAGTCTTTCATTTTCACGCCCTTCGTAGCCCTTGTTTTTCTTTGACCGATACTTTCATTTTTCGAAGTGTCGGATCCCTTCCATTTTTCTCTCTGATTTCTATTATATAGAGGATGGTTGCCTAGTTGCACTTCTTCTTAAAACCAACAATCACCACCAAAACCACCTGGGACCTGCATCACTGTATATTTGTTTCTTGGTGTTGGCATTGGGATCCGTGGTTCTAAGGTGATATCTGTTAAATGATACGTTGTTCTATGGTTTCGCAAAATCGTCAAGAATGGATTCTCGGAGTAAATATCATTATGTGAAGCTACAAGTCTATTATAAAGGTGATAACAGCACTGTTGAAGTTAATTAGAACAATATTTATGAATACTTTTGGAAATAAACCTTCTCTCTGTGCCCACTCCAATAGTGTACAACATACGTCCTGCGTCTATCTGCACATGCTCCTCAAGCTAGCCTCAAGTGCGCGCATTTCCTGGCAGTATATGTACAATACGTTGTCCCTACGTTTTCTGGCCCCATATCTTAATTTCGTTTCTTTCTTTCTTTCTTTCTTTCTTTCTTAGTCAGTTTACCCTCCAGGGTTGGTTTCTCCCTCGGAATAAGCGAGGGATCCCTCCTCCACCGCTCCAAGGTCAGTATCCTGGAACGTGAGACATTTGGTAAGGGTTACAAATGTGGAGGAAGACCAATACCTCGCTCAGGTGGCCTCAGCTGTTACCTGAAGAGGGGCATTGTGGGGGATGGGAAGATTGGAAGGGATAGAAAAGAAAGAGGGAAGGAAAAGGCCGTGCCCGTGATGTACAGATTGTTCGCCAAATATTCATGCAAGGAAAGTTATGCGTTCAATAGTGGAGGCTAGAACTAGCTCATCCTCAGAGTGGTGTGCTCCATTCCAGATAGAATCCTCTCGTGTACACTTACTGACACAGAAAGTTAGCGTTCCTGGAAGGTTTGGTTGACCGCAACACGTACAGGTGGAAGGCCTTGCAATTACGTTCTATGCCGTAGTCTTATACGGCCACAGGACATGGCTTGTTATGTCTCTCGACCAGAGGCATTATATATATATGTCCAGTGGTCACGTTATTCGTAATTTCGTAATATATGCTCTATATAATTTTGTCCGGCAGTCATGTCATATTTCTGTGAAGTGGCTCTGAATGGGGAGTCTTTCTCAGCAAAGGAGTTAGCCATGCATGCTAAATCGAGAGTTCTGGCAATCGCCGCCAAGAGTTCTAGCCTTCGTGGGATAAAATATGTTTATTTTTATTTTTTTATTCTTACAATGAATTACATGGTGATTCACGTAAATTCCTTTGTTTCATCATGCCATTATTGATAGTGATTGGGCTTACTTATGGTTCTGAAAAGGGTCGTTGGTCACGATCTCTTCCAGGCGTGCTGCCATGGAATCGATAAGGGCAAGAGCATATCTATTGGCATCACCTGACACCTCGTCCACGGCCGCACTGATAACATCTCAAAGAGCGTAGTTTGTATTTAGCCAGGTCTCCACCATTAGTCTCTTTTTTTAACAGTTGACTTTACGTTCACAGACACAGATAGATTTTATGGTGACGATGGAATAGGAGAGGGCTAAGAGTCGGAAGGATGCGGCGAAAATGGGTTAGCCACAGCCACAGAATTTCTTCACGCAGATCAGTGCCTCCAAGGCGTACACGTTTTATAAAACAGGAATTTTTACGTTGCTAAAATGATGGACTAATGTCATAAAAAATATAGTGTGTGCCTTGTTATAAAATATTTTACTAATCTTGTTTCTTATTTAACAAAACATACAGACTTATTTCTGGAAAATGTAAATAGCTTATTATAGCGGAGAAGAAGATGATTGCCATTATCATATCGAATGTCACGCAGGTGGTAAAATGGTCGTTCATAGTTTATGACAGTATTCGTTCTACATTAACTTCAATGCTTTTCAACTCTGCATTCATTCAGATTAATCAGGCCAGGAGCAAGCGATTGAATGTGATGTAGACTTAAACGATGCATAATGAGGTTACATTTACTAAACGTTACATAATAAGACATGAAGTGCAGATAATTAGTTTACTTTGATTCAAGTTTTCATAATCCATCATTTAAGAATTCAATAAGGGCAAGAAAGAATATAAAATCTAATTTCTCCACTTTACTCAATTATTGTGTCGTAATATTTTTATATTGTAATACACGGTATTTCCTAGCAATAATGGCATAATAATAGAAAACAAGATTCAGTTCCTGTATCCTATAATTAATATATACTGGCGACAAAATATACATAGGCCTACACTATGAAATAAGGAATGTAGAATGCGGAAATTTTGGCAATATATTTGTCGAGGTAACATATTTAATTGATTAAAGGTACACGACTACAGTTTAATATCTCCGTGAGAAAAGGCATCGCAAATGTGCCCTGCTGGTCCTTTAATAACCGGTATAATCGCCTGGTCCGCCTATGTGGTGTAGTGGTTAGTGTGATTAGCTGCCACCCCCGAAGGCCCGAGTTCGATTCCCGGCTCTGCCACGAAATTTGAAAAGTGGTACGAGGGCTGGAACGGGGTCCACTCAGCCTCGGGAGGTCAACTGAGTAGAAGTGGGTTCGATTCCCACCTCAGCCATCCTCGAAGTGGTTTTCCGTGGTTTCCCACTTCTCCTCCAGGTGAATGCCGGGATGATACCTAACTTAAGGCCACGGCCGCTTCCTTCCCTCTTCCTTGCCTATACCTTCCATTCTTCCCATCCCTCCACAAGGCACCTGTTCAGCATAGCAGGTGAGGCCGCCTGGGCGAGGTAATGGTCATCCTCCCCAGTTGTATCCCCCGACCAAGAGTCTGAAGCTCCAGGACACTGACTTTGAGGCGGTAGAAGTGGGATCCCTCGCTGAGTCCGTGGGAAAAGTCGACCCTGGAGGGTAAACAGATGATGATGATGATGATGATGATGATGATGATGATGATGATGATGATGATGATGATGCTAATCGCCTGACTGTTGAGTGCAAACATGCACGCATTGCGTTGGTACAGGTGCCGGATGTCAGCTTGGTCGGTCAATTCAGGGACGGTTAATTATTAATTTTAGTGTCTAAAACGTCGTTCACGTCAGGACTGTTATTTCTATGAATGGTGGTGATGGTTGTGATTGTTTTAAGGGAAAATAGAAATGAGCAACCATCCCCTAATAAAAGTTATCAGAAGGAAAATGGAAGAGGTCAGACACTTCTAAAATGAAGGTATCGGCAAAAGAAAGGGAACGACCACGAAGAGCGTGAAAATGAAGGACTATCCAGGCCTCAGAAACCTAATAACTTCGGGCTCGGTAAAGAACAAGAGTAGACAAATTGAGGTTGGATAGGAAACATGAAAGTGAGGAGCCTAACATGAATAAGAAGAAGCAATGCCATAGTTCACTCTCTTATGGTGACATATTACTCCCATCAACAATGGGGCATTACCATGAACACCTATCCTTGATCCTCGTTCCATTACAATTTTGATAGGGCTGGAGTTGTTCATTTCATGCTGTCCAGTAAATAAGATGAGAGGTTGTTCGATTGTGAGGGCCTGCTGTTATTGGTCTCGAACATTCGATGAGTAATGGACAGGATTTACTCATGCAGATGTTGTAGCGAGTCTGTAAGGCAGAATTAGTAATCTGCCTGGTATCATGAGTATCATTCATAGTCCGGTTAATAATGTTGGCTACAGTTAATACGTACTCAGTGAAAGATAAATAGCCTATACTAATACTCAAGTACGTAGCGTTGTAATGCTAGTTATGGATGAGTCACATGGAGCGATCACGCAAGTGACTGCACTCCCCGAAGGTTGGCATCAAACAGCCGGCTACGTTTGACTCGGAACTACCCCTCCACGCTGCTTTTTGCTCCGAGAATAAGTGCTGACTCCAACCGAACAGCAAAACCTACTTCCGTGTGGAGGTCTGCTCTAAAATAATATATCGCTCGAACAGAACATGGATATTATAATGATATTCCAACACCTAAAAGTCACGGATAGAACGGATTAGAATATGGATGTTATAATAATATTGTAACACCTAATAGTCACGGATATACTTGTAGAAGATTTATTTATCTCTTAGGATCATTAAGATCCGTATTTGAGAGGGTAGAATCCTAAATTAATACAAAATAATTCAAACCTCAGTTATCTCTCTCTCTCTTTGTCCTGAAATCGGAAGGCACTCTGTTGAGGATCTTACATGTAAATGCTTTATGCTGGGAATACGAAACTTTCTAGCTATATTTACTAATCTATTTGGAGATCAAACAAATACTTGCATTCTGGATTCTAAATCTCAACGAACGCATATGTAATAAATGCTGGACTAAGTAGTGATGGGATATATTTCCACCATTATCTCCACTTTTCCCTGTTACATTTTCTTCAACAATACTTCGTCATAATTCCTTTGCCACAGCCCCTAATTTGATATATGAATCATCAGCTGCATACGACACTGTGAATCAAAGGAAGCTGTTGAAGAAAGTGTACAATCTTACCAAGGACCACCAACTGACATCCCTTATCACCACCCGCCTTCAGAACAGAAGATTCCAAGTCAATAAACAGGGTAAGAGTAGTAGACAGCGAACCCAGAAGACAGGGTGCTAGCTCCAGTGTTGTACAACATCTACACAAATGATTAGCTAATTCCAGCAAGCACCACGCGCTTCATCTTTGCCGATGAAGAAGTAAAAGGAGAAATGACTCCAGCGATCGATGAACTCTCCAAGTACTGTAGTATGATGCCAATCATATGAAGCCAAACCCCCGTAAAACACAAGTGTGTGCGTTTCGTCTACGAAACAAGGAAGCGCGACGACAGATGAACATCACATGGCGTGGGGAATGACTGAAAAATTTCCCAACACCAGTTTTGTTAGGTTTTACACTGGATCGCCTTGTAACGTACAGGCAACAATGTCTGAATACGAAACAAAAGGTCAGTGTTCGCCATGGAATACTTAAGAAGCTGATCGCCAGCACCTGGGGAACCAGGCTGCGCAACGTGAGGACTTCTGCACTTGCGCTGTGTGTGTCAGCCGCTGAGTATGCCACTCCTATGTGGAATGCTTCAGTGCATGTCAAGCAGGTTGATACAGCGGTCAACGATACTGCAAGGAATAATCTCGGGATGCCTAAAACCAACGCCGGTGCAGAAACTGTTCCTGATTGTTGGAATAGCCTCACCCAGCATCCGGAGAGCCATTTATGCAGACGCCGAGAGAATAAAGCAGGAGAATGACCATCGACATCCACTCTATGGTCACTAAGCAGCAAGGTCTCGCGAAGAGCTTCCTTGCTAGGACTCTGTTGCTGGAAAGAAGGACCAGAGACATCTCGTTTTAACAGATGGAGGAGCTCACTGCCAACAGACATGTCACCAGAGGAATAACTAGCTCCTCGCACCGACCTCCCTCATCCTGTACAGAGGTCCCTCAACCGCTTAAAAACGGGCGACCCTGGATTCAAGACCAAACCGAAGAAATGGGGATCCTTCCAGAAAACGCCGACACCTCTTGTGAATGTGGTCCTAAACAAGACCCAAGCCGCCTACTTCTCTGTCCTCTCCTGAATAATCCATGCACATCACAAGATGTTTTTAGAGGAAACAACGCATTCGCAGGTGCAGTTCCTTTTTTTTTTTTTTTTTGAAATGAGGATGAAGACCGGACACGGAAATGAAATGAATGATCAGCCAGCTGGACCTTCATTATATGACATGGTTTTCGCTCGTATTAGGTTAAGGGGTGTTTTATTTGCCTTTTATCAAATCCTGGAGTTTTACCTGAAACTTGCAGGAGATTCGTTGACAAAATTTTCGTCATTTATGAGGTCCATAAGCTTTGTAATTTAAGAGCATATAATTTAATATTTTAGTATTTGATGTCGAAATAGTATTAGTAGTATAATTAGTATAAATTAGTAAAAGGTAGCCTTAATATTATTTGTTGTATTGTGGTTAAGTGTAAGAGAGGGTCGTGTGCCCTAACTTTGCCACATGAAAGTAGCCATAATAAAAAAATAAAAAAAGACTTCCTCTCTAAACTGGAGAAGTGTTGGCATTTAAAATTTTCTATAAAGCAGTGTGTGTCATCTTTCTTTCTTTCTTTCTTTCTTAATCCGTTTACCCTCCAGGGTTGGTTTTCCCCTAGGACTCAGCGAGGGATCCCACCTCTACCATTTCAAGGACAGTGTCATGGAGCGTGAGACATTTCGGTCGAGGGATACAACTGGGAAGAAAGACCAGTACATCACCAGGTGGCCTCACCTGCTATGCTGAATAGAGACCTCGTGCGGGATGGGAAGATCCGAAGGGATATACCAGGAACAGGGAAGGAAGTGGCCGTGCCTTAATTTAGAAACCATCACGGAATTTTCCTGGAGGAGAAGTGGGGGACCACGGAAATCAACTTCTTGATTGGCTGACGTAGGAATCGAACCCACCTCTACTCAGTTGACCTCTAGAGGCTTAGTATACCCCGTTCAAGCCCTCGTACCACTTTTCAAATTTCGTGGCAGAGCCGGGAATCGAATGCGAGCTTCCTGGGCTGGCAGCTAATCACACGCACCACTACACCATAGAGGCGGACAGAGCATATAATTTGCTTAATATTTTGGTATCCGATGTCGAAAGTACTTTCCATTTTACATTGGAGAAGAGTTGGCATTTGAAATAGTCTACAAGGCAGTATGTATCATATGAACATAAACTTTTCAAAAACATGTTAATATAATCGAAGACCATTTATTCAATGTAGCAATAATTGGTTAATGTCTTCGAAAACGGCTTGATCATTGACAAATTTCACCATGACCTACTCACGCGGGTACGGCCCAGCCCGTGTGGGAGTGGCATATAGCCCTCTCCAATTTTAATTAGTTTTGTGCTAGTTCCTAAGTCTTCGACCTTCCTCGCTTCATTACACAGACAATGTAGTTCCTCGCCCGTGTATTAAAATCTAAGTAGCGTTTTAAAAGCGCGTCCCCGTTGACTGGTGTATAGGTTCAACACAAAGATCGTGTACATCATGTATTGTTTTATACTACAGAAGGATTACATTTACCAAGACAATACAATAAATAAAGAAAGAAAGAACTAAAGAGAAAAAGGAAAGTCAACGGAAGTACGAATTTACTCTGTAGAACAAGGTTATAATTTCACTCCATTTTCTTCCTTTCTTTCTTTCCTTCTTAACCCGTTTACCCACCAGGGTCGGTTCCTTCCTCGGACCCAGCCAGGGATCGCACCTCTACAACCTCAATCGCAGTGTCCTGAAGAGTGAGACCTTGGGATAGGGGAGATACAACTAAGGAGAAGGACTAAGACCTCGCCCATCGAGCTTGATAGCTGCAGTCTCTGAAGTACGGGCAAGATCCAGTATTCGGGAGATAGTGGGTTCGAACCCCGTTATGGGCAGTCCTGAAGATGGTTTTCAGTGGTTTCTCATTTTCACACCAGGCAAATGCTGAGTCTGTACCTTAGTTAAGGCTAGGTGGCCTCACCTGCTATGCTGAACAGTGGTCTGCTTGGGGGGATGGGTAGATTGGAAGGGATAAACAAGGAAGAGGGAGAGAAGCGGCCGTGGCCTTAAGTTAGGTACCATCCAGGCATTTCCTTGGAGGAGAAGTGGGAAACGACGGAAAACCACTTAGGGGATGGCTGAGGTGGGAATCAAACCCCCTCTACTCAGTTGATCTTCAGAGGCTCAGTGGACCCCGTTCTAGCCTTCGAGCCACTTTTCAAATTTCGTGGCACAGCCGGAAGTAGAACCCGAACATCCGGGGTGGCAGCTGAAACTTAAGGCCACGGCCACTTCCTTCCCTCTTCCTCGTCTATCCCCTCCGATCTTTCTATGCCCTCACAAGGTCCCTGTTCAGCATAGCAGGTGAGGCCGCGTGGACGACGTACTGGTCATCCTCCCCAGTTGTATTCTCTGACCCAAAGTCTCGTGCTCCAGGACACTGCCCTTGAGGCGGTAGAGGTCGGATCCCTCGCTGAGTCCGAGGTAAAACCCAACCCTGGAGGGTAAACGGATTAAGAAAGGAGAAGAAGAAGACCAAATATATTGAAAAAATCATCGGGCTACCTATTAGCCATCCGTGATACTAGGTGACCAGCCAGATATGTAATCTTGCAGTAAAAAATACCAATATATGATAACAGCCATAGAAAGAAATCAGTTAATTGTTATTTATTTATTTATTTATTTATTTATTTATTTATTTATTTATTTATTTATTTATTTATTTATTTATTTATTTATTTATTTATTTATTTATTTATTTATTCATTAACGTTAAAATTGCCTGTTACTATTCCATACGGTTCTTAATGTAGTTAACATCATCCACTTGTAAGTTAAAATGGTACTGATCTGACTATCGAACCTGACTGAGAGTTGCACAGGCTTACCAAGCGACCGCTGCTCAGCCCACAAGGCTGCAGATTACCAGATATCGTGTGGTCGGCACGACGGATCCTCTCGGTCGTTATTGTTGGCTTTCTAAACCGGGGCCGCTATCTCACTGTCAGACAGCTCCTCATATTGTAGTCATATAGGCTCAATGGACCTCTAACCAGCCTTCAAATCCAGGTAAAAACCTTTGAGCTGGCCTTGAATGAAAAACGGACCCTTCAGGTAAGAAGAACCCACGCTACTCCTACACCACGGGGCCATTTATTGTAACTACCGCAACTTTTAACACACATAACAAAAAATAAACGAATGGTTCGTAATTGCGTGAAGGCGTCTAATTATTATTCAAAATGGGAGATGCTTGACGGAGAATGCTTGTTGAATTGAACCAATTGTGCCCATGGGAATGCTGCGTTACGTGTTTGTCAACTCACTAATGACAGAAAGCTTATCTTTATCTCGTTTAACAACCAGTGGAATTGAAATACAGGGATGTGTTTTACCCTTTGGCGCACCAATGATTATGCGGTAGCTATTCCCTGCTGTGTGGTTTGCTTATCATCATCTTGTCTTTACTGTTCTGTAATTGAACTGACTGAACGGAATCCTTTGTTTACATCCTGTATCAATTTGTCTCTGTGTACATCAATTCACCAGTTTATTCAAGTGCGATAGATCTTGCACCTTCAAGCTCGTGGAGTTAAAAGTTGACAGACATGCGTAAAAAACCATTTCACAACCTATTTATTCCAGAATTATACGTGGTTCTTTTTTTCTTCCTTAATCCAGTTACCCTCCAGTGTTGGTTTTCCCGCGGACTCAACCTCTACAGCCCCAAGTGCAGTGTCCTGGGCCATGAGGTTTTGGTTCGGGCGATACAACTGGGTAGGAGGACCAGTACCTCGCCCAGGCTACCTCACCTGTAGGAGGATGAATTGAATTGAATTGAATTTATTGATAATGATGATATACATGCCACTGAGGCTGAAAAGCCCCTTTATGTAGCGTCTACTTATAACACAATACAAGTTTATGAATATACTAACTACATTTTATAATATTAAAATATTAAACATTAAACTTAAAAATTAAAATACAGATACCAATTCCAATAAAATTAAAACATAAATCATATAAGAAGTAATAAAGCATATCATTCGATTTTAATATTTTAGGCTACAAGAATCTCAGGAATATAAAAACAGAAACAATTTTCTTAGAAATATACATATTTCTTATTATTAGACACAAGAATACCTGATCTCAGCCCCTTGCGTACTCCTCCAGGAAGATAGATGTTAAGGACTGCTTTAGTTGGGTGCAGTTCCTGTCATTTGCGAAACGGTGAAGATTAAAGACATTGAAGATACGGGATGCAGTGCAAACAAAATATTTGTTAAATTTAGTGGTACGATGAAGGGGAATTTTAAGGGTAGTTTTTGTAAACCTATTATCTCTGTTATGTACTGACTCCACAGATTTAAATGCATTATATAGGTAGGGTGGGGTCTTCAGTTTGAGAATTTTGTGCGTAGCAACGGCTACTGAGATTTCCCGTCGTTCATGGAGTTTTAACCATTGCAGCTGTATGTAATAGGATGGGGAGATTGCAAGGGATAGACAAGAAATAGGGCAGGAAGAGGCCGTGGCCTTAGGTATCATTCCGTCATTTGCCTCGAGGAGAAGTGGGAAACCACTTCCAGGATGGCTGACGAGGGAATTGCCCCCCACCAATCAGTCGACCTCCCGAGGCTGAGTGGACCCCATTCCAGCCCTCGTACCACTTTTCAAATTCGTGGCAAAGCCGCGAATCGAAACTGGGCCTCCGAGGGTGGCAGCTAATCACACTAACCACTACACCACAGAGTCAGACTATACATGGTTCTGCAGAATTAAATTGTAAATAAAATGATTTTGCAGTTTGGAGTATTGAACTAATCGATTAGATGATATCTGTTACTGGTTTAACATCGCACTAATATATCGAAGGTTTTCTGCGAGGTGAAACAGAGATGAGAAAAAGGGAAGGGTTATGTGAGGCGAATGCAGGAGGGTAGGTTACCGAGGAGAATAATAGATCATGGAGGGTAATCGAAGTAGTGGAACACCAAGCCGACGAACTAAACGTGGTCACAGAGCTAGTTATAAATACTGTAGATAGAGCTGGAAAATAACCAAGTAAATCTAATAAAATTACTTGTAATTAATATATTTTTAGTAATTTTTGCTTGTAATCGTTGCGTTTCACGAAATGTAATTTTAACTTGTAATTTACTTATGGAATATATTGTAATGGTTACATTTTATTAATCGATACACGGGAAATGGGAGAAAGTTATGACGATGAAGAAAACTTTTCCAGTATTTAAGGGTTGTAGTAAAGTAGAAAGCGTATACACGTCTCTGATAAGACCCCTATTGTAGTATGGTTCCAGTGTATGGGATCCACACCAGGACTAATTTATAAGAGAACTAAAAAAGATCCTAATGAAATCAGCACGATTTGTTCTGGGTGATTTCCGACAAAGGAACAGTGTGACGAAGACTTGAGATTAAGGAGACAAGATGCTCGATTATGTAGTATGTTCCGAGCTGTCATTGGAGAAATGACACGGAATGACATTAGTAGACGAATCAGCTTCAGCGGAATATTTAAAATCGGGAAATATTATAACATGGAGATGAATGCCGAATTCAAGAGGAAAAATTGGGGCCAATATTCATTTATAAGACAAGGAGTAAGGAATTAGAATAATTTATCAAGGGAAAATATTCGGTAGAAAGTGTTAGGTAGATAATTGACAGGGAATCTGCCACCTGGGCGGGAACCCTAATGCAGACCATTGATTGATTGATTGATCGATCGAATGATTGATTGATAAAGCAGAACCTGCAGCTTCACCAGTGCTTCCAGTGACATCAATCTTACCGTAAAATATTCATCACTGCTAGGTATGTTCTTAAAATTAAACACAGATATTCTTTCATGTGCTCTTACAGGACGTCGTTTTAGCAACTCCAAAGTTGTGCCTTAACCAAGATTTCCAGGCTTAGCGAAGAGTAATTTGTAAAATAAATGGACAATTAGTCGAAATAATAAACGTCACTAACTAAAATAATTAAAACATTATGGGAACAAGTCATTTTGAAGGTTTCAAGGTACTGTATTATGTTTAGTCTCACTGATAATGCCCACTTTATATCTCCATGACAGAAAAATAAAATTAAGTAAAACATGTTTCTTTGCAATCTTTGATATCATTTCTGCTCAATGCCTAAAAAAGAAGTCTTGTGCTTTCCTTAAGACTGGCCTTCTGTGAAGTATATACATATATATGCTATTTGCTTTACGTTGTACCCGATACGGACATGAACCAAGTACTAGTGATCAAGCGGGCGCGCATTTCTTTGTCTGGAAGCTAGCACCGGGATCGCGAAGCTAGGAACGCCACGGATGAGGTTAGAAAGTATTTCCCAAGAGCAGAGCCAGGGAATCCCTGGATGGAAAGGAGGGAAAAGTTATACCCACCACAAGTCGTTGGTGAGTGAGAGAGGTACACTTTTTAGCATTGTAATCTTGGGACCATTTTTAAAACAGCTTGCCCAACTTCGTTTTCTACGCTAAAGGAATTAACGATTTTAATAATACTGCATTGTATAACGATTCAAAGGAGCTGTTCGTGATTTGTGAATTTATTTAGAGTGTGTAACATCCTTCATGGTAATAATCTTCTGTTAAAAGAAGGGATATGTGATTACATAACAGTGGAAAGTTACAGAGGCCATTTGTTAAATGTCTTGACGCCCACTTGACAGGGGAACCCCCGTGAGCGAGCCGAAAATTGAAGACCGTTATTTATTCATTACAGGGGATTCTGCAATCAGTTTCGTCCGGGTGAGTCAACCATATTATAAGGTGACTGGTCACCTAATTATCGCACTATTGCGCCTCTAATACACCGAGAATAGGGTGTATTTTAAATATGAGAAACTTCTCAGCTAATACAAGGTTTGGGAAGCGACACTCAGGGGCAGTCTGGGTTTTTATCTCACGAGGGACAGATGTGTGTCGGTATCGGGCTAAAATTTCATAGAATTATTATTATTATTATTATTATTATTATTATTATTATTATTATTATTATTATTATTATTATTATTACCTCCGTCGCCAGAGACAAAGAATGGAGACGGGTAATAAATAGTATAAGGTTCACTATAATGAGCAGTGATACAGGGCTTAATTCGGAGTCGTGCTATCAATAAGCTATATGATACGATTAAAATCACCCTGTATTAATATATTTGATTCCGGGACATTAAATCAAAGACCGGGTCGATTAGTGCGCGGTGACGCAAACGAATGGAACGGGTATTAACTGTGTGTGTATCTGTGCCATAGATACTGAAGATTTCCAGTGCCTAGGACTATGGAGGTTTTCAGTAGCAGTCGTAGCCAGCAGGTGGAATCTACAGCTGTCAACATGGACATGAGTCAAGAGTCATCGAGGGACAATAAGGCTGAGTAGTACCATTCTATGCCTTTACTGGCAAGACCTAGTGTTTACAGTGCACTATGTCTTCTGGTATGGGCTAGAGAAATCGTATTACTTTCATTGATCTGTCTCTGCCTTATCCTTGGCTTTGACAATGTGAAGTTGACTGAGGTATGAGCGATGCTAGTAATGCCATTCCTTGTGCAGTCAGTTCCTGCTATGAGTGGTGTGAAAACGTTGCTTATAGGGTCGGATGGTGCATGCATTTCAGTGTGCTTGACAGACTGATATATAATAGCAAACTTCTGGCTCGGTGAGGAAAGCAACGGGAAACTACCTCACTCCACCTTTCTCTAGTACGCCTCTTCAGTGATGCCTAGGCCATCTATGACAGCTTATGGTAGAGCTGTTGAGGATCCAACCAGCCTTAGGGCTGAAGACTGAACATACATACATTGTACCATTCTATTATGCATGACGTGAGGGGTGCGGAGAATTCATTTTATAATGTTGTAGCTAGTAATTGATAGGGATTCTTAGTTTGTTAAATTGTAAATGTGCAAAGGCATGGCGCAGAGTTTATTTTAGTGGCTTAATTTTTAGATATGGGAAAACAAATTTGGGAAGGTTTTCCTTTTTCATTTTATTTGGGGAATACTGCTAGTATCCCTTTTGGTTACTTTTCTACGTAGTTTTTTTGGCTGTAATGGTGAGTATTATTAGTTTTTATGATTGGTTGTGTAAGGGGTCTGGTACTCAACCGGCTGACCTATCATGAATGCCAAGTAATATCAATGTAGAATAACCTGTGTGAACGAAGAAATGTTGCAGTAAATCACCCTGAGAGCCAAAGCCACGACCTCAAATTAAGTATATAGCTAGATCCCATTTTTTAATGTGAATGACTATAACGTGTATTTTCGATAACAGTACGACCATAATTACACTTTGAGTTGTGTTGAGATACAATTGTGTTTGTTTGTAATTAACGTGTGAGTTTCTATCGTCATGAAGCAAATAAAAAGTAAGGAATTAGTGACCATGTAAGTCACGTAGGCCCACCAGATAGAGATTACGCCCATTTTTTAAGATGAATAATAATAATAATGAGAAGAAGATAATGAATCCAATTCGGTGTTTTGTTATTTAGATTTCTGTGTCTGCTGGTTTACAACCAGTCCAGCTGTGTGCAAGATTGTGTGGAGGAAAGGAAATCATCTGAAGAAAAATGCGTCAGACGACTATGCTAGAATGGAATTGAAATCAGGACACACGGTGCAAATTTTCGAAGTCAGATGGTGGGTGAACATATGTGAAGGCTTTTTGAGCTGATATATAAGAAATTAATTATGAATCACCTCGATGAAATGAATGTGTTTGTATATGAAGCTAATTGATGGTAGAAAGTGATATTTAAAGGGACGAATTAGTCTTCTCTTGACAGCGTAAAGTTATGTCCCGTTTTCCACGCCTACGGCCGAGAGGGTGAGTGAACAGAGGCTTGTATCTAAGAGTGTGCTTTGTGTATTGTGTGTGTGTGTGTGTGTGTGTGTGTGTGTTACCCCACACCGTGAAATCGTGTTCTATATTGTGACATGTAAAAGGCTTCTAGTATTGCTCCCGTGTGGAGTGCTAATTGATTCATTTCCTCAGCCGACTTAAATGAATGTCAAAAATTAATAACCCGGTTCCTTTTCTTAATTGTTTTCATGCATAAAAAATTATTAGTAGGGATATCAGGCCCTCTGAAAACGTCGAAAATCCTGAGATTGACTCTGGGTGTGCAACTGGCAGACCGACAAATGTTGTGACTGGAGGTTAGCGTGCATCTGTGCTGTGTAGATAATTTCTTTTCTCTTGGGTGTTTCTGTGTTTATTGTATTGCGATATCATTCAAGGTCGACATTGGTGGCAAGCATTGGTACGACGGTTTCGTGTATATATGGGTGGGGATCGATTTTTACCCAAGGCATTTGAAGTTTGGGTTTATTTACGTTATATTACTCAAGGTAATTCCAGGGGGAAACTTATTAATGTTAGGTTAGGTGTCACTCAGATTTGTTTATATTTGAGTATCATGGTTTGGTTTGCCCAGTAAAATTGGGAGTAGCTCCAGTTATTATTACTTAATATCCTCTACACGTGAAGTTATGAAATAGATTCTTCTTGAATGGTTATACTCGCTCTTATCCGCAAAGCTTGAACATTGCTCAACGTATCCAAAGTTTAATTTTGTAAAATTCGATTAAGTATTCGCCATGTATATTTGAGTCATTTTTCATCATCAGGAGTATAATAAAGCCCTTTGATTTTTAAATTTAAAATATTGTTCACATTCGATCGTAGTTATGACACCCGTATTCCCCTACCCTTTGTGCTGCTGAGTTGTTTGTATATTTTCATGCCCATTTGATTTATACCCAATTAACGACTCTGTAGATTTTTCGCCGGAGACTCTATGGGTACGGGGCGGTCGCATCGTCCCACTAAAAACTTTTCATGGATTTCGAGACGCCGGGGTGCCGGAATTTAGTACCGTAAGAGTTCCTTTACTTGCCAGTAAATCTACCGACACGAAGCTGACGTATTTGAGCACCTTCAAATCCCACCGGACTAAGCCAGGATCGAACCTGCCAAGTTGGGGTCAGAAGGCTCGTCCTTCAACTGTCTGGCCCACTCAACATGGCAATATTCTGTGAAGTAATAACTACTGTCATTTTACTGCTTACTTGCTCAAAAAAGTAATTTGTAGTTGTAACAGAGTAAAATATTTATCAAGTAACAGTAATTCAGCGTCCGCCTCTGTGGTGTAGTGGTTAGCGTGATTAGCTGCCACCCCCGGAGGCCCGGGTTCGATTCCCGGCTCTGCCACGAAATTTGAAAAGTGGTACGAGGGCTGGAACGGGGTCCACCCAGCCTCGTGAGGTCAACTGAGTAGAGGTGGGTTCGATTCCCACCTCAGCCATCCTGGAAGTGGTTTTCCGTGGTTTCCCACTTCTCCTCCAGGCGAATGCCGGAATGGTACCTCACTGAAGGCCACGGCCGCTTCCTTCCCTCTTCCTTGCCTATCCCTTCCAATCTTCCCATCCCTCCACAAGGCCCCTGTTCAGCATAGCAGGTGAGGCCGCCTGGGCGAGGTACTGGTCATTCTCCCCAGGTGTATCCCCCGACCAAGAGTCTGAAGCTCCAGGACACTGCCCTTGAGGCGGTAGAGGTGGGATCCCTCGCTAAGTCCGAGGGAAAAACCGAACCTGGAGGGTAAACAGATGATGATGATGATGATGAACAGTAATTTAGCACAATTACTTTTTAAATTTTCCTATCACTGGAAATAGAGGATTCTGGAGGATTTCAGTTATGTCACAGAAGTTTTCAGACTGGATGATTAATGTCATAACAGATTATAATGAAAATATATTAACGTTCTTTAAAACATTCATTTAAATGGAATGTGCGATCTTTAGTATCAAACACAATATAGTGGTAAGATTGTGACCAACAAACTGTAGAACATCTCTTCTGTTCGTGACATCGCCTTTGAATTTTAAATGATGCGGCTGAGTTTATAAGAATTTTCATACCTCTTATTTCCTCCAACACAGCCCGTTTACATCACTCCCATCAAATGCGGGAAATAAAGTGACTTTTTTGGGACAGTGCATAGCCTACATATTTAGTATGTTCATTCATCCAATTAGTCAGCCTGTATTTCATTCGTAATGGAATGTTCAATCAATCAATCAATCAATCAATCAATCAATCAATCAATCAATCAATCAATCAATCAATCAATCAATCAATCAATCAATCAATCAATCAATCAATCAATCAATCAATCAATCAATCAATCAATCAATCAATCAATCAATCAATCAATCATCAGTGAATGCTCTCTACCCAGTTAGTGGCTATCCGTGACCGGGTGAGAGAGTGTTATCCATTCATTAATGTACGACCACAGTTCAATAATGAAATCACCAATTTACCAATCCATGCAGTTATCCACTCATTAATTCAGTCATAATAGAGCTTATAATGGTAGATTTGCACTATAAGACTTCTGACACAAAAGTAAGCACTAAAATCGGGTGAGTTGGCTGTGCGGTTAGAGTCGGGCAGCTATGAACTTGCATCCGGGAGATAGTCGGTTCGAATCCTACTGTCGGCAGCCCTTACGATAGTTTTCCGCGGATTCCCATTACCACACCAGGCAAATTCTGGGACTGTACCTTAATCAAGGCCACGGCCGCTTCCTTCCCACTCCTAGGCCTTACCCATCATATCGTTGCAATAAGCGCTATCTGTGTCGGTGCGACGTAATTTTTTTTTTCAAATGTAAGCACTCGGTGACACGCGAACACGATTTCGGTGGCACACCAGCTACACATATTAACGTTTTTATGTATGCCTTGTACTATAGACAATACATATCTCGTGCATCGTATAGTCATAGTGTTTCAGGTTTAGGAAATAAATACCGAAAATCGAATTTCTACTTCGATTAGGACGTTCATTGTGGCAACACTGCAACACTGATAGGTCCGGAAGTCAAGTGAGATGCAGCCGACGAACCATTCGCTCACCCACATCAGTCATTTAGTGAAGACTGACTTGTGTGCGGTTGACAGCATCACGTAATTATTCTTTCTAACTGTTCAATGTTTTGAATTCTGTACGACAAATTCTGTACGCCAAGAGATTTTTCCCAGTTTCAAGATTTAGAGAAACTATCGCACTTAACTTCTAAACTTCATATTGCACGAATGAGTTATATTAATGTCAGTTTTCTTGAGAGGTTAGATATTGACAGTTTAGAATTGCAGTTGACTGAATTTCACGAAAGCAGTACGTGGGTGAACAAATTCGTACAACTTGATGAAACATTGATGAAAATCAAGTGTGCTGTTGACGGTGAATACTCTCTCGAGAAGCCGCAAAACACTTGAACAATGGAACAGACTGCCACAGATGTTTTCAGGCATGAAGAAACTTGCTACAGCGTTACTTGCTTTGTTTGGGTCATCATACGCCTAAAAGCAAGCTATTTTCAACAATGAACGTCTTGAAGTCAGCAGTTAGAAATCGTCTTCGTTCAGATCTAAATGCTTATCGTGCGTTACTGAAGTCAAGTCATGAACCTAAGATAAATGATATGACTCCTAAGTATTTTTGCGGTATTGGCAAAATAAGTTCGCGGAACGTGCAATCAAATTATTATTTTACAATATATATAAACTGTTTGCTTTACGTCGTACCGACACAGATAGGTCTTATGGCGACGATGGAATAGGAAAGGCTTAGCAATGGGAAGGAAGTGGCTGTGGCCTTAGTTAAGGTACGGCCCCAGCGTTTGCCTGGTGTGAAAATGGGAATCCACGGAAAAGAATCTTCAGAGCTGCCGACAGTGGCGTTCGAACCCATTATCTCCCAGATGCAGGCTCACAGCTGCGCGCCCTTAACCGCACGACCAACTATATCTAATAAAGTATTATAAAACATAATTTTGAATTAGGGATTGAAGTCGGTAGTGGTGGGGGTGGTTGGTGGGGGGAGGGGGGATGTAGCCATTAAAAACTAAAATAATAAGTGGCACAGTGGACAGTTAAGGATAATAAACCAAACTTAAAATGGCACATTAGCTGGAAAAGGTTCGCCATCCTTGTCCTAGACTATATAATATTGTTGACGTCTAGGATAAATAAATTATATTTATAGTAAATTCAAATAGTCCGCCTCTGTAGTATAATAATAATTTCGTGTGGCTATTTCTAGCCGAGTGCAGCCCTTGTAAGGCAGACCCTCCGATGAGTGTGGACGGAATCTGTCATGTGTAGGTAAGTGCGTGTTATTGTGGCGGAGGATAGTGTTATGTGTGGTGTGTGAGTTGCAGGGATGTTGGGGACAGCACAAACATCCGGCCCCCGGGCCATTGGAATTAACCAATGAAGGTTAAAATCCCCGACCCGGCCGGGAATCGAACCCGGGACCCTATGAACCGAAGGCCAGTACGCTGACCATTCAGCCAACGAGTCGGACGCCTCTGTAGTGTAGTGGTTAGTGTGATTAGCTGCCACTCCCGGAGGCCCGGGTTCGATTCCCGGCTATGCCACGAAATTTGAAAAATGGTACGAGGACAGGTACGGGGTCCACACAGCCTCCAGAGATCAACTGAGTTGAAGGGGGTTCGATTCCCACCTAAGCCATTCTCGAAGTGGTTTTCCGTGGTTTTCCGTGGTTTCCCATTTCTCCTCCAGGCAAATGTCGGGATGGTTCCTAACTTAAGGCCACGGCGAAATACTTCCCTCTTCTTGTCTACTCCTCCCAATCTTCTCATATCCCTCCCCCCCCCCCGCCCTCAAGGCCTCTTTTCGGCATAACAGGTGAGCTCGCCTGGGCGACGTACTGGTCCTACTCCCCAGTTATATCCTCCGACACAAAGTCTCACGCTCCTAGTCACTAGCCTTGATATAGAGGTGGGATCCCTCGCTGAGTCCGAGGGAAAAACTGAACCTGGAGGGTAAGGGGATCAAGAAGGAAAGAAAGTAAGGAAGAGAAAAAGAAAAAGAAAGAAAGAAAGAAAGAAAGAAAGAATTGTAAAATAATGTTAAGAGGAGAATGTAATGCATGCATCGAATTTAATAAACTGCAATATATTAATGTTTTCTGCCGAGTTTCAGGCGATGCGGAACTAGGGGATGGTAGTGTTCTATTCTATTCTATCCTATGCTATTCTATTTTTTGTTAGTCTGAGGATCGCAATCACCGGGCGAGTTGGCCGTGTGGTTAGGGGCGTGCAGCTGTGAGCTTGTATCCGTGAGATAGTGGGTTCGAATCCCACTGTCGGCAGCCCTGAAGATGGTTTTCCGTGGTTTCCCATTTTCACACCAGGCAAATACTGAGGCTGTACCCAAATTAAGGCCACGTCCACTTCCTTCCCATTCTTAGGTATTTCCTGTCCCATCGTCGCCACAAGACCTATATGTGTCGGGGCGACCCTAAAGCAAGTAGCAGAATTGTATTCGAAACAATGAACCAATTTCTTCCCTAAATGTCGTGAGGAATTTTGTCCGAGGGGAAAATCATGAATGTCATTACAGAAAGGTGATATATTTTCAACTTGCCATTTACTATTTATTTGCACTTGTACGCTGTAGTAGGGCACCAGCTGCCCGCAATGTCTCACCCATCCCAGGAACACCGGCCGCCGTACATCAGCTCAGGCAGTCTCAGCACGATTTAATATAGATAAATGTCTCCAGTTTGCTGCCACATACGCTCTACGGAGGATAATATATTATTTTTGTTGTTTCTCTGTGCATATATACTCTCTGCTCTTCTTCTCATCATATATGCATGAACATATCGCAAGGTCTTATGAAGGAGCTGGAAATTGCACGAGTAATACCACCTGAGCTATTGCACTTGCCCTTGACCTCATATTTTACAACTCGCAAACCTAGTTCTCATAGGATTTGACAATAGCCATTTCGTTACTGCCGGGGTCATTCCGGTAGATTTAAACAGACCTTTAGTGGTTTTACAACATACCGAGGGAACTGGCCGTACGGTTAGGGTCGCACAGCTAAGAGCTTGCATCCAGGAGATAGCGGGTTCGAAACGCTCTGTCGGTAGGCCTGAAGAAGTTTCTCCATGTTTTCCCATTTTCAGACCAGGAAAATGCAAGTTCTGTGCCTTAATTTAAGCCAATGCTGCTTCTTTTCCAATTCCATTGTCGTCAAAAGACCTTGCTTGATGTTTAAAGGGACCTAACATCTAGGTCATCGGCCCAACATAAGATCTCCCTGTGTCGGTGTGACAACGATAAAAAATTTAACTGGTTTTTTAATACCGTTATCTTAACTGGCGGCTACCCAACCAAGGAGGAAAATGTATTGTGTTTATCTCGCCGAGAAGAGCGGTATTGCTACTATGGCCCTAAAGTTCACAGAGTCTGCGATATAATAATAATAATAATAATAATAATAATAATAATAATAATAATAATAATAATAATAATAATAATTGTACCGGGCGGTACACCTCCACGCCGCTAATTCAAAATGTGCGCCAGTTGAAACTCCTCTGCTGGAGGAAGTCTGAACTTTATTGACGGTATTTTTCTACTTTCTCAGAAGATGTCACTACCTGGAAATTTTGGAGTTTTAGAACTGTGTCATTTTTGATGTGTTTTTGTTTTGCTTGAAGTAAGAAGTGTGAACTTTCTATTCTAGAGGACACTACTGAAGATCGACAATAGTACACCCTGGTGGGAAGTGAAAGAACTGTTTTTTTTGGAGAAAATGTAATTTCAAAAGTTTGTTCTTTGCTAAATTTCTTTCAGTCATTAGTTAAGTTGGCAATATTAACCCTTTCTTTCCCCTTGTTTTAAATCTAGCCAATCCCGAATTTCTTAACTTAATTTTCCACCAATAATGTGTTTCTTCTTCATCTTGTGTAGGGGTTTCTCTTTTTTTCTCCAATAAAGTGATTGTGGGCGGGTGTTCTCATTCCCCTAACGCCTAGAACCTTCCGCGAGAGTATATAAACTGCTGATTTTTGGGTCTCTGCGCCACTTCTGTTCCATCTTTCAGTGTGTAAAGTACATAGCAGGGGGCGGGAAGCGCCTCTTTCTTCGGCGACAGTCAACAACCAGGTAATGGCCGATTAATTACTTCTTTTCTTGCTTGCTCAGCAGTTTAACTCTCGGGGCGGGTCAGAAGTTTTTCCATTATGTAACCTTCCTTAAAATGTAAAGAAACTTGTATCTATTCCATCTTTTAAACTGCATATCGGGATAGAGAGTGCTTAACCCTCTCGAGCTCCCAATCATTTTGTTTTGAGGTGAACTTATTTTTTTCTTAACCTATTCTTCGTTAATGTAATGTAAATTGGTCTTCTCTAATTCACCTCTGTAGTATGGGATTAGCCCTTGCTTTAACGGCCTAGCGCCAAGTAGGTTTTAAATAAAGTGTATTAGGAGTGCGGAGAGCCTCCTTTCAAGTTGGTATTTTAGAGGCCATGTAATTTTCCTTTTTTAATTAATAGGCCTCAGTAGATTGGGTATTTTACCCCTGTGTTTATGTCCGTTGAGGACAGTTTGAAGGTGGAGTTTGGTGTGGCCTGGGAGAGGCTTACAGTTGAGAGCGAGTGGCTCTCTCTTTTTTTTTTTTTTTTTTTTTCGAAAACTGAGTGTTGTATGCCTCGAGGAGGCTTTACTGTGTAATTTGGAGCAAGTGCTCCAGGGTTTGATTGGGGTCTTCTGCCCCGTTGTTGAAATTTGTATATCGTAAAGTTGGGCTAGTTGCTCAAGAATTGTGTTTTCAGGGCTCGAAGCCCAAATCCTGTAAATACTGTAATTGTACCTTGTGGTCTTGCTACTCCGTACCTGCCATTCTTGTTATTTCTGAATTTTGGAAAGAAAATATAACCTTGTTAAATTTTACATTAACTTTGATTCCGTAGTTTGAGACCCGTTCACGCCCGCACCTTCTTTCACCTCCACCTACCACTAAAACTCGGTAATAATAATAATAATAATAATAATAATAATAATAATAATAATAATAATAATAATAATAATAATAATAATAATAATAATGTTATCGAAACAGACTTTCAACCTATTAGGTCGTGTTACGTACATTTAGTACGTGTTGAAGAGATGTTAAGTACAGAACAAAAATGGCCAACCAGACACCAGTGGTATCCGAACCCACAACCTCCCGATTTCGCTTCGGTTGCTCTACCAGTTGAGCTATGGTGGCCTAGGCCAGCTTTGTTCTGTTGGAAAGGATCTAAGCTACAGGTCTGGCACTACTGCCATCACACTGTAGAGTGCGCTAAAGTTGCCCGTTGAGGGACAAGTCAATGAATATTGACCAACGCCAAACAGCTGTTTTTCTTCCTACACAGTACTCAAATATGGCTGGGCATGAGCATGACTTGCCCACAGATAAGAATATCGATTTCGGTGGAAATTAAATCTCATAATATTACCGACACAATCCAGCTCCATGGATAAATGGTTAGCGTGCTGGCCTTTGGTCACAAGGGTCCCGGGTTCGATTCCCGACAGGGTTCGGAATTTTAACCATCATTGGTTAATTTCTCTGGCACGGGGACTGGGTGTGTGTTGTCTTCATCATCATTTCATGCTCATCACGACGCGCAGGTCGCCTACGGGAGTCAGATCGAAAAACCTGCATCTGGCGAGCCGAACATGTCCTCGGACACTGCCGGCACTAAAAGCCATACGCCATTTCTTTTCATCGACACTAAAGCGATACGCACCGTACGGGGAAGTGTAGCTTTGATTATAGCGTTGTTACGGTGAGTGTAATCTACTCGTAAATAGCTTCGACGAAGGGAAGATGAAACAATAGTAATGTGCAACCGAATGTGTTGTACGGGCTTTATATATGTAGCTCGCATTCTGGAGATAGCAGTTTCCCAATTTTTATACCAGGCAAATATTAAGGCTGTTATTATGGCCACGGCTCATCTTCCCCAGTCCTCTTCTTTAAACAATAATGACCACCATCACCACCACTTGCCTTTTCCTATCGCATAGTTGCCGTAAACGTATCTGAATTACCGCGACGATTATATATAAAAACCACATACAACCTACTTTTTAGTTTTCACTATTATGTATGTTATAAAGCCCTCTTGACGATTGGGGCAAGTAATTCTGACATGTATGTAGTCAAAGTGTCATATAACTTCATGGAAATCACCCCATGCATAATAAAATATATCGGTTGCAAAGAATTGTATTCAAGTTGACATTTACCGTATTATCCCTTTGTCAGTCTCAAGGAACAAGCGAAATCGTATTTTAAGCTCTACCTCCTCGTACAATTCAAATGAATTGCTGCGGTTCCGCAGCGAGCGACCCACAGAGAGGCCGTCGGACTAACCTTTCTTCCCGGAATCGTCTCAACATGATAATACAAATTACATGTTTCATGGTATATAAACTCTGATTGTGATTTACTCTTCTCATTTGAGGTTAAACAGTGGTCTCGGGAGTGTTTAAACATGACCGTTTGAACATCGGTTTTAGACAGTGCCTAAATGATAAATATTGTATCTGCAATGCAGCAGTCATACTTAGGCATTGTTTAACCGTAGACATCGTCTGAACACCCATCATTTTCAGATATTGAAAGACGTTCCTGGAGACATTTGAGTGGAAATTTTACAAATAGGACTTCCTGGTCACAAAGGTACTTTTTTAAAGAGTGTTATTGCCTCTTCGTCGTCTTAAGCCTCAAGAAGCACGACTCACACGTATTGATGAGATATAGACCGAAGACTAGTTAGATCCCCAACCGTTCGACTGTCAGCTATCGCAGATAGCCTAAACATCAATTAAGAGGCGTACTAGAGAATGAGGATTGAGGTAGCTTCCCACTGCTTTCCTCACTGAGCCAGAAGGTACTCTTATATATCATTCTACGAAGCCCAAAGAGACACACGCATTAAACCAATCCTGCAAGTAACACTTTCACACAGTTTGTTAGAGGGACTGGTTACATAAGAAATTCCAGTACTAGCATCGCTCATAGTTTCCATATCCCCGAATCCCATGGTGCAACAGTTCGAAGAGCCATGGCCTTGCCAAGCGACTGCTGCTCGGGAGATACTGGGTTCGAAACGTACTGTCGGTTTACGTTTCCCAAATGCTGAGGCTGTACCTTAACTATGCCACGGCTACTTCCTTACCACTTCTAGCCCACATCGTCGCTATAACACCCATCTATTGGTGCGACGTATAGCAACTTGTAAAATTAAACAAAAAAGAAAAAAAATAGTAATCAGGTATATTGAGTGGACCAAGAACCAGCCCTCAGATTCAGATGATGATGATGTTTGTTGTTTAAAGGGGCCTAACATCGAGGTCATCGGCCCCTAATGGTACGAAATGAGACGAAATGAAATGACAACATAAAATTCCAAAATCCTCCACTGACCAGAATTCAAAGCATGAGGACGAAGAATGAATGGATGGAGATGAATTTAAAACGATCAGTGGATCTGACCCACAGTGCCTCACTTGCACAGAAGCTGGCACAAAACAATAGTATTACTGACCAATGGACTGCTTCTATAGCATGATGCGGAATCGATTATATGTATAGGCGAAACGGGTCCAAAATCCAGGTCATCAGCCCCTCATAATGGTATTTATCGCTAGGAAAGTAGAACCATGCTATGTGCACTGTTGCGGTACTAATCAAAAGTAGCGGAGACTCGCGGTATTACACACATTATGGTACTATTCACAGGTAGTGTAATGCGCACATGTAACACAGACCTATAATGTCTTGCACACTGCGGCGCTACATCCAGGCAAACAAACCTATAACGGCAACGCAAACCTAAGGCGTTCCTCACGTAAGTGGACTAACCACAGGGACTCGTACTATCCCGTGGAAATACTCACATAGTGGGAACGGAGCATAGGTAAGGCGGAACCATGGTGTCGCTCATCCCATGGTGTTGCTCATATAGGGGTACGGATCACAGGTACTGTAGAACCCTCCTCCTGATTCACACACTGTCGCTACTTATCAGAAACCTATTGCGTACCTAACATAGTGGTACTACGCGCAAGTTAATGCGATCCATGGTGTTCCCTGCGTGATGGTACTAATTACAAGTAGTCTCATGGTTCTAATTGGATCATCCTTTGGTCGCCCCTTTTAGTCGCCTCTTACGACAGGCAGGTGATACCGTGGGTGTATTCTTCATCTGTGTCCACCACCCACAGGAGATTGTGTATTTGGTCCGCGAGAGGTATTTTATTTCCGTCAAATCCGCCGGCAAGCCGGTTAGGACCCCCCTATCCGCCACCTGGGACGCGCCACGTGGGAGTATCACCTCTCCCCCTGCTATGCCTGCTTAGTAGGTTCGTGGCCTCAGATTCAGGTAATAAACTTTGACCTTGTCGGAAATCGAACTCAGGACCTTCGGGTAAGAAGCTGGTAAGCAAAGTAGTTGTCAAAGAATGCGACAAGTTGATGAAAGTAACTACTTTTTTTTTTTTTTTAGAATTTGTTTTACGTCGCACCGACACAGAGAGGTCTTACGGCGACGATGGAAGACGAAAGGGCAAGGAGTGAGAAGGAAGCGGCCGTGGCCTTAATTAAGGTACAGCCCCAGCATTTGCCATGTATGAAAATGGGAAACCACGGAAAACCATCTTCAGGGCTACCGACAGTGGGGTTCGAACTCACTATCTCCCGGATGCAAGCTCATAGCTGCGCGCTCCTAACCGCACGGCGAACTCGCCCGGTAAGTAACGAGTTTGTTGTTGTCTTTACTGCAATATATACTGAACTATGACTTGCCAGGAATGGAACTAAACTTATGACTTAATTATTCACACAAAACTATCAGTCGCAAGAAAAGTATCCGAACACGTTGCTCATACGTATTCTTCTTTTTTGTTTCTTTAGATTATTCTTTCTGTCTCAATCCGTTTATCCTCCACGGTTGGTTTTTCCCTCGGACACAGCGAGGAATCTGACCTGCACCGCCTCAAGGGCAGTGTCTTGGAGCGTGAGACCTTGAGTCTGGGTATACAACTGGAGAGGAAGACCAGTACCTCGCCTAGAGGCCTCACCTGCTATGCTGAACAGGGGCCTTGTGGAGGGGGGAGGAGATTGGAAGAGTTAGACAAGGAAGAGAGCAGGAATCAGCCGTGGCCTTAAGTTACGTACCATCCCGGCATTTGCGAGGAGGAGAAGTGGGAAACCACAGAAAACCACTTCGAGGATAGCTGAGGTAGGAATCGAACACCCTTCTACTCAGTTGACCTCCGGAGGCTGGGTTGACCCCGTTCCAGCTCTCGCACCACATTCCAAATTTCGTGGCAGAGCCGGGAATCGAACCCGGGCCTCCGGAGGGTGGCAGCTAATCACACTAACCAGTACACATATAGGTGAACTTCATTAGATTATAAAAGTTATAGTTGCTATCTGCACCACGCATTATCATTCTCATCACTAAAAGTTGTACCGGGCGAATTGGCCGTGCGTGTAGAGGCGCGCGGCTGTGAGCTTGCCTCCGGGAGATAGTAGGTTCGAATCCCACTATCGGCAGCCCTGAAAATGGTTTTCCGTGGTTTCCCATTTTCACACCAGGCAAATGCTGGGGCTGTACCTTAATTAAGACCACGGCCGCTTCCTTCCAACTCCTAGGCCTTTCCTATCCCATCGTCGCCATAAGACCTATCTGTGTCGGTGCGACGTAAAGCCCATGGCAAAAAAAAAGTTGTCAACCACGACTATAGACAGTTTGAAACAATAATATGGTCGTCATCATCAGTACAGTCATCATCCATTGTCACTCTCATAATTTGGGAATATTAAATATAATTTTAGGCTCCTTGAAACATCGATAATCATGATTATTATCACCATTGTCATTTAAGAAAAGGCTAAGAACACAACAGATAGGGAATCTGCCACCTGCGCGAATGCCCTGAATGTAGATCAGGATTGATTGATTGATTGATTGATTGATTGATTGATTGATTGATTGATTGATTGATTGATTGATTGATTGATTGATTGATACATCTAAGTATTTTTCCTTGTCCTTCTGTTGTTTGAACTACAGGCCAACCAGAATTCGTTCAAAATATTATTCGAACAATTAGTGTATAGTCGAATAACGTTAGATAGAAGGTAGAGAAGAGCGGAGTTAAAGTAAAGATCTATTTCGCAAAGCTAAAAGTTCTCGCTCGTTGTCTATTAACGCTTTCAAGTTTACATTTCCGCATAATTGGGTGCTCTGAGGAGTAATGACGTAACTTTTACTGAACTTCGCGTAGGCTATTCAGGAACTTTGGGAAGCGCGTTTTAACTCTTTGAGAACAATTAAACCAAGAGGCGAATCTTTGATTCACACGCTTGCTGCGGCTTTCAACAGAATTAATTCAGTGAAAAATATAATTATTTTAGCCCGAAACTGATCTAGATTCGTTTTCCAAACACGAGAGTACAGACTTCTGCTTGTGTCAGCTCACATTTTACGGTGGTTGGGTCTCTTATTAAGATTACTAGGGGCTAACGAAACCATCCAATGTTTTGATATTGTACTAAGAATAGGAACATTCACAAGAGTCTACCATTGTGTCGTGAGGAAGGATTTTGTAGGACCAAAACAAACAATTTTTTTTATTATTTCCATCCTTCAGAGAACTTTCAGGATGAGGGAAATAACTATCTGTTATATTCTGGTCACGAAACAGACGCTAATGATGACAATAATGGACGATGCCAGTTGAAGTGAAATGAAAGGAAACTATCTGAGCTTTAACTGGATAATTGGAATAAAAAGTCATCAAACACTCTTCTAAGAATCCGTTTCACTCTTTGGGGAGGTCGATGGTGAGTAATGTAGTATTTACGAAGTGTCACTTTTGTACTTTCTGAGGCCAGACAGTTGCTGATGATGCTTGTTGTTTAAAGGGCCTAACATCTAGCTCATCGACTCCGAATGGTAAGAAATGTAATGTCAATTTAAAATTCCAAAAATTCATCCACTGACCAAAATTTAAAACTTGATGATGAAGAATGAATGGAGGAATATGAATGTAAAATAATCAGCGGATCCAACTCACAATATTCAAACTTTAAAATAATTCCAAAATCAATCCACTGACTACAATTCAAAAACAAGACAGTGAACAATGATTATGAACTTAAAGCTAACAGTGGATCCGACCAGCAATGCACCATCTTCCCAGAAACTAACTTAAAACAATCGCACATACTGAACAAGGGGCTGCTTCCAAAGCACAATCCTGAACCAGTGGTGCTTGTTGACTAAAGGGGTCCAAAGTCCAGGTCAACGGCTCCTCACTGTGGTACTTATCGCTAGTAAAGTAGAATCATGGTATGTCTCATGCAGTGTTACTATCACAAGTAACGTAGACTCACAGTGTTCCTCACATTGTGAAACTACTGACAGATAATGTACTACATACAGGTAAAGCAGGTGTTCCTTACATAGTGATACCAATCACAGGGACACGTACAATCCCGTGGTGTTCATAACATGGTGGGTACTAATCACAGGCAACGCCCAGGCCCGTGGTACTCCTCGAACCCATGATATCCACAACCAGATGCTGAAACACTCCAGCGATTATAGTTTTTTTTATCTGCTTGGGGTGTTCCAGCCGAACCTGGACTGAGGGGTGTCTCCGTCGTAGTGGCGGATACTGTATGCGGGTACTGTAAAACCACAGTGATCACCCCCCCCCCCCCACACACCCATGGTATTCGTCATATAATGGTACTAATCGCAAGAAGAGTCGACTCATGTTGTTCCTCGCGTGATGGTACTAATTGATGATGATGCTGATGCTTGTTGTTATAAGGGGCCTAACACCGAAGGTCATCGGCCCCGATGGTACTAATTAGAGGTAATCTAAAGGTAAGGGTGTATTCTGCCCAAAGGCATGTCCGAACTTCCGCAGAGGTGTGCCTCAGCTAGAGTTTACGTACGGTAGGGTGGCCAGTTTCTTTCCGCTCCACCATTCCCTTAACCCCCACCAACAGCGCGTGGCAACCCATCCAAATCTTGACCACGCCCAATGTTGCTTAACTTCAGATATCTCACGGGATCCGGTGTTTCAACACGGCTATGGCCGTTGACGAAGGTAGTCTCATGGGTCATAATTCAGCACCCCCTTGGTCGCCACTTTAAGTCGCCTTTGACAACAGACAGGGGACACATTCGGTGTATTTTTCATCTGCGTCCCCCACCCGCAGAGGGTTGTGTGATTGGTCTGCGAGAGCTATTTTATTTCGCTCAAGCCCGCCGGCAAGTCGGAGGCCAGATGCATCCCAAACGTATTCGTAAGAAATTTATCATTAAATGCAGTAGGACAAACTATCACAATATATTCTAGAATGGTGAGAAACATATACATTAGATGGCAAATATTACAATTATACTGTTAATTTAAAATCTTTGATCAAAGTCTCTGCAGCATTTGTGAGAAACCAATCGTATGGATATCACAGACGGCGTTTTGAACATTGATTCTTCTTCTTCTTCTTCCTCTTCTTAATTAATCTCTTTACTCTCCAGGGTTGGTTTTTCCCTCGGACTCAGCGAGGGATCCCACCTCTACCGACTCAAGGGCAGTGTCCTGGAGCGTGACACACTGGGTCGGGGGATAAAACTGGAGAGAATGAACAGAACCTCCCAGGCGGCCGCACCTTTTATGCTGAACAGGGTCCTTGTGGGGGGTGGTGGGAAGATTGGAAGGGACAGACAAGGAAAGGGGAAGAAAGCGGCCGTGGCCTTAAGTTAGGTACCATCCCGGCATTTTCCTGGAGGGGAAGTGGGGAACCACGGAAAACCACTTCAAGGTGGCTGAGGTGGGAATCGAACCCACGTCTACTCATTTGACCTCCCGAGGCTGAATGTACCCCGTTGCAGCCCTCGTACCAGTTTACAAATTTCGTGGCAGAGCCAGGAATCCAGCCCGGGACTCGGGGGGTGGCAGCTAATCACAATAACCACTACACCACAGAAGTGGACCGAACATCACTTCTACTTTTATTAAAACGTAATAGTTCATTGCCCATTACTCAATGGGAAACATGAGATGATGGATATCACTTAAGTTCTATGCAGATCAGATGGTGGCACAGGCAAATGCTAGTGTATATTTGCTGTCCCATTAGACGAACAATCCTTTTTCGAAAAGATTACTGGCTGGTTATTTTCAGCCGTATTATTATGGTTTTACACTGCAAGAACTCATTCTAACACAAACAAAACCGCCACTATTTCAATGAAGAGTATATTCTACATTCGTTCGACTGTTGGAGATATCGTGAATAGTGAACTGCCGCTAGTTGGTGAGAAGATTAATGCAACTACTGTGTGTAATTGCAGCGACTGGAACGAGCTCAACAGAAACTAAAAATTAGCGAGCCAAAGTTCGCATCCGTAGTGTAACGGTTAGCCTCTGTGGTGTAGTGGTTAGTGTGATTAGCTGCCACTCACGGAGGTCTGGCTTCGATTCCTGTCTCTACATCGAATTTGGAAACGTGATTCGAGGACTGGGACGGGGTCCACTCAGCCTCGGGGGGTCAAATGAGTAGAAGGAGTTCTATTCCAACCTCAGCCATCCTCGAAGTGGCTTTCCGTGGTTTCTCACTTCTCTTTCAGGCAAATGCCGGGATTGTACCTAACTAAAGGCCACGGCCGCTTCTTCCCTCTTCCTGGTCTATTCCTTCCAATCTTCCCATCACCCACAAGAACCTTGTTCATCATAGTAGATGAGGCCACCCGTGCGAGGTACCGGTCCTTCTCCGCCGTTGTATCACCGACCCAAAGTCTCACGACCCAGGACACTATGCTTGAGGCGGGATCCCTCGATGAGGTCGAGGGAAAAACCAACTCAGAACGGTAAACGGGTTAGGTAAGAAAGTGTAATGGTTAGCACGGGTTTGATACCCGGTAATGCCAGAAATTTAAGAATGTCTGGAAGGCTGGTATGTGGTTAAAATGGTACATGCAGATCACTTCCATAGGGGATGTGTATGCAAAGAGCTGCACCACCTCGGGAGTTTATTTACCGAGCGAAAAATTTTGAATCTCAAAAGCATCCTTCTGTTACGGAATAACGTAAAGCCACCCGGGATTACGCTCACACGTGACACCGTCATGCGCCTTGGTTGGTGAATATTAATGCATCCACAATATTTTCCTGGCATTTTACTTTTAATATTGTCGAATAGGCTTATAGGGTCAAAAGTCCGATATAATTGTCATTATCGATTTAGAACAATGAGCAGTACAAGAATCACTGCCTCATAATGTCGTGTGAGAAGCAGTATGTTACAACGCAGTGGCGTAAATGCGACATTTAGTTTTTTGTTTTCTTTGTTATTTGCTTTACGTCGCACCGACACACACAGGTCTTATTGCGGCGATAGGAAAGGGATAGGAGTGGGAAGGAAGTAGCCGTGGTCTTAATTAACGTACAGCCCCAGCATTTGCCTGGTGTGAAAATGCGAAACCACGGAAACCATCATCAGAGCTGCCGACAGTGGGTTACGAACCCTACTGAAATTGAACTCGTCTCACTTCAATGGGCATAACACGATTTTCTAACATGAATCTTGTTAAATACAGTATGACAACACAGCATGTTCGAGAATTACATGATTCCTTCCTTTGCCGAATTAATAAATGAGATAGGGGAGAGTAATGATAGTACAAGGTGGTGTAAATAATTATGTGTGTAAATAATTTATTTTAGAATTTTGTTTTACGTTGCACCGACACAGATAGGTCTTATGGCGACGATGGGATAGGCAAGGGCTAGGTAAGAGAAGTGGCCTTAATTAAGGTACAGCCCCAGCATTTACCTGGTGTGAAAATGGAAACCACGGGAAACCATCTTCAGGGCTGCCGAGAACGGGGCTCGAACCCACTATCTCCCGGATGCAAGCTTAGAGCTGCGCGCCTCTAACTGCAGGGTCAACTCGCCCGGTACTATATGTGTAAATAATTATGTTTTCAATATGCAGTGTTGCCAATGAAATGAAAATCCACAGCCTGTTTCCAGTCATTTGACCGGCTCAGGAATGGAATGAATGAAGCCCCCATCTAGCGGCGAGGATAGGTATTGTGCCCGCTGTCGAAGCCTGTCGCACTCCTCTGGGGCAATGATTAATGACTTTCAGATGAAATGAAATGATATTGGAGAGTGTTACGGGAATGAAAGGTGAAAGCGAAAACCGGAGTACCCGGAGAAAACCTATCCCGCCTCCGCTTTGTCCAGCACAAATGTCACGTGGAGTGACCGTGATTTGAACCACGGAACCCAGCAGTGAGAAGCCGACACGCTGCCGCCTGAGCCACGGAGGCTTCAATGTTGCCAATATGTTTGAAAAATAATTTTCATAGATATTCAGTTACTGATGATACAGAATAAAATTCGATCATACACTAGTGTCCAAAAGTTAAGCATAAGTTACGAGTAAGCAGGGCAACAGGAAATAGACCGCAAATCGCACGACATATGCACCTACCAACCATGCGTGTTCGCTCTGTATAGAAAAGGAGTGTCCTCTGCTTTGACTAGCTGCAAACCCGCAAGGTGAACACAGCCAGTGCCTGCGCCCCATATTCCCTCACTCGTGTTTGCCCTGTTGTAGTATGCGGAGTGTAGCCTCGTGGTGAACGTGACAACATAATGGCACAACGACGCCATTAGGACCCCTTTTTGCAGGGTAGAATTCTCGGCCGCCTGGAAGCAGGCCAGACACTGACCGAAGTCGCCGTTTCCTTGAATGTGCTACAAAGGGTCATTTCCAGGCTTTGGAGACGATTTCGAGACACAGGAGATATTAGTCGTAGTCCATTACCAGGTCGACCAAGGGTAACCACCCCACAGCAGGACCGATATCTGGCCTTAACCGCCCGACGAATTCGAAGTGCACCTGCAAGACAATTGTCGGCGGAGCTTGCAGCCGTCTCATGGATTGCCTTTCCGGGAAACTGTGTACCGGAGGGTCAGAACAGCAGGGCTGTTTGCTGGACGTCCCTCGGTGTGGGTCCCGGTCATTCCAGCACAGAGACGGGCCGTTTCCTGTGGAGCCGTCAACATCGAAACTGGACCATGGATGAATGGAGGCATGTGCTCTTCAAGAATGAATACCGCTTCAGTTTGCAGAACGATTCCCGTCCCACATTAATCTGGAGAGAACCGGGTAGCCTGATACGACCACAGGAACATTGTTGAAAGGGACCAGTATGTTGGTGGTGGTGTCATGATGTGCGGCGGCATCATATTGAATGGCCATACGGACCTGCACATCTTCATGGGTGGTCCGAGGAACACAGTTAATGCTTGGAGATACAGGGATGATGTACTGAGACCACATGCTCGACTTTTTAGAGGTGCGGTTGGTCCAGAGTTCCTCTTAATGCCAGACCGCACCGCGCTGCTCTGGTGGATGAATTTATGGCTGGGGAAGTCATTCATCGCATGGACTGGCCAGCGAGGTCTGCGGATCTGAATCCGATAGATCATTTCTGGGGTTCATTGGGGAGGCGAATTGTATCCCGTCAGCCTCCACCAAGAACCCTCCAAGACCTTCGCATTTCCCTTTCGGCGGAATAGGATCGACTGCAACAAGGGCTCTTTGACCACCTGATAGAGAGCATGCCACGTCGCTGCGTAGTATGTGTGGCTGTTAGGGGTAAACATGCACCCTATTAATAGCATATTTTGTTATGGAAGACACTGCCAAGTTGTGTTAGTTGTTGTCGAAGATATACCTTAAGCTATCAGAACCTGTCTGACACTGTTTATTTTCTTTTTCTTTTGGACAAGTTTTCTGACGGATGGTGTGTGAGTCAGCTTCCGTGTGTTCAGCAATCCGTCTGATATTCCTATCAGATGTGTGGCCTCGGTTAGTGATTATGGTTACATTTTTATCACACTAGTGCAGATTGACGAAATTTCTGGATATTGCTACAATTTCAATGTATAAATATTTGTGTGCGCTGGAATGTAGTTTTACCAAGAAGCTCGCTCATTTGTAATGATTCTAATTTTACAGAACACGCTACTCACTTTCATAGTTCAGTGTATGAACAGAAGGTTTTTGTCCGCAGGTCCGACTTCAGTTACGAATTTGTGATGAATTTCATGTTGATGCGAGGAACCATAGAATTCACTGGTCTTCGGGTAACAAACATGAGAAGTACGTAAATATTTCTCGTCCACGTTAGAAATAGTTTTCTGCTTCAACTTCAGACACATCTCAATATGGTGCGTAATTGATATAAATTTTAATTATTGCGTTACAGAGTGTTTGAATAAAGTTTTGGAATGAGTTCACTTTCAAATCTGAACAACTAATACTAATGGTTTCACGTTTGTCAGGATTTTTTCGACTGAATACGGTAGTTTTATGCTCAGTCGTGACCTGTGATCACGGTGTCCCAACTTCCTTACTAGAATGAACAATAACGAAAACAAATATATATTACGAAATTACTTTCAGTTCCTTCTTTCATTTCAGCAAGAATCAATTGTGAAAAGCATCGAGCCATAAGTCATTAAAACCAAATTTTAAGTAGTAATCATGCAAAGGAAAATGCGATGATTGTTGCATATGTAACCGTGCAAAACTTGATAAATGCCAGGAACTTTCCTTAGCAAAGAGCCAGAATACACTTGAGTATAATCCTCGATGTTATGACTTGTCGATCTGGTTAGTTTCATGTTTGTAGTAAAAACGAATATTTCGTCATCATAAGACAAACCTACACAAAAGTAGCTGAATCTTCGGATTTGGTTTGACGTGGTGGTTCCGTCTATCCCTACGTTACCTGAATTTTGTATGAATCAAGCGGCCACAGAATGCGGGAGGTGGAATATTTCCTTGCATTCTTAACGCCTGCACCCCCCCCTCCCCTAAGCCGGCAAACAATCAGGAGGATAACGCATCACTCCACCTCCGCATTCTGTCAGCTGAATTTTAAAGAAGATTAAAATTTTTGGTCGAAACCACAGACCAAGATTGAAGTGCCAAGGCTTATAACGTCATAGAGCAAAATATACATGCTACACGAACAGAATTAAAAATATATATTTATGTACGTTGGTTTAAGGATTTATATAACAGGCATTCGAATGCTTAAGAGTCTAAGTAGCCGCTAATTACTCATCTATTAGTTAATGTTATTCATCGTGAAAACGTGATGCCTCAGCTTTCATTGTCATTTATGTTCAGAAAAGATGAACTAAGATAAAGAAAGTGCTTGTCATGCTTTTCTAGGTGAAATAAATTTCATTTTGGATCCGAATTTACTATTATGTTATGCTAGTATGTGCCCGCGGCTTTGCCCCCCGCGTTTATTATTTCAACTGTTAGATGTTTATAAACTATATATTCAAAAGCAAATTAAAACATTATATTTATTAACTCACATCGTTTGGACGTAAATTGAATGAAATACACTATTTTATTTTTATTATATGGTTATTTTCAATCCTTGAGATACCGGGTCGATGGATGGTACAAATAATATTAAAATTATGTAAAAAACCATGTTATATAATACAAAATATATTGTTTCCTTATAGAGCTTCGGAATAAGCTATATTAATGTCCTTCCATTTGGAGGTAAGATATATACTGTATTGTGTTTGCCTTTCGAACTCTTGAACAAACCACGTACAGTTGACAATGGCAAGAGCACCGTTTTCGAAGATGGAGTCCTCGTGCCTTGTTGATGCACATAGCGATACTCAAACAAACGCGGGGACTGCAGTCATCCAAACTGAATCGATATACCCGAAGGAATTATGTGAATCCGAGAGTAGTATAAGTTACGGGTTCTGGAACCACCTCCACCTTCGGCTCTCGGGAGAGGCCTCCACCGCCACCGCGCCGCACGCTCTCGGGAGAGGCCTCCGCCGCATTGACTGCGCTGGCTAAGAGAGCGAGCCTAACCTCACACCACCATTTTGGAGGGGCTTAACTTAACTTTTAATGCGTAAGAGAGCTAGCCTAACCTCATGGGGCTAACCTCAGTTTTACGGTCAGATGCCCTTCCTGACGCTAACTTCACATCCGCCATCCTGGAGGGGTTTAACCTAACTTCTACGCGTAAGAGAGCTAGCCTAACCTCATGGAAGGGCCTAACCTCAGTTTTACGGCTGGATTCCCTACCCGACACAAATTGCACAAGCTGGTGGCTATACACGGCTCGTTATGAGACGCCTTACGGGTGCTTGCGCAAGATGGCGGCTACAGGATGGCGACTCTACATAGCATGTTATGAGACCGTCTAGTGGTGCTCGCACAAGATGGCTGCTGCTCTTATGAGACGCCCTAGGGGAGTTCGCGCAAGATGGTGGCTATGCATGGGCTCTTAAGAAGAAACTAGCTTAGAGGTTACTGCACAAGATGGCGGCTGCTGTTATGCATGCATAAGATTATGCGAAATTCCACGTGCTTTTTTGACAGCTGCCTTCTCTAGTCAACAAAGCATCGTGCTGCCATCTTTACCTACTACTTTTGAAATGTGGTGGCGGCAATTTCTACATACTTTTTTTTGACAAGCTGTCATCCTTAAACAACAAAGCATCATGCTGCCATCTATAGCTATTACCTTTGATGATGATGATGATGCTTGTTGTTTAAAGGAGCCTAACATCGAGGTCATCGGCCCCTAATGGTACGAAATGAAACGACAAAGTAAAAGTTCAAAATTATCCACTGACCAAAATAAAAAATGCCATGAAGAATGAATGAACGAATGAATGAATGATCATGAATTTAAAACAATCAGTGGATCCGACTAAAAAAACTATCATAGTTAATAGTATTACTGACCAAGGGACCACTTCCAAGGCAAATCGAGGATGCTTGGTGTCTAAATGGGTCCAAAATACAAGACAAAGGCCCCTCAGAATGGTACTTATCGCTAGTAATGTAGAACCATGGTATCTGTCCTGTTGCGGTACTAATCAATGGTAGCAGAGACTTGCGGTATTCCACACATTATTGTACTACTCAAAGCTTATGAAATTCGACATTAATACAGACCTATGTTTTTCTCACTCTGCGGCGCCATTCACAGGCAACGCAAACCTATGATGTTCATCACATAAGAGTACTAACCACAGGGACCTCTCCCTATCCCGTGGTATTCCTCATATAGTGGGTACTAATCACAGGTACTGCAAAAGCCGACCGCGTGGTGCTCCTGTGTGCTACTAATCACAAACCTATTTCGTACCAAATATAGTGGTACTACGCACAAGTAAAAGCGACCCTTGGTGTTCCCCGCGTGGTGGTACTAATCACATGTAGTTGCATGGTTCGAATACAACCATCCCTTGGTCGCCCCTTTTAGTCGGCTCTCACGACAGGCAGGGGATACCGTGGGTGTATTATTCGTCTGCCTCCCCCACCCACAGGGGGTGTGTGTTTGGTCCGCGAGAGGTATTTTATTTCCCTCAAGTCCGCCGGCAAGCCGGTTAGGACCCCCCTATCCGCCACCTGGGACGCGCCACGTGGGAGTATCACCTCTCCCCCTGCTACGCCTGCGTAGCAGGTTCGTGGAGCTATTACCTTTGAAATGTTGTGGCGGCAATTTCTACATGCTTTACAAAGTCACGTGCTTTTGACAGCTACCATCTTTAATCAACAGAGCACCGTGCTGCCATCTTTAGCTACTACCTTTGAAAGGTGGTGGTGGGCAATTTCCACGTGATTTTTCGACAGCTGTCATCCGCCATCCTGAAACAACAACGCATCGTGCTGCCATCCTTACAGCACTAAACTTTATGGTTGCTACCTTAGACATGTAGTGGCGGGCAATTTGTAAAATTCCATGTGCTTTTTGACAGCTGTCAGCCGCTATCATTAACTACATGCACATGGCTTACTGCTATCTTGACGGAAGTAAACTTTATAACGCGGGGCATAGCCACGCTGCAAGCAAGCAATCTACCCTTCTCAACTTACTACGATCTTATGGCAAGCTGTCCTCCTCGACATACTTACCGAGCTGCCCTTTTCAACATACTATTATCTTAGTTTTTAAACTAAGCTAAGATGCTCTTATAGATGTCGACCATGGATGATTGCACAAGATGGCGGCTATACAATAGGCTGTTATGAAGAAAGCTAGCTTAGTGACTATTACACAAGATGGCGACTATACATAGGCTGTTAAGGCCTTCCCCTCTGTTAAGGTATATCTCTATCGAACATGCAACACGATGGCAAGAGTGTGCACGTGCTGCAGGGATAACATCATCATAGTTGTGCATGTTTAGACTTGCATATCACAAAAGAAGTGAATGAAACATAACAAAACTAGAATCGAACACTGTACTCGATGTCGTTAACTTCAACATGTGTTCAGAATTTTGATTGATGTGTTCAGAACACTAAATAAGTGATTAAAACATAACAAGACTAGAATAGAACACGATACACGATACAACATGTGTTCAGAACATGTCAGGGGATACCTTTGTTCTAAGAGAAAAAATAAGACTAGAATTCTGAACAGCTTGCGCAAGATAGCGGCTATACATATACTCTTATAATCTCCTTCTCCTCTTCCTGCTCTGTCAAGGCATGGCTTTATGTCTCATTCGAACATATATTGCTATAACAACGCGACCTTTTGGATGAGGCAGTGCACATATCGCGTAGCCAACTCGCTCAGTAAACGATCATATGTATACAGCAAAAGCACAACTTCAATGATTTGCTTAGTGCGAATATCAAAAACTACCGAAACACACTGAGCACATATCGCGTAGCTAACTCGCTCAGTAAACGATCATATGTATACAGCAAAAGCACAACTTCAATGATTTGCCTAGTGCGAAAATCAAAAACTACGGAAACACACTGAGCACATATCGCGTAGCTAACTCGCTCAGTAAACGATCATATGTATACAGCAAAAGCACAACTTCAATGATATGCTTAGTGCGAAAATCAAAAACTACGGAAACACACTGTGCAGATATCGCCTAACTAACCTGCTCAGTAAACGATGATATGTATACAGCGAAAGTACAACTTCAATTATTTGCCTAGTGCGAAAATTAGAAATTACGGAAACACACTGTGCAAACATTGCGTAGCTAAATCGTTTAGTAAACGATAATAAAGCTACGGAAACACACTGTGCACATATCGCGTAGCTAACTCGCTCAGTAAATGGTAATATGTATACAGTAAAGGTACAACTTACTTGATTTGCCTAGTACGAAAATGAGAAACTACGAAAACACATTGCGCACATATCGCGTAGCTATCTCGCTCAGTAAATTATAATTTCACACGGACAAGAATGTTGCGAGATATCACTTACGGATATATGAATTACCTAAGATACTTACATGTAAAGAAGGGAGGAGGAAAAAAAGAATAAATCATAATTATTTCTGCATGCATGCTGTCTCCTCCAAGTTATAAGACAAAATGGAAACACTACTATGAGTTTCTGCTACTTTTTGCGAAAACGTGAACGGAAGTGATATGTCATCTCAGCAAAAATACACATTACCTTGTTCCAGCATACACAAGTCAGACACTTACATTTAGTTTGAAATAAAATGATGGATACTGAGGTTCAAATCCCGATAACTTAACGTCCTGTTACCTGTTACACCTTTGGCGTCGGGAAGGACATCCGGCCGTAATACAGATCCTTATATTTCTTGTAATTACATCTTAGCGTTCTTGTCAGGAAGACCGACGATCGGGCAGGAAAGGGTTAGGAGCGGGAAGGAAATTCCGGCAACTCAGCGTCTCCGAAAACACCAGATTCGATCCTTGCTCAGTTCGGTAGTATTTGAATTTGCTCAGCCTCATGTCGGTAGATTTACTAGCACGTAAAATAACTCCTGAGGGACAGGCAGGGATACCGTAGATGTTGGCTCCCTCTCTTTTTGCTCAACTCATTGCCCGAGGATCGCTTCTTCAACTAAACTCAGCGCCTCGTCTGCGCTCTCTAAGATGCTGCCTCCCTCTCTTTTTGCTCAGCTCAGTGCCCGAAAACCGCTCCCAAAATAACAGGCGGTGGATACCGTAGATGTTGGCTCCCACTCTTTTTGCTCAACTCAGTGTTCTTCTAACACATAAAACTCAGTTCAGCGCCCCGTTTACACCCCTCCAGGTAACGGGCTGGGGATACCGTAGATGTTGGCTCCCTCTCATTTTGCTCAGCTAGTGCCCGAAGATCACTTCTTCAATTCAGCTCAGTCCCCGTCTACGCTCCCTAAGATGTTGGCTCCCTCTCTTTTTGCTCAGCTCAGTGCCCGAGGATCGCTTCTTCAACTCAGCTCAGCGCCCCCTCTACGCTCCCTACGTACAGGCAGGGGATACCGTAGATGTTGGCTCAGCTCAGCGCCTGAGGATCGCTTCTACATGAAACTCAGCTCAGCGCCCCGTCTACGCTCCCCAAGTTCAGAGCTCGAGGATCAGGACATGTTTAGGCCGCATTAGGCCATCTTCAGCTGTCTCAAATTTACTTAAAATTAATATACAAAAAGGTACAAAATATTAATAATATGTGTATTCATATGCTATATTTTTATGTATGCTCAGTCCTCAGCCCTAAGGCTGGTTGGATCCTCAGCAGGTCTGTCATCAGCTGTCATAGATGGCCTAGGCATCACTGAAGAGGCGTGCTAGGGAAATGAGGAGTGAGGTAGTTTCCCGTTGCTTTCTTCACCGAGCCAGAAGTTTCTATTACATATTAGTCTGCCAAGCCAACTGAAATGCATGCATCAACCGACCTTATGAGCAACATTTTCACACCATTCATAGCAGGGACTGGCTGCATTAGGAATGGCATTACTAGGATCGCTCATACCTCAGTCACTTTCATATTGTCAAAGCTAAGGATAAGACTGAGGCAGGTCAATGAAAATAACAAAATTGCTCTAGTCTACAGTATACCAGACGACATAGTGCACTGTAAACACTAGGTCCCACCAGCATTATAATTTAAAATAAGTGCATGCTGAATGACAGTCAGATGAAGAAGTCGCTTGATGTAATGTGATGAAGTCAGAACAGTAGTTTTTTTGTAATAAATATCGATGATGTAATTAATAGTTTCCCCTGTTCTTAAAATTCGTTTCATGTAAAAATAACAGTTGCTTCAGAAAAATTGTTGTTCCACTTAATATAAACACTTCTAGGATGACTACTGTGGTGACTATCACTTTGGGGAGGGGTCACGTTACCGGAGTGTCCGATGTTCCCTTTGTCTTTTCTTTTCTTTTTGTCCTTTAAATTTCCACGTATAAACATACTGTTTCTAACATTCATTCCAGGCTATTCTTTATCTGTTCAATTCCTAAATCATCTAAGTGTTAAAACTGGTTTATGATGTTTTCCAGGCACTGCTTTATTTCTGATTTCTCTGCGTTATGCAACTTTTGTATACTGTATGCATCAGAAATAAGAGAAGATTACAATAAACAATATATTCTCTTCCTGATCTGTGGTTTCCGAGACATGGGAGACGGGTATTGCCTCACCTTATGTTATAAAAACATCTAAAATATCATGAATTTGTAAATGTAGATTAAATTAATTTGATGCCAGGCAGACCATTGGGTGGAAATCAACTACAGTCCGGCCATGTTGCGCGATATGAAATCTAAGAGAAAAACGAAAAATGTAAATAAACGCATATGTGTTGACTAGGTGGAACCAATATACTAGTTTTTCAACTTACGCTTTTCTTGGATAAAATTATAAAAATAATTTAATTGTATTAAGTCCACCTCTTCAATACAATACAAATTATTGCCATTTAATAAAGGGTCTGTCTAAAATACTACATAGTAGGACATATTTTGACCTGAGTTCATCTTGAGATTAAAATAACACAAGGATGAAAACATGTATAAAAATAGTGATAAAAAACTTAAATGAAATAAAATAAAATTAGCAATTGCAAAAAAAATTCATGCTTAAAATGTTCATTGCCGACTTGTTATAAGACGAATCTAGGTGTAACAGGGCCTGGTTCCAACCGTGTTTACTGCAACTATTGATAGGCTGGAGAAATTATTTAAAAATTATGAGGAAAGTTAAATCCTGGTTACATTTGTATTCTCTGTTCCAGAAGTTACAAACCGATAGCATTTGGCAATCCTCACAATTTTAAAGTATTCCTCCAGCCAATCAATACTTGTGGTATACATGGTTAAACCCACACCTGTTACAACTGAAGACCACACAGAAAGAACAGGTTAAGTCCAATTCTACCAAAAATGAGTTATTAGCATCACTTTATAGTGCGATGGGTTTGCTTCCGACGGAATAATGTCAAGTGGCAGAAGTGGGTTTAGTCACAGATACTTGAGTAGAACGATAAGGAGTACACGGAAAGAACGAGCCAATTCCTACTCAAATTGCTAGTGTTAAAAAGAACGTGCTTTTTGTTACGGAACTCCCTTCGTTATCCTTTCCACTGCCCCTTACTTCCTTGTTTTTTTACTGTGCCACATTCACTAGTTTGTGATGATTCCATAAAGAAATATTAACCAAATTGCTTTATTAGTTCAGGAAATACAACAGTCCGGCTCCTAGCTGAATGGTCAGCGTCGTGGCCTGCAGTTCAGTGGGCCCGGGGTTCGATTCCTGGTCGGGTGGAAAATTTTAATCTGGTCTGGTTATTTCTCCTAGCTCGAGGCTGGGTGTTTGTGATCGTCCCAACACTCTCCACTTCATGCACACACAACACCTTACACTACCAATTACCACAGAATCATGAAATAGTGAATATATCCCCTACATAGGGTTGGCATTAGGAAGGGCATCCGTCCGAAAATCAAGGCCGAATCCACAGGTGTGCCACAGTTCACACAGCAGAAGAAGGAGAATAAGTACAAGAACTACAGCAATTTGAATGGAGAATGAACAAAGACACATACGATTGACAGGCAGAAAATAATTACAGACAGATAGACGTACAGACACGAGGAGTCGAATTTCATTAGTTAATTATGTATTAAGTGCACATATTAGATGGCAATAATAGCACAGTAATGTGTAGAATTTGGGTAGCAGGTGGGGAAGCTACTGCTACGACCTGTCCGTGTGCGGACCGACGTGATACGTGCCGTCATCGAGCAGCTCCTGAATGAAGATAGACGATGGACGCTACTGGGGTTAGAGAGGGCAAGTGGTATCCAGAAACGCACCGTTCAGAGGATATTGCGTAATGAGCTGCAACTGCGCAAAATCGCATCGCGGTGGGTACCGCATGCACTGACGGAAGTTCAAAGGTGTGTGCGCTATGCAATATGCTCCGACCACCTTGCACGCTGGCAACAGGACGGCTATCAATTCTTGTCACGAATAATCGCCATCGATGAATTTTTAGCCAGGGCATACGAACCAGAAGTGAAACGTCAGTCCGCGGAGTGGCGACATGCTGGACCACCAAGGAGGCAGAAGTTTCGTCAGAATCCTTCCCCAGTCAAATTGATTGGTGATCGTCGCGTATGACGTCAGGGGTGCCATTGTTTGCCACTTTGTTCCACATGTCAGAGCAATGACCGCACAGTACTTCAGCAGTACTACAGGGACTTCCTGGTGCGACAGGTACGACGTGGCGTTCGGGGGAAACGTCCAGATCTTGTGGACAATGCAATAATCCTGCACGACAATGCAAAACCATATAAAGCAGAGTGTGTAGGGCAGCTACTGCGACGTTGGGGATGGGAAGAATTGGAGCACCCACCGTACTCTCCCGACATTTCGCCCTGTGACTTTGATCTCATTCGAAAGTTTAAGGAACCACTACGTGGTAGGCGGTTTGCAGCATGACAGGACATTCCTAATGCTGTACGCCAACAGGTGACCCGATTCACACATGGTGCGGCAAATGCTGAGGCAGATAGTATTCAGCACCTCACACATCGTTGGCAGCGTGTGGTGTCAGTACCAGGGGACTACTTTGAGGGTCTTTAGGCCCAGGTTTGTCATGTCAACTTTATGTTTACTGTGTTGTCATTCTTTTGCACCGGGAAGGCCATATTGTCCTGTATACTACCGTAATAAATTAGTGTGTTTCGATATTTCAGTGCTATTCATTGTCCACACATGTAGTTAACACCTTGTACTTTCGTCTGCATATGTAACATTTTCCAACCGGACTGGTATCTTCAAGAAAAAAATAGTTGCCATGACTTTTGCCCCAACCCTCGTAAAGTGGACCGCCTATTTCCGAGTGGTCTTCAACAAAATTGAAGCAATGAACATTTCTAAACATGGGTTTTATTGCAGTTGATAATTGTATTTAACCTCATTTAAGTTTTCTAGGTATCACTATTTTTATACATGATTTCATCCCCGTGTTATTTTAAGCTGAAGATGACCTCTAGGCTAGGTCGGAACGTAGAATGTAGAATTTAAGACATTTGTATTGAATAGGTGGAATTAATACAATTAAATTATTTTTAGAATTTTGTCTCAGATATTTAAAGTCAATTCTTTTTTAATCTGTTTACCCTACAGGGTTGGTCTTTTCCTCGGACTCAGCGAGGGATCCCACATCTACTGTACCGTTCAAGGGGAGTATCCTGGAGCGTGAGACATTGGGTCGGGAGGATACAACTGGGGAAAAGGACAAGTACCTCGCGCAGGCGGCCTCAACCGCTATGCTAAACAGGTGCCTTTCTAAGGGGGGGGGTTGTTGGAGATTGGAAGGGATAGCCAAGGATGAAGGAAGCGGCCGTGGCCTCAGGTTAGGTACCGTCCCGGCATTTACCTGGAGGAAAGGTGGGAAACCATAGAAAACTACTTCGAGGATGACTGAGGAGGGAATCGAACCCCATATTGCACCCATAAGCGAATTTGCCTAATTAATTTACAATTAAATGTTGAATATTTCGCATATGAGATACCACAGTAGGTGGGAAACTAGCAGTCACAAAGGAACTTTCTGGCGCCAGTCAGACTGCAAGTAGAATCCATGAAACTCTTCTCTAAGCACGGCCAACTTGTAAACCAACCTAAGGGTTCCTTCCAATAAATTTTATGACACCGCCCAGGAGTGGTGATTTGCAGTTTGGTTCTCACGAGAAAAGCACGCATTGAGGCCTGACCTACTTAGCTAGGACAGAAGGGACAACGACAATAACCGCCAATCCTTGGGAGGAAGTGGAAGTACCCACGTTTGGAAGAGCGCGAAAGTCTCAGCCAATCAGAAAATTCTAAATTTGAATGAACTGTCACAGCGGGAAATCTACAGTCAGTATTTCGCGATCTGAAGCACGGTGTGGTGGTGAGAAACAGTGTCCTGATTTCTTTATAATATTTGGTGAATTATCAGTGCGAATCTGTGGTTAATTAGTGCCTAATTAATAAAATTTAACTTCACACGGAGGAGTAAGAGGGCCCAGGAGAATAAGCTGTCATGGCGGGATGGAGCCATCCACCGGAAGAAAATAACACCAGTGACGCGCGTCGTCGTGTGGATTATCCTGTGATCATTTCCCGCGGCGCATTATCACATGTGAGTCAGACAAAATTTAGGAAGTTCTGCATATAAATTTTGAAAACTATAACCTACGGATGTACGATAAAGCGCTCCCGAGGACTAGATTATTACGCCACATCCCTTCCACGGAACTATTTTCCAAGTGGCGGGAGGACTCTTTACAAAACCCAGCGACCAGAGGGTTGAACTCTCAGTTGTTGTCTTGAATATTCTCAGTGTGTTTCTTGAATCTTCAGTTGTTTTAAGTACTCTCGATGTGTCTTCAGAATTCTCAGTGTTTCTTGAGTTTTCGCAGTGATTCTGTAATAGTCTCAGTGTATCTACGTTTGACAGAGTGTGTCAGCAAAGTCATTTAGTCAGCTTTACTTTTGGCTGGTAAGAAAGCGATTAGACACTTGTAGGCATTTTTAGAGAGCCTTGTATTATTTATTTGGAAAATGAACACTTTAACAGACTTTTACTGTAAATGCAGAGAGAACAGGCAAGGGCTACACTTTCAACTTAATTAAACTCACATTACGAGTAGAGAGGAACAAGTCCATGTTTTCAGCATATTTACATAAAAACATCTCTACCCAGCGGGTAGTGTTACATGTGATATCAGCATAAATATTCTCCACAACATAAACTGTATTTTAGCTTGTTTCTACCATTCAATAAACTGTTTTAACAAGCGAGATATTTACGGCCAGAAACTAGTAAAGACAGACAGGGAGGAGATTGACTTTCTTCAATGAAGGCCGCAGTAGTAAACCGTGAGGAAACAGTTATGTCCCGGTGGGGTTAATGTTCTGTAAGCTGCAGTGTAAACAAAGCTGAGAGACCGGCGAGCAGACCAGCAGGTGATTTCCAGGTAGATAGCGAGACGACCGTCCAACACAACAGGAGTCTGCAGTGGTAGCATCTAACTTTCACTGGAGTGAGAGAAATGCGAGTGTTTTATGCTAATATAAACGTGTGTCACGGCATGGCAAAAATGTGTCAAATTTGCGTGTGTAAAAATCTGGAATACCACATCAGCTTGAAGATGGAATTCTAATTTCACCATGACCGAGGCCGGTGGGTGAGCCAGCCTGCCTCCATCACACAGGTATGAGCATCGATAAATAATGTAAATAAATATGTAGGACCGTGGCTAATCGATGATCAATGTAGTTTAGAGTATTAGGTAGGATTGTAAATAATTCACGGTTGATTTGATAACTATAGTATAATAATAATAATAATAATAATAATAATAATAATAATAATAATAATAAATATAATAATAATAATAATAATAATAATAATAATAATAATAATAAATATAATAATAATAATAATAATAATAATAATAATAATAATAATAATAATAATAATAATAATAATGTTGCACTTTCAGCTAGGATTATTTGTGCACTTTGTTTAGGTAGATGTTTGTTTGCGTGTTGTTGGTTTATTTCTGTAGTATGTCACTTTGACAGTTAGGCAGCTATGATATTTGATCTATTGAGTGTAATGCCGTTTTATTATTATTTTCATCATGTTATTAGATCGTCGTTTTTTTGAGTCACTTTTTGTTGGAGTTTTGATCTTGTAGACGCCGCCGCGATGATTTCAATGTTTATTTTGCTATGTTTGCGCATTTCAGTTTGTTTTATCTGTGGAATCATCCTTCAGATGACCGGTTTTGATTGTACCTATCCCGTGTATTTTGCGACGATTTTTGGTAGACGCGAGTATTTTATTTCTGTGTAGTTGCGGTTACGCATGTTTCAACATCTGTGTTTTGAGAGGCAATCTCGTCACTTTTTTTTATATTTTAAGAAACAGTGAGTGCCGTTGATGAGTCAGCTCTGAGATTTTTGTGATGTGTTAAGCAAAGAATGATCGAGAGATCGAGCTAGATGATTAATATCCCTGATGATCTACGTTGATAATGGAAATATGATTTGGACCATGTTATGAATTGTTGTAAGAAGTCGTAATGCGCACGACAGATATTTTTGCCCGCCGGATACGAGCGAGGCCGTATTGTGAGAATAATGAATAATAATGACGTCGAGAATTAATGGGTAAATAGAAATGTGAAATGAAGAATTTAACCACGAGTGTTAAAGGTGTTACGACATGGGTTATGATAGTAGGCAGAAGCCTGTATTTGTTTAAATAATTCCAGGGAAAGTAGATGCTCGGCAAATAATGCTAGCCAGTGTACAATGTGAGCAGAGCGACGAGTCAATGTGTTTTGAATAATCATGTAGAATCACGGATGACGTGAAATAACAGTAATTTGTCCATCAAGGTTAAATAGTATGATGTCCAGTCATTTATCGTCTGAGGTTACAGATTGCCGTCAAATTCACAATATTTATATTTTTTGCTACTCGCAGCGGGGTATATTTTTCTGGAGACTCCGATTTTATTTTGCGCACTTCCATCCTTATTAATTTCCAGTAGGCCGCGATGGTGGGATCTAGTTTGTTTATTTGTTTTTCATTATGATTGTACTTTTTACCGTTTATTTATGGGACGTAAGCGTATGTGAATTATTTATATTTGATTTGATGTAAATAGATAGGTGTAGATAGGCTAGTTTTGATTTCTGTATTTTCTTTGTCGGAGCAGTGTTTCTCCGTTAATTAATGTAATGTTGTAAATAAGATTTCAGATGTTAGGTTTATGGATCATCGATTATGTCACAGTCGAAACTATAGTAGTGGTATGCTCATACCAGGCATTTATGTAATTACCAAACTTTCCTTTTAAAATCCACTACATTTTATTCTGAAATGAAGCGATCCTTAAATAAATAAATTGTATAAACTGCCGCAATGAACGAGATAAACAAGATGGCATCTGCCTCCATCTAGTGGTGGTACCACAAATGTGAGTTGATAATGAAATGCAGTCAGCGGCAAATTCAATAGAAATTGTAATGTACAAGGATCGCTATCATTTGAAATGTTAACATCAGGCACTTGGCCTAAATTTTGGTTTATTCTTAAGAAGTCCAGTCTATCACAGGTATGCAAGTGAAGTTTAAAAATTTAGATGAGTGGTTGGATACACTCAGATTGATGTTTCAATAATTTATTTTGTTTAATCATGAGGTGTTGAATAAGACAACGGTTATGTAGGAAATGAAGTGTGATGTTCATGGCTGTTTTCTTCGAATTATTTCCTTATGTGATACACTTGCTTAGTGCAGTCCATGATTATTTAAATTTGGGTATTTTACCAAATGAGCCACATGTGTTTAAACATTTGATAACTCCTATGAGTCAGTGGATTGATGACGTAACAAATTTAATTTCACTTTATTATGAGACAACTACTTTAAATTTATTTTTGAGAAGTATTATCTACATAATGTAATTCTGTATTCCAAGAAGGTGGTCTTTCTGACCAGAGTTTTAAATTGAGTCATGTTATTAACTTGAGGACAGTGTCAGCTGAGTTTGGAATAATTTTAATTAAGGTGTTTGACCTTCAGTCAGTTTATTAGGCAGATTATGATGTTTTGTAAGGCAGATCCTCAACCTTTAATGTTTTATTAGTCTCATTTATTTCATTTTGTTTACATTTTCACTAGTTCAGCTTACGTTCATTTTAGCATTTTGCATTTTATTCAATAAATTAGCCTTTTATTTAAATTTTAATTCAGTCTTTGGGTACCGTCATTTTTAGTTAGTTTCCCCCCTCTTTTCATTTCCTCACTCCTTGATCAGCGGGTGGCCTCTCCGGGGATAACGGACGGGCACGACTGAGGAAGAAGAGTCTAAATGCAGCGGTGAGTATTATTTACATGTCATCTATTACAGGAGCAGCCGGCGCACAGAAGAAGGAAGGGATCACCGCAGTTGTTGCCTTGAAAAGGGCACAATATACTCAGTTGACCTCCCGAGGCTGAGTAAATCCCGTTCCAGCCCTCGTACCACTTATCAAAAATGTGGTTGAGCCGAGAATCGAACCCGGGCCTCAGGAGCTGGCAGCTAATCACTCCAACCACTACACCACAGAGGCGGAATTTAATGTTAATACGGAACCCAAATGAAGTTCATTACTGATGATGATGATGATGATGCTTGTTGTTTAAAGGGGCCTAACATCGAAGGTCATCGGCCCCTAATGGAATGTGATAAACGACATGAGAGATGATGTTAAAATTTTAAAAACATATCCACTGACTAGAGTTTAAAAAATGATGGAGAAAAATGAGGGTGAGATTAAAACAATCAGTGGATCTAATACGCAATGCCTTATTTTCTAATAAAATAAGAGAAATTACAGGAAAACAAAAGAATAAGGCATTGCCTGCTAGTACATAATTTACGAGAGACGTTAAAATAACACATTAAAATACGCAAAACAAACTAAAATTAAGTCAATAGGATAAAAGCGAAAGTGACACAAAACACACTAAGACAAAGGACAGCATTACACACGAGAAAACAGTCCACTATCCCTCATAAAGCGGATGACGAGGTCTGCTGACTGCTCGTCATCACGCAAGATAAGGGAGATAGTACTCGGAAGGTTAAGACTACGGCGCAGATCGACCAGGTCCACACACTCCGTAAGGATGTGCACCACGGTAAGGTGGTCGCCGCAGGTACACACCGGAGGGGGTTCTCCTTTCAAAAGATGCGTGTGAGTCAAGATACCGTGGCCGATCCGAAGACGACATAATACCACGGCTTCCCTCCGCGAAGCCCGAAGGGAAGTCCTCCATACCTTCGTTGTTCCTTTTATCGCTCTCAGCCACTCCATCTCCCAATGGGACATAACAAGATGTCTCAGCTGGGAGCGAATATCACTTACTGGAACCTGGAAAGGCAACGTGGGCAGTGTAACTGCCTCCTTGGCAGCCTGATCTACTAACTCGTTTCCCTCTATGCCCATGTGGCTTGGGAGCCACAGAAATGTGATTCTGGTGCCAGCATCCCAACACCCGGCCAGCAGGTCCTGGATTAGCTGCACCAGAGGGTGCCGAGGGAAACAGGTATCTATAGAATGGAGCGAACTCAAGGAGTCGGTACACAGAAGAAAGTGTCGGCGCTCATTGTACAGTGCGTACCGCAGAGCCTCATAGATAGCATAGAGCTCTGCTGTGTACACACTACAGGTTGCCGGAAGAGCAAAAAGGAACCTATCATTGTTAACAACGAACGCACAGCCCACCTTCGTATCTGACCTTGAACCATCCGTGTAGACGACGACTGAACCTGGATAGCGGCCAACAACGGACAGGAAGAGCCTCCGATAAATCGAAGGGTCCGTGTTTCCCTTTGGACCAGTGTGCAGATCCAGGATTACTTCAGGTCGTCGTACGACCCACGGAGGTACCCCACTTGGTTGTCTGACAAGGCAAGGAACCGAAGGTACGTCAAACAATTCGGAAATGTTATCCAAGCGTATCCCAACCGGCCGCGTCGCTCGAGGACGAGCAGCGTACAGCAAACGGTTGCCATTGTTGAACACGCAAGGATAGCTGGGATGAAGTGGCATCTGTCGCAAATTTGCAGCATATGTAAGTAGAAGTTGCTGGCGCCTCAGGTGTAAAGGCGGCACACCAGACTCAGCGACCAGGCTAGCGATGGGGCTTGTACGAAAAGCTTCCGTCGCCAACCTAACCCCGCTGTGGTGGATACTGTTCAGCTTCGCAAGAACGCTTGGTCTTGCGGAGCCATATGCTGCACTGCCGTAGTCTAACCGGGATAAAATGTGTGCCCGATAGAATCGCAGGAGCACCGCGCGGTCAGCCCCCCAAGAAATGCTGCTAAGAAACTTAAGGATATTAAGCTTCCTAGTGCATTGCACTTTTAACTGCCGCACGTGTGGCTCCCACGATAATTTACTGTCAAAAAGGAGCCCAAGAAATCGGTAGGTGTCAACAACTGGAAGAACGACATTACCTAGATAAAGCTCAGGATGAGGGTGAAGTGTACGTTGACGACAAAAGTGGACAACGGAGGTCTTTGCGGCAGAAAACCGAAAGCCATGTTCGAAGGTCCACTTCTCCACCCTCCTAATAGCTTGCTGTAACTGTCGCTCTGCGACTGCCATACTGCACGAGCTATAGTGCAGAGCAAAATCATCCACATATAGGGACGGTATGACGGCTGGACCAGCAGCCGCGACAATACCGTTTATGGCAATCGCGAACAGAGTGACACTAAGAACCGATCCCTGTGGTACTCCATTTTCTTGAACGTGGTATTGCGAATATGTCCTCCCTACTCGGACACGGAATAGACGGAGGGACAAAAAATTCGCAATAAATACCGGCAAGTTACCTCGGAATCTCCATTGATGCAGGACTGAAAGGATGCCATATCGCCAGGTGGTGTCGTAGGCCTTCTCCAAGTCAAAGAAGACAGCAACCAAATGCTGTTTGCGGAGAAACGCATCCTGGATAGAGCTCTCCAGGCGTACCAAGTGGTCTGTGGTGGATCGAGCGGCTCGAAATCCACATTGGTACTCGGACAAGAGTCCTTGTTTCTCCAGACACCACACGAGTCTGCGATTTACCATCCTCTCAAAGAGCTTACACAGGCAATTTGTAAGACAAATCGGTCTGTAACTTCCTGCATACTTAGGATCTTTGTCAGGCTTGAGGACAGGGATGACTATGCCCTCTCGCCACTGAGACGGAAAATCACCCTCTGTCCAGATTCGGTTGAACACACGAAGGAGATATAGTAAACTATCATCACTAAGGTGTTTCAACATCTGGTTATGGATGTTGTCCGGTCCAGGAGACGTGTCCTTGCAAAGCGCTAATGCGCTGCGGAGTTCCCACTCCGTAAAGGGCACGTTGTAGTCCTCTGAAGCTTGGGTGGCAAAACTAAGGTGATGACGTTCAGCCTCCCGCTTCAGAGGGAGGAAATCAGGATTGTAATTCCCGGAGCCAGAGACATCCGCGAAATGACTAGCGAGATGATTAGCAATCGCAAGGGGATCAGTGGCGACACTGCCTGCAATGGAAATTCCCGGTACAGCAGATGATCCTTGAATACCCGAAAGTCGTCGAAGTTTCGTCCACACTTGAGATGATGGAGTATGCGACGTCATGGACGACACATATCTCTCCCATGAAGCCTTCTTACTTTGTCGAATAAGAACTCGCGCCTTAGCGCGGAGTTTCTTAAATGTTACCAAGTTGGCCACAGTAGGCTGTCGACGGTAACGTTTATGAGCGCGGCGGCGTTCTTTGATGGCTGCTGCTATTTCATCGTTCCACCAAGGAACGAGTTTTCGGCGAGGAGCCCCCGAGAAAAACGGAATGGACTCCTCAGCAGCAGCAAGAATAACTTGGGTGACGTAAGTTATTTCCTCGCCGACGGTCCGCCTGACATCATCGTGAAAGACAGCTAGTGATGTGTACTTTGGCCAATCAGCATGTTTAAGAATCCATCGAGGGGGAGCCTCGACGGGTTTATGTTTCAACAAAGTAAGAATAATGGGAAAATGGTCACTGTCACAGAGATCATCGTGTGCATTCCACCGAAACAGTGGAACCAACGTTCGGCTGCATAGACTTACGTCTATGCGAGAGTATGTGCCGTAACGTACACTAAAGTGAGTTGGTTCCCCTGTGTTCAAAATACATAAATCCAGATCTGTTATAAGTGTTTCCAACTCTCTTCCTCGGGGACAAGGCGTCTCAGAGCCCCATATGGGGTGATGGGCGTTAAAATCGCCCAATAAAAGGAAGGGTGGTGGAAGCTGATCTATAAGATCAGCGACATCATTGATGTTCAGATGCTGGCCGGGTGGAAGATAAACATTACACACTGTTGCTATGACAGGCAGCGAGACGCGAACAGCTACAGCCTCTAGAGGGGTTCGTAATGGAACCTCTTCGCTGTAGCTATCAGAACGTACAAAAATGCCAACGCCTCCGGAAGGCCGGTGAGCATAGTATCGTTCTGTCGAGTGTAGTTTGAAATTCCTCAAGACCGTATGATGACCAGGTCTGAAATTGGTCTCCTGAATACAGACTATACTCGCTGCGTACTCACTAATAAGCTGACGTAACTCAGCAAGATGCCTGTCATAACCATTACAATTCCACTGTAACAGTGTCATAGTGTGGACTGTAAAAGGAGTGTTAGGTTATGAGCGAAAAGTGCTCGTTAGCCTAAACACTATCTAATTCTACATCCGTAGATGTAGAGGACAGCGCGACATCCATCCCGTCATCAAAAGATGGCAGGGGTGCCGCCCAGAACTTCGACAAATTTCGGGCACGAGGGGGTCCCCTACGAGGAGAGCGCGCAGGTTTGGGAGCAGGAGTGCCTCCTGGCGCAGACTCATACCCTCCAGATGGGGGGCATGATTTCTCCTTCGCAGGGGAAGGCCGAGAGCGCTCAGAACGGGCGCTCTTCTTCCCCTTCTTTTTTTCACGTTTAGACGGGCTGGGAGATGGTTTCCCAGCCCTGGTCAACGAAGCCGCCTCCGCCGGCTGGGGCACGACTTTCGTCGACCTCCTAGGGGGGGAGACTTAGTCTTCCCCCCTTGCTGTGCCGGCTGGGAGTTCCCAGCCGGCACAGACTTCTGGTTGGTCGAAGGTGGGGTGGTCCCCCCCTTCGAGCTTTGACTATTTGCGACGTTGCTGGGAGCAGCAACAGTCGCCTTGGGCACAGCGGTCTGGACAGGTGTCTTGGTCGTAAATGACGAACCTGGAAGACTCTGAGCTATCAAGCTATAGTCGAGTGTACGGGCAGGTGTATTCATAGAATGAAACTTACGGCGCGCTTCCTGGTAGGAAAGACCATCCAGGGTCTTGATCTCCTGGATCTTCTTCTCACTCAGGTATGTCGGACAATTCCGATCCCGAGGAGAATGAAAACCGGAGCAGTTAGTGCACTTGTATGGAGTTGTGCACTCCTCCGCGCCGTGAGCTACTCGTCCACATGTACCACATACAGCCTGATTCGAACAGCGAGATACCATATGTCCGAATCGCTGGCATTGATAGCATCGCATAGGAGGCGGGATGTACGGCCTCACATCGCAACGATAAGTGGTTACCTTGACTTTCTCTGGTAACACTGACAACTTGAAAGAGACAATGAAGGCACCAGTGGCAACGTCTTCACCGTTGACCTTGCGCGTAATGCGCCGGACGTGTGTCACGCCACGGTTCTTCATGTCTTCCATCAACTCGTCGTCAGTGTTCAAAATAAGGTCGCGGTGAAAGATGACTCCGCGAACCAGGTTCAAGGACTTATGCTCCTCCACTTTGACGGGGATTTCGCCAAAGTGCTCGCACTTAAGCAACTGATCAGCTTGCAGTGCTGTACGAGTCTTCATAAGCAAACTACCGTTGCGCATTTTCTTAAGTTCCTCCAGTTCGCCATAGACGCCTTCGATGTGCCGACTAAAAAGGACCGACTTCACCAGCTTAAAATCGTTCCCATCGGTTCTGGTAGCGACCAGAAACCTAGGGAAGCTGGATCCCATTCCTTCACGCTGCGCATGTTCCCAGGGAGTTGAACCTCTCAGGGAAGCAAAAGTTAAAGACTTAGGTGGGCGACCACCTTGAGAGAGCAGACTTCGTTTGGAAGCCATGCCCGATAGCATCCTCCCCGAATGCCACCCACTCCGATCAGGGGTCTCTGTAGCCGAACCAAGCAGCCAAGGCAATACCCACCTGGTCATAGCAGGTACTGCCCGGGGTCCGATGTTGGACGATGCCTAATACGGCATGACTGAGGCAATGAGCACTAGGACTCCCTTCCTCCAGCCACCCGCAATAACATGTACCCCATAGCGTTTACAGAGCACTAAATATAGAGAAAAAAATAAAAATAATTAATAATAATATGTCCTTCTGGCATTCGGCTGTGCGGGGACCTGCGTTGTCAGGCGGATACCACTGCCCGGGTACATGATACTCCCACCCGCCGCGTCCTGGGTGGTTGCTGGCACGGGCTTTCGAGCGTAGTCGCACACATAGGAGCTCCATCGCCGGGCAGCACGCACATCAAATTTTGAATGGTCTACATCTGACCCTCGGAAAAATAATAAAAAAATAAAGAGGGGACCATGGCCACAGGACCCTTTAAGTCGCCTTCTACGACAGGCAGGGATTACCTATGGATGTATTCAGCCTCTCCCATCCACAGGAGGTCCATCACATTATACCAAACCGCAATCCATGTCCGCGCCAAGGTCGCCCCTTTTTGTCGCCTCTTACGACAGGCAGGGGATACCGCGGGTGTATTCTGCATGTGTGTCCCCCACCCGCAGGGGGTAGTGTGTTTGGTCCGCGAGAGGTATTTTATTTCCCTCAAGTCCGCCGGCAAGCCGGTTAGGACCCCCCTATCCGCCACCTGGGACGCGCCACGTGGGAGTATCACCTCTCCCCCTGCTACGCCATCGTAGTAGGTTCGTGGAAGTTCATTACTTGTCATGCTTTTGTCATGAAAAAGACATAAAAGAAAATTCTGAGACGACGTTCCTCTTAAAGTGAATAAAAATCATAATTATTAGGAAAAATACAGCCCGGCTGAGTGGCTCAGCAGGTTGAGGCGCTGACCTTCTAAACCCAAGTTGGCAGGTTCGATCCTGGCTCAGTCCGGTTGTATTTAAAGGTGCTCAAATACGCCAGTCTCGTGTCGGTAGATTTATTGGTACGTAAAAGAACTCTTGAGGGACGAAATTCCGGTACCCCGGCGTCTCCGGAAACCGTCAAAAGTAGTTAGTGGGACATAAAAACAATATCATTATTATTAATTAAGAAGAACAGATTTAATGCAACTTTAAATAAATGTATACAATGCTGTCTTATGTGACATTGAAAATCAGAAAAATTCCTGGTCTTAAAATGCATTAAATAAGAAATGTTTATGGTACATACACTTAAAAACTATATTCAACTTCATGGTCTTATGTAAAATGAAAATCCACAGCCTGTTTCCAGCCATTCGAACGGGTCAGGAATGGAATTAATAAAGGCTTTATCTAGCGACGAGGATGGGAATTGTGCCGGCTGACGAAGCCTATATTCAACTTCATGGTCTTATGTAAAATGAAAATCCACAGCCTGTTTCCAGTCATTCGAACGGGTCAGGAATGGAATTAATAAAGGCTTTATCTAGCGACGAGGATGGGAATTGTGCCGGCTGACGAAGCCTGTCGCACTCCTCTGGGGCAATGATCAATGACTGACAGATGAAATAAAAAAAATATTGGAGAGTGTTGCAGGAATGAAAGATGAGAGGGAAAACCGGAGTACCCGGAGGAAAACCTGTCCCTCCTCCGCTTTGTCCAGCACTAATCTCACATGGAGTGACCGGGATTTGAACCACGGAACCCAGCGGTGAGAGGCTGGCGCGCTGCCGCCCTAGCCACGGAAGCTCTTTTTATGTAAAATATGATGTACATATTCAATGTAGTTTTGAATTAAAAAGACACCATTTATCTGTACAAAATGAATAGGGCCTATATAAATTGTATAAATTGTTTGATTTAGTTCAGACTACCTAATTATCTAAATAATGTTCCGTAAATTTATATTAAACAAATATCATTTAAGTAATTTCGAAGTCACTAAGCTAAGGTTATTTGAATGTCACAAGATTTAAATAATTATTTTTTATATTTTTTGCTATTTGCTTTACATCGCAACGACACAGATAGGTCTTATGGCGACGATAGGACGGCAAAGGCCTAGGAATGGGAAGAAAGCGGCTGTGGCCTTAATTAAGGTACAGGCCCAGCATTTGCCTGGTGTGAAAATGGGAAACCATGGAAAATCATCTTCAGGGCTGCCAACAGTGGGGTTCGAATCCACTATCTCCCGGATACGAGCTCACAGCTGCGCGCTCCTAACCGCACGGCTAACTCGCCCGGTACAGCAGATAGGTCTTATGGCGACGATGGGAAAGGAAAGGCCTACGAATGGGTAGGAATCGACCGTGGCCTTACTTAAGGTACAGACCCAGCATTTGTTTGGTGTGAAAAATGGGAAACCACGCGAAACCATCTTCAGAACTGCCGACAGTGGGGTTCGAACCCACTATCTCCCGGGTGCGAGCTCACAGCTGCGCGCCCCTAAACGAACGGCCAACTCGCACGGTAAATTTAAATAATCGAATTGTCCCGTCCACGTAAAAAGTGTTCGACTTTCACGTACGTATGACTTATAGCACTGAACGTAGACAGAGTGCAAATGTGGCGAAGTTCTTCCTTGTCTTTTAACGATAAACCATGAAACCAGTTTACAAATGATGGGACCAATATCAATGAACTATCTTTGGTTAAAGCCTGTCGTCATTGATGTAATATGATCTCTGTAAGGATGTCAATGCTTCCTAGCTAGGCAGGCTGTTCTCGAGACTTCAGGCGGGCAAGAAATTATGTCAACAGTAGACAGCTACATAATTGGTCGTTGTCAGTCCAACTACTGGCAATTAATAACAACACTGAAGCAAACCGCTAGCTCTCTCCTGTTATGTTTACCTTCCTGATCTCACTGAATGAATTACGTAAAACTACCACCACGAATTCTGCTAAAACGAGATGTGCTACAGAAATTATGTTTCCCTGTAGAGGAAATGTTTTTATTTTTACTATTTGCTTTACGCCGCACCGACACAGATAGGTCTTATGGCGGCGATGGGACAGGAATGGCCTAGGAATAGAAAGGTAGTGGCCGTGGCCCCAGCATTTTCCTGGTGTGAAAATGGGAAACCACGGAAAACGATCTTCAGGGCTGCCGACAATGGGATTCAAACCCACTATCTCCCGGGTGCGATCTCACAGTAGAGGAAATGTAGAGAAGTGCTTACAGTTCATTGGTGTCAAGAGCAACAAATTTATTTTCTTAGAAAAAGTCCACACTCCCTTCAGGTATGCAACTCAATGCTGAAAAAATCCTAGGTAGTGATATGAGTGACGAATTTTAGGTAAATAAAATAAAGTATGAGATAATATTATTAATTTATTCCTAAAAATTACTATCCTTTTCTTAGTCATTGTTACCCGGTCGATTAGATTAGCAGTTTGCCTTTTTTTCTATCACTACCAGCGCTAATGTGAGTCAACGCAGCATTTCACTTAAGGCCTTATAACTACATTCGGCATGGACATTTTTCAAATAAAAAAACGCCTGATAGTATTGAACCAAGGAACACATTATAGAAAGGATTATGTAAATAAGTTAATTTGGCTAGGATTTGATTAAAAAAGAAAATGAATAAAGAAACAAAGAAAGAAAGAAAGAGACAAGCGATTTTAGGTTCTTTTTCCAGAACTGCATTTAAGCCGGAAGTGGTTTCTAGAATTTTTTTTGATAGAACTATCCAATCCATGACTCACAATTTGAAACCATTCCGGGCCCTTTAGCCCTTCAACTTTCGGCACAATTGAGGAAATTACTTAATTTTACGTTTTTCGTAGTGTGGGAGCCCCTACTTTGTGTGCTAAGAAATGTTTTTAACGTTAAAATACGGAGTTAAAGAGTAGCCTTGAATATTTTGTGAATAAAATTATTTCAGAACACTATTTTTTTCATTGTACACTTATATATTTGCAAGTATTATAAACAACGTTAATATGAATAGTGAGAAGTAATATTTAATTAATTTCATTTTGGCTGGCCGATTGTTCAGTAATTTGGTAGTTTATTTCATTTTAGATGAATCAGTGTTTATGGTAAAAGTGTACAGTTTTAGTAGGATATTATTTTACCTCTTCTTGATCAATACGGTTTCATTTATTACGACATTAAAAAAAAAACACCGTGAATGAGAGACGTATGATAATGTGTGCTTACAAGAACAGTAAAGTAACGACATTACATTACACGAAATACGAGATATTATGAGAAATACAAGGAAAAAACCCGATAACTTATGAATAGTGTAACATAATTAAAAACCAATGCAACGAAATTCATACGAAATTTACAGAAAATAAGTTAAAATATTCATTTCTATACAGTTTCACAAACTTACAACCCAGCCACTTAGGACTGCACTCAAAACTGTGCAGCATAATAATAAAAATGTGTAGTCATTTTTTAAAATAGGGAAACTTAATTTCTGGATGGCTCTCGTGTCTTCCACGCTAATCTATGCCTGTCGTAGACATGCTGAAAGTAATGAAACTTATCGGTGCGAATACCAAAGATTAGTCAGCTGTCCACTCTCTTACAATATACTACATAGCGGAACGTGCGTAAAACTTCTCCACAGAAGTGAATATTGCTTTCTTTGAAATTACGAAATGTCATGATATTTCCAACAAATGAACAGCACAATTTATACTACAATGACCGAGCGAGTTAACCGCGCGGTTTGCGTCAAGTAGCTGTGAGCTTCCATTCGAGAGGTGGGGTTTCGAATCTCACTGTCGGCAGACCTGAATATACTTCTCCGTGGTTAACCATTTTCACACCTGTCAAATGCTGGAGCTGTACCATAATTAAGGCCAATGCGACTCATTATTGGTACTTTAGGTAAATCTTGGCCCATAATTACCTCCGATGCTTTTGCTCTGGGGTACACTGCTTCAAAGCCAGATTGAGGTTCTCCATATCTGTGGCATCTTCGCTGGACTACTTGCCACTATTGTTTCCAGCCTTTGTCAGGCTGTCCAAATATGACTTACTGCCATTGTTCAAATGACAAATACTCTCCATTAATCGAAGCTGTAGCGTTTTGCGTCCTATGTAGCCTACACATCCTTTGGGCAACTTTCCCAAATTAAGCTGTTGAGCGATTAGTTGGGATTCTGTCTTCTCCCATGTAAATATTTGCCAAGCATACAACTGAAATATGTTCTTTAAATTCAAAGGACTTTTTCTCACATTTCAATTTTGTTCAATCAATTACTACTGATCTGAATTTAAGGCAGACACCCAGGTGGCAGATTCCCTATCTGTTGTTTTCCCAGCCTTTCCTTAAATGATTGCAGAGAAATTAGAAATGTATTGAATATCTCCCTTGTAAGTTATTCCGATCCCTAACGCCCCTTCCACAATTTGTCCTCTCGAAGTCCAACTTTATCATCATATTGGACCTTTCCTACTTTTAAAGACACCACTCAAACTTATCCGTCTACAAATTGTATTACATCCCATCTCTCCACTGACAGCTCGGAACATACCACTTAGTCGAGCAGTTCGTCTCCCTTCTCCCAAGTCTTCCCAGCCCAAACTTTCCAAACTTTTTGCAACGCTACTCTTTTGTCGGAAATCACCCAGAACAAATCGAGCTGCTTTTCTTTGATTTCTTCCCGTTCTTGAATGAACTAATCCTGGTTTTCCCATACATTGAAACCATACTCTAGTTGGGTTCTTACCGAGCTCGGTAGCTGCAGTCGCTTAAGTGCGGCCAGTATCCAGTAATCGGGCCCCACTGTCGGCAGCCCTGAAGATGGTTTTCCGTGGTTTCCCATTTTCACACCAGGCAAATGCCGGGGCTGTACCTTAATTAAGGCCACGGCCGCATCCTTCCCATTCCTAGGCCTTTCTTGTCTCATCGTCGCCATAAGACCTATCTGTGTCGGTGCGACGTAAACCAAATAGCAAAAAAAAAAAAAGGTTGGGTTCTTACCAGAGACTTATATGCTCTCTCCTTTAAATCCTTACCACAATCCATAAAAATCCTCATAACCATGTGCAGAGATCCGTATCCTTTATTTGCAATCCCATTTGTGTGATTATTCCAATATTTGTCATTGCTTGATCAAATGTAACCTCTACCTAGAATTAATATTTTAGCTTTATTTAAAAACTAAAATGAAGATAAATAATGCAGTGATATTGAAACGAAAGCTGCGTATACCCCTCCCCACAATTTTTCCCAGATAATAATTTAGTTTGTAGAAAAACATGAAAGAATTTTCCCCTATCAAAACCACAAAAAACTGTTTTTTTAAACAACACTCATAAACAAATGAAATGAAGGGCTTTTAGTGCCGGGAGTGTCCGAAATCAAGTTCGGCTCGCTAGATGCAAGTATTTTGATTTGACTCCCGCAGGCGACCTGCGCATTGTGATGAGGATGAAATTAAGACGACACATACACCCAGCGCCTGAGCCAGCGAATTTAACAAATTATGGTTACAATTCCTGACCCTGCCGGGAATCGAACCCGAAACCTCTGTGACCAAAGGCCAGCACGCTAACCATTTAGCCCTGGAGCTGGACAACACTCAGAATATATCGCTGAACAACGTGCAACAACAACGAGTTTAGTAGGAACAGAGATATAGAGTTGTAAATATGCATGCTATGTTTGTAGTTTATTCTTGATAAATACCCATAATATTAATTTTTAAATATTTTGTGCCATAAATCCTCAAGTTTATATCCCCAGAACATTTGACATTAGTTTTAACGAAACAAATCAACTTTCGTGGAAATGCCATTACTAGTGTCAATGAATACCTTAGGGCAATATTTAAAAATTATCATACGATCAGCAAAGGGGAGACATACTCCAGATGCTCCAAAGATGTTCGGGGTGTGGAGATAGAACGTAGGCCCAAGTCTAGATCTGGAGATCAGTTTCGTAGTAGATTTTAGCCGCCTGGGGAGAGAAACTAGCTCTGATCAATGGGAGGTACATCAGTCACCGTGACAGAAACACTGAAATGTATGCGAAACGCCCTCAGTTTGTGCACGCTCCAACCCGCATAAGAACTGTAATAATAGTTTAACAGACCATGAAAGCTTCAATTTTAAATCTATAGGCTAGACTGGCTTGATTCAACCCACCTTATCACCTGTTCCGTGTTGAACTATTTGGGTTGATTGCAAAGACGATGAGTACGGTAGTTTTAAATCTTAGACAAAGTCTACCTAAATAGCTTCAAGTTATGTACGACGTCCCATTGCATAAACAATGTTCTGCTTGGTGTTCACCAAGTTTAAATACTGGCTCGAAAACAGAAATTGAAGTACGTAGGACATCCAGAAATTAAATATACCTTGTAACGTAAACACATTTTGTCGGGAAATATGATCATGCGTGACAAATCTATGACGTATCAATCATATACGGGCCGAACAAATCCCGCCTGGTGTCAGTAGCGTAGCAGCAGTGGCTACAAATGGTGGCTCGTATTCTATCTCCCGCCGCCCGTGAGGTTCGGTTTGTGATAAAGTTTCTACTGAAATTGCGATGGACCATTCGAAATAAGAGCCGTGGAATGCTCAATGCAGGTATTGTGCTGATTCAAGGCATTGCTTGCCCACGTGTGGCTCGGCACTCAGCAACTATAGGAGTTCGTCTGGAAGCTGTTTGATCATCGACCGTACAGTCCTAATGATTCTTCCAGTGGTTTTCATAATTTTTTGCACCTCAAGAAATTCCTGTCCTCCTGTCAGCATTTCCACAGAGAAGAATATCTGAAGACGAATGTCACACGATGGTTCCATTCCCAGGCGACGGACTTCTACTACATTGGCATATAAAAGTTGATCCCACGATATGACAAGTGTCTCCATTCTGGTGGTGATTATGTCGAAAAATAGTTCCAAATTTACTCTATCGGGTGCCAATAAGTTTTTCATGTAAATTTGTCTTCTTCCACGAAATTTAAAACGTTGTACGAGGACTGAGACAGGTTCTAATTAACCTCGGAAGGTCAACTGATTAAAGGGGGTTTGATTTCTACCTCGGCCTACTCGAAGTGGTTCGTTCGTGGTTTTCCACTTATTCTCCAAGTAAATATAGGGATTGTAACTAACTTAAGGCCACGGCCGCTTCATTCCCTCTTCCTTGTCTATCCCTCCGGATATCAGAATAGCAAATGATGCCACCTGGGCGAGGTACGGGTCCTCGTACCCAGTTGTCTCCCCGACCCAAAGCCTCACGCTCCAGGACACTGCACATGAGGCGGTATAGGTAGGATCCCTTGCGGAGCCCGGGGGAAAGCTAATCCTGGACACGGATTAAGAAAGAAGAAGAAGAAGAAGAAAGTAATCGCATTTTAGTCTGTACCTCCCAGTACATTTTAAATGAATTGATGAGAATTTCGCAGCAGACGACCTACAAGAATCTGTCGTACTTGGTAAATATTCTTCCGGGAATTGTCTTAGTTGTGAGTCACTCTCAAAACTGGGGGTTAAACAGTTACCTCAGTCTTTAAACCTCGTTTCAGGAGATAGTGGGTTTGAACCCCACTGCCGGCAGCCCTGAAGATGGTTTCCCATGGTTTCCCATTTTCACACCCCACGAACCTGCTACGCAGGCGTAGCAGGGGGAGAGGTGATACTCCCACGTGGCGCGTCCCAGGTGGCGGATAGGGGGGTCCTAACCGGCTTGCCGGCGGACTTGAGGGAAATAAAATACCTCTCGCGGACCAAACACACACCCCCTGTGGGTGGGGGAGGCAGACGAATAATACACCCACGGTATCCCCTGCCTGTCGTGAGAGCCGACTAAAAGGGGCGACCAAGGGATGATTGTATTCGAACCATGCAACTACATGTGATTAGTACCACCATGCGGAGAACACCAAGGGTCGCTTTTACTTGTGCGTAGTACCACTATATTAAGTACGAAATAGGTTTGTGATTAGTAGCACACAGGAGCACCGCGCGGTCGGCTTTTGCAGTACCTGTGATTAGTACCACCATATGAGCGGGACCATGGGATGATAGCTACCATGGACCTGCCTTACCTGTGATTAGTACCCACTCTATGAGGAACACCACGGGATAGGGAGAGGTCCCTGTGGTTAGTACTCTTATGTGATGAACATCATAGGTTTGCGTTGCCTGTGAATGGCGCCGCAGAGTGAGAAAAACATAGGTCTCTATTTATGTCGAATTTCATAAGCTTTGAGTAGTACAATAATGTATGGAATACCGCAAGTCTCTGCTACCATTGATTCGTACCGCAACAGGACAGATACCATGGTTCTACATTACTAGCGATCAGTATCATTCTGAGGGGCCTTTGACTTGTATTTTGGACACATTTAGACACCAAGCATCCTCGATTTGCTTTTGGAAGTGGTCCCTTGGTCAGTAATACTATTAACTATGATAGTTTTTTGAGTCGGTTCCACTGATTGTTTTAAATTCATGTTCATTCATTCATTCATTCATTCGTTCATTCATTCCTCATGACATTTTTTATTTTGGTCAGTGGATAATTTTGAACTTTTACTTTGTCGTTTCATTTCGTACCATTAGGGGCCGATGACCTCGATGTTAGGCCCCTTTAAACAACAAGCATCATCATCATCATCATTTTCACACCAGGCTGTGAATTAATTAAGACACGGCCGTTTCCTTCCCACTACCAGCCGTTTCCTATCCCTTAAGACCTATCTGTGTCGCAAAGTAAAGGAAATTGTAAGAAAGAAGAAAAAAGCATAGTTTCTTGAATGTCGGCTTTAGACAGTGTCTGTGAACTGAAGCAAATGCATTGCATCTCGTCTCTCGTATGTTAGTCACATTCATGTCATATTTTTAATTCTCTATATAATCCATTCACCATCCAGAGCTGGTTTTCTTCCCCAGACTTAGCGAGGGAACTCACTTCTCAAGGGTAGTTCCGTGGATAGTGAGACATGTGATTGAGGGAGATACAACTGGGATGGTGGACCAGTACCTCGCCCAGGCGGCCTCACCTGCTATGCTGAACAGTAGCCTTGTGGGGGATGGGAGCATTGGAAGGTATGGGCAAGGAACGGGGAAGGAAGTAGCCGTGGCCAAAAGTTATATACCATCCCGGCATTTGCCTAGAGAGGTGGGAAACCACGGAAAACTGTTTTGGGGATGGATGAGGAGGGAATCGAACTCCCCTCTACTCAGTTAACCTCCAGAGGGTGAATGGACCCCATTCCAGCCCCCGTACCACTTTTCGAATTTCGTGCACGAGCCGAGAATCGAACTCGAGTCTCCGGGGGTGGCAGCTAATCGCATTAACCAATATACAACAGAGGCGGACCATGTCAAACTTAATAATGTAATATTTCATACTCTTCTCTCTATTGTTAGTGATAATTAGCTGCGCATTTTAAGTTCTCTTTTCACATGAAAACAACTCGAGCTTCATGTACTGTTCGTTGTATGTTGATGGATGTTGCTGGATGTTCTAAGGAACTGTGCAAGTCTCACAGCATGGCTTGGGGGCATCATGTGGTTCTAAGTAAATAAGGTAGGATACGTGCCGGAACTCCTATCCTCTTCTCTACCAAACTCTGCTGTTTGTATTTGTGTTCTAGAGTTTCAGTGAACCATTGTAGACGCTCATCCCTGGAGCATAAAGGCTTTCTGGCCCGTTCCAAGAGACACAACGACGAACTACACCAACCCCTCTTACAAAATATTGACTATAAAACACTGGCGTTTGTGAGAGCAGTTGAGTAATTTGAGGTGCTTAGTTCGATTGGTGTATGAGAAAATCAAAATAACATGTTTATTAATGTTGCTGATGATGATGATGCTTCTTGTTTAAAGGGGCCTAACATTTAAGTCATCGGCCAATAATGGTACGGAATGAGAGGAAACGAATGAGAATTTAAAAGTCCAAAATTCATCCACTGACCAGAATGCAAAACGTGATGATGAACAATTAATTAATTACTTTGTGTGGCTATTTCTAGCCACCTCCGATGAGTGTGGGTGGCATCTGCCATGTGTAGGTAATTGCGTGTTATTGTGGTGGAGGATAGTGTTATGTGTGGTGTGTGAGTTGCAAGGATATTGGGGACAGCACAAGCACCCAGCCCCAAGCCTTTGGAATTAACCAATGAAGGTTAAAATCTCCAACCCGGCCGGGAATCGCACCCGGGACCCTCTGAACCGAAGGCCAGTACGCTGACCATTCAGCCAACGAGCCGGACATGATTAAAAATGAATGGATGAATATGTAAAATGTTCTCACTGTAAAAGGAAATCATCCTTGTGGTGTTGCGAACAGCCAAGCTCATGAGGAGGAGGAAAATGATGTTGGTGAAATTATGCTTGAGGAAGTGGAAAGGATGGTCAATAAACTCCATTGTCATAAAGCAGCAGGAATAGATGAAATTAGACCTGAAATGGTGAAGTATAGTGGGAAGGCAGGGATGAAATGGCTTCATAGAGTAGTAAAATTAGCATGGAGTGTTGGTAAGGTACCTTCAGATTGGGCAAAAGCAGTAATTGCAGCTATCTATAAGCAAGGGAACAGGAAGGATTGCAACAACTATCGAGGTATCTCATTGATTAGTATACCAGGCAAAGTATTCACTGGCATCTTGATTGATGATTGATGATTGTTGTTTAAAGGGACCTAACATCTAGGTCATCGGCCCCTAATGGTACGAAATGAGACGAAATGAAATGACAGATTAAAAGTCTAAAATTCTCCACTGACCAGAATTCAAAAATGTGACAACGAAGAATGAATGGATGGACATGAATTTAAAACAATCAGTGGTTGCGACCCGCAATGTCGCACAGGCACATAAACGGACGTGACAATATCGTATTACTGACCAAGGGACTACTGCTATAGCATAACACTGAATCGATTATGCGTGCAGTCAAAAGGGGGTCCTAAATCGAAGTTATCGGCCCCTCATAACGGTACTGATCGCTATCAAAATAGAGCCATGGTAGTTGTTCTGTTGCGGTACTAATCAAAAGTAGCAGAGACTTGCGGCATTCCACACATTATTGTACTACTCAGAGCTTATGAAATTCGACATTTAATACAGACCTATGTTTTCCCACTTTGCGACGCCATTTACAGGCAACGCAAACCTATGGTGTTCATCACAGAAGAGTACTAACCACAGGGACCTCTCCCTATCCCGTGGTGTTCCTCATATAGTGGGTACTAATCATAGGCAAGGCAGAACCATGGTAGCTATCATCCCATGGTCCTGCTCATATGGTGGTACTATTCACAGGTACTGCAAAAGCCGACCGCGCGGTGCTCCTGTGTGCTACTAATCACAAATCAATTTCGTACTTAATGTAGTGGTACTACGCACAAGAAAGCAACCCTTGGTGTTCCCCGCGTGATGGCACGAATCAAAAGCAGTTTCATGGTTCCAATTTAAACATCCCTTGGTCGCCCCTTTTAGTCGCCTCTCACGACAGGCAGGGGATACCGTGGGTGTATTATTCGTCAGCCTCCCCCACCCACAGGGGGTGTGTGTTTGGTCCGCGAGAGGTATTTTATTTCCCTCAAGTCCGCCGGCAAGCCGGTTAGGACCCCCCTATCCGCCACCTGGGACGCGCCACGTGGGAGTATCACCTCTCCCCCTGCTACGCCTGCGTAGCAGGTTCGTGGTCACTGGCATCTTGGAAGGGAGGGTGCGATCAGTCGTTGAGAGGAAGTTGGATGAAAACCAGTGTGGTTTCACACCACAGAAAGGCTGTCAGGATCAGATTTTCAGTATGCGCCAGGTAATTGAAAAATGCTACGAGAGGAATAGGCAGTTGTGTTTATGTTTCGTAGATCTAGAGAAAGCATATGACAGGGTACCATGGGAAAAGATGTTCGCCATAATGGGGGACTATGGAATTAAAGGTAGATTATTAAAATCAATCAAAGGCATTTATGTTGACAATTGGGCTTCAGTGAGAATTGATGGTAGAATGAGTTCTTGGTTCAGGGTACTTACAGGAGTTAGACAAGGCTGTAATCTTTCACCTTTGCTCTTCCTAGTTTACATGGATCATCTGCTGAAAGGTATAAAATGGCAGGGAGGGATTCAGTTAGGTGGAAATGTAGTAAGCAGTTTGGCCTATGCTGACGACTTGGCCATAATGGCAGACTGTGCCGAAAGCCTGCAGTCTAATATCTTGGAACTTGAAAATAGGTGCAATGAGTATGGTATGAAAATTAGCCTCTCGAAGACTAAATTGATGTTGGTAGGTAAGAAATTCAACAGAATCGAATGTCAGATTGGTGATACAAAGCTAGAACAGGTCGATAATTTCAAGTATTTAGGTTGTGTTTTCTCCCAGGATGGTAATATAGTAAGTGAGATTGAATCAAGGTGTAGTAAAGTTAATGCAGTGAGCTCGCAGTTGCGATCAGCAGTATTCTGTAAGAAGGAAGTCAGCTCCCAGACGAAACTATCTTTACATCGGTCTGTTTTCAGACCAACTTTGCTTTACGGGAGCGAAAGCTGGGTGGACTCAGGATATCTTATTCATAAGTTAGAAGTAACAGACATGAAAGTATGATTGCTGGTACAAACAGGTGGGACCAATGGCAGGAGGGTACTCGGAATGAGGAGATAAAGGCTAATTTAGGAATGAACTCGATGGATGAAGCTGTACGCATAAACCGGCTTCGGTGGTGGGGTCATGTGAGGCGAATGGGGGAGGATAGGTTACCTAGGAGAATAATGGACTCTGTTATGGAGGGTAAGAGAAGTAGAGGGAGACCAATACGACGATGTTTAGACTCAGTTTCTAAAGATTTAAAGGTAAGAGTTATAGAACTAAATGAGGCCACAACACTAGTTGCAAATCGAGGATTGTGGCGACGTTTAGTAAATTCTCAGAGGCTTGCAGACTGAACGCTGAAAGGCATAACAGTCTATAATGATAATGTATATATGTATGTATTGTACCCGTCTAAATGGTACCTCAGTTAATTTGGGAAAGCTGGGAATATTTATTACGGAGCATTGCTTACGAGTGCGCGTGTACCAGCTGTGACATAGTTGTGCGAGAGCGAGCCGGCCGAAACTAGGTCAACAGCTGATCGAGGGTGACCAGAGCGCAGTTACGTCATGACACCAGCAGACGACAGAGGGGAGGAGAAATGTTCTCATAAAATCCACTCGTAGCGGTCAAGGACGAGCTATGGCGCAGGTCGATTACCAGCCGATAGAAATTGAGGAAAGTGCTGGAAATGTTAGGATTGTTCTGGAAAAGTCGAAGAAAGTTCTTGTGTATGAACGACAGAACAGTTCAGGAGAAATTTCACGAGACGACGGCCAGAACAGTTTTCCAAGAGCACGTCGGACAGTGGTTTTCTTACGAGAAGTCGAACCGTGTATTCTCTACGGGAAAGAAGAATATTTTCAGACGACGTGAATACTAGTGTAATCCTTGTAGGGCACGATCATTACATTACTTGAATGCCAGTGTAATTCATTGTTAGTTCAACGCAGTATCCAGCGAGCTTATTACAGTCATGCATTCTCCCGGGTGGAAAATGTTAAACCACAGACAGTCAGCGTGCTCATTAAAGCCGATTCTTGCCATAGAAGCTTTAGGAATGTTCCATTGGACATTATGAAAGGAAGTCACGATCTCAAGTGGATAGACGAGAGGAAATCTAACCTTTATTTAATCATCATAATATTCAGCCCTATTATTTGTCAGCCTAAGGCGCATCGTAACTTAATGAATGTGTTCAGAAGACGAAGCTTATAGTAATAATGGACCTGAAGTACATCGTTGCGCCAAGTTAAGTGTTGAAAATAACTTAGTGAGTTATAGCTAGTGTGGATCCCTGTGCTAATAGAATATTTTAGTTTCAGCGATCTCCGAGGAAACCAAGTTGTCGACATGCGGCGATCAAGAGGGAAATCGAGAGATTTTCTGGGACTTTGCTGGAATAAAAGGAAGACGCTGAATAGAGCTACAGTCATGTGGAACTAAATTCCAGAGTGCACGCCAACGCGATGACTTTGTACATCCGTAAACCACCATAGATGAGGCAAGAGATGTCGTCGCCTGGAGCAGCATCCCGACGCCAAGGATTCTCACCGGAAATATGAGTACCCTTGTAAAATTTCTTCTCTTTTAGTAGATGACTAGATTGTATTCTTGCGTAGAGTAAAGTAGTTTCCTTAGTAATTTGTATTTAATGGTGATGGGAGAGCGTTCCTTACTTCGTTGATTTGTGATTTCAATATTGTTCTATCTTTGCATTTCCTTGGAATAATGATAGTTTTATTTTGGACGTGATGATGAATAATCCCAGTTGTTCTTGAGTCGACAAGAGTGAGTGATTATGATCTTCGAAAGTGACTTTAAGGGAGTAAGGCCTACTAACAATCATGATAATAATAATAATAATAATAAGAATAAATTAAACTCATAAAAATAGTAAATGAAGATATGATTAGATGTAGGAGTACACTATAATTAAATCGTAGTTTTAAAACCCTGTTAGTCATGTGTAGTGATTGATGGTAGAAGGGAAAGTGAACGACGAATGTGAGAAATATTCTTCGAGAGAACGATCTAGGAGCCATTATAGGATAATAATAATAATAATGCTAATAATAGTAAAGGTCGGATAATGTAAAAGTTGTTGAGATTAAACTTGTATGGTCATTGTGATAATGGAGTTCGCCATTAATGGACGACATGGGACTACTAGGGTGCATGTCGGGCCTAAAAGGTATTATGAGTCACAGTGATTGTAATGAATGATTATGGCGATAATGATTTATGAGGATGTACGAATTTAGTGACTAATAATAGGTCTATTTCTGGCTCAACAACTGAAATGAATAATACATGACTTAATCGTTATTAGATGTTTTCGAGGCTCGTGAGCTCTTATCACTGATGATGGTGATAGTTATTCTTCGAGAGAGAAATTTGGCTTTCTGTATCATCATAACTACAGTCATGAGCGAGTTTTATTCTGGTCAGATGATTGTAAGGATCTTCAATAAAACTCAAGGGAAAGACGAGATAAATGACTGGATGATAATAATAATAATAAATATTACAGATTCATTGTGTGATAAAAATTTACTTAACCAGTTGGTAGAATTGGGTTGTTTGATGTCATTTACTTATATCATTCCAAGGAAACTTATCTTGTATATTTTTTTTTGGTGACTGTGGAGCATTATTGTTGTTGTTGTTGTTGATTCCGTGTAGGATCTCATGATGCTCTATCCATCCATGAAATGTTAGGTAATTTAGAAAAGTTAAATAGAGTAAGGAAAGAATACAGTCAAGCGTAGTCTACGAGAGAGAGGGAGTTATGCCAAAGAAATTGTAAAAATATTTCCCAACACTAAAATGAAATTGTAAAGGAATTTTATGATGACAAGATGAGTTAGAGGATTTTCACAGGTAGAGTGAATGAATTTTCAAGAGATTTCCTCGAACAAGTAAATGCTGAGCTAATAGTAATTTTTCTTCAAAATGTATGAAATTATTTTACCTGTAAATGACTAAACATGAGTTATAACGGGAAATGACAGCTTTGCTAATTTTGTGGTTCATTCGATGTTGCAGAGTAAAATACTGGGTGGAGTTTCATTGAAGAAGCAATGGAATCTAACTCCAGAAGCATGCGAGGACTTATAGTCGTGTTCATTTATTCACAAGCCATTAAAGATTGAGATATTTCTTTTGTTGCAAAGTCACATTGTATTTAAAAAATTTTTTTTTCTTTCATGCATTTGTCCAGACTGAGTATCCGTTATGTTTTAATAAACGTTGTTGTTATTTGCCCTGATTTTCATTTATATTGTGTCACCTATCCAGTCACCAAGGGTCCTGAAAATATAAACTCTATGAAATTGTCCCTTAATAGCAAAATCGGCCCTGCGAACGGTCCACCCTTTTGGGACTCTCGTTTTGCCGACTGAGCGACCCCGGAGAAGGGGACATATTTCATTGGCGCCCAACTTTCAGGGCCAACCAAAACCCTCATTGCTTAGGCATTGATCGTTTTGGTGAGTTATTTCCAGGGCATATTTTTGTTGTTGTTGTTATATTTACGATCTTGTTGTTTCGGCGAACACTATGGTGGCGCAAAAGCAAGGAGATGGTAATTTTCATTCAGTTAAATGGTGACAATTAAATGGATAGAGATACCAAGGTTGGTAATGACATAATACAGCTGGACATTGCTTCGGTATAGGTCTATTTGTTACAGTACGGAGAGCATGCTTGTTGAGTTCATACTTTGTATTTTACAAATTCTTTGGCAATTTCCGGTGAAATTTAGGCAAATGGGGCAAAGATGTACAGGTTCATCGTTGTTGGCGAGCACAATGCTTATGAATTGTAATGGATTTGGATACTTTAGCTCGGATGATAGCGGAGATGAGAGCCAGCGCTGAGAAATTGGGAGCTGAGAATAAGGCTAGTATTGAAAGACTTGAACGTAATCAATCCGAAATGAGAGCGGAAACTAAGGCTAGTGTTGATTCTATTAGAACTGAGTTTAAGGAGAGTCAAGCACAGATGTCACGTGAGTTCAAAGACAACCAGACTAGGTTAACCCAAGAAATTAAAGTGATGTCGCGTGATTTTAAAGATAGTCAGGCGAAGTTGAAACAAGAGATTGAACGAACGGTTACAAACTCGATAGCTAGCGTAGCGCAGGAGTTTACTGAGAGGTTAGGCACGCTCAAGAAATCAATTATGGATAATATGATCACACAGAAGACTGAGGTGGAAAGGAAAATTTCTGAGCTTAGCAACCAAATACAATCGCATAAGGAAAATACGACCGATGTGCAATTGAGGTGGACTAAACGATTTAAGGAAGTATGTGATAGTATAATTCAGGTCGACAAGGGGGTCAGACAGGAAATTCAGATGAGCAAAGAAGTCATTACTGGTGAAGTAGAAGGTCTGAAAACAGCTGTAAATGACAATAAGAAAGCTATCGGAGAAGTTGTATCCAAGGTGGAACACGAACTTCTTGCGTCCCGTGGGTTAGTAGGACAAATGGAGGATAAAATAAAGGGGATGTCAGACGAAATATCAAATATGACAACGGAACTACAAACGTTGCGATTGCATAGTGACAGCACACGAGTTGTGACTGCGTCCGTAATTGAAAGGCAATCACAAATGGAGCAACAGTTTAAAGCAGGATTCATTTGTTCGACTCCTAATGCAGCACAGGAGATAAAAACTTCCGGTCGAGCTAAGAATAATACCGCATCTTTAAATCAAATGGACGATAAAGGGAACAGGCCGCAGATTGTGAATATTATACGTCTACAGGACAATCAACCCCGAAAGTTCAACAATCAAAACGGACCTACACCTAAAACTTTTATTAAGGACCTACAAGAATATTTTAAAGATAATGACATTCCTCCTGAACGACAATTACGAGTGACGGAAAAATACCTAGATTCGTCAGCTCACACGTGGTTTATGGCATTCCGGTACAGTTTCGATGATTTCGAAGGATTTAAAGTCGCATTTTTCGATAAATTTTGGAACACAGATATTCAGCACAATTTAAGGACGGAATGGTATGCTCGTCGATATGCTTCGACGCTGCCTACGAAATTTTCCGAGTTTGCCGCAAATCAGATCCGGAAAATTCGAGAATTGGACGACCCACTTCCAGAGGAAGAATTATGCCGAGTCATCATTCGACAGCTACCGCCGGACGTACAAAGAATATTAATAGCATCGAACATCCGAACAGCTATAGAGCTGGAAAGAGTATTAAGACAGCTAGATATGACGTCTAGGGATCATACCCGTAATACTCGAGCCTTGAGTCAGGAAATCAATTCGACTTATGTTGAGAAAGAAAGGACGGTGGTTCCACAGAAAAATAAAGAGGTACAAACTAAAGAAAGGTCCGAACGGAGTGAAACAAGGGATGAGCAGAGATTACAGAGGGGCTTCCATGGATTTCGACCGTATTCGATGGGATCAAGAGGAAGAGATCGATATTTTGGCCGAACTTCCCGAGGAATAAAATATGCCGCCGAGAAAAGAAGAAATTGTTATCGGTTTTATCAACCAAGGGGGACAGTTGATGAAAACAAAGAACATGTCCGGGAACTCAAGGAGAAAACAGACGGAGGTGAAATATGGAGAAGAGCTATTTTGAATCAAAATACAGATCCCGACGTAACAGGCGCAGAATCCCTCGCATTTCAGGAAGAAAAAAAAAGACGGAAAGGAGAGGAGGAGACCGTCTGCCAGCCCGGAATGAGTCAAGGGGTGAAAAAAAAAAACGTCAATTTTTGAATGAAGAAATACCCGAAATATTGGCGAATGGTCAAGGTGACCGCTATTTGTGATTTTCTACGTCCACGAAGGATAAAACACGTACGTCAATTCCTAGGCATGTGTCAGTTTTACGCGAATTTTTGCCCGGGTTATACGAGAACGATCTCGCCATTGCAGGAATTATTGAAAAAGAACCAGAAGTGGAAATGGTCGGAAGTTGAAGAACAAGCTTTCATCCAGACCAAGGAAATGCTAAGGAACAATGTTAAGCTTAGCTACCCCAACTTCGAACGACCGTTCATTATTCAGACGGACGCCTCAAAGGTTGGAGTGGGAGCAGTCCTATTTCAAGAAAATCCAGAGAAACCGGACGTGAAAGACTTTATTTCGTTTGCAAGCAGGAAATTACGACCTAATGAGAAAGGATACACTATAACGGAATTAGAAATGTTAGCAATTGTTTACGCTTTGACGCAATGGAAAAAAATAATTTATGGGTTCCCCATACTGATCCGAACAGATCACCATGCCTTGACGTTTATGACGCGCACCACAATGAGTAGCGAAAGGGTAATGAGATGGACACTCTTTGTCCAGCAGTTTGATATCCAAGTCGAGCATTGCCCGGGAAAACAGAATGTGTTAGCAGACTATTTGAGCCGTAATCCGGAAGAAGATGTCGAGGTTTATTGGATCGAGCTAATTCCGGATGACCGGGAGCTCCTACGAAAATTACGATATTTTCCACAGATGCAGAAAAGAGATGCTACTTTAAGGCCTTTGATTGATTATTTGTCTGGAAAGATCGAACCGGGTGATCCCGGGTACAAAATGCTGAGGCGAAAAGCTAAACGATATCTTAACCAAGGGGGCATGTTATGTCAATTCGTGGACCCCATGAGGGTCAATTTAAAGGCCGTGGTGCCCATGAAAATTCGAGAAGACTTAGTATGGCATGTGCACAGAATTACGGGTCATGCAGGACTCGATAAAACTGTAGCAACTATCCAAGAAACCTTCACTTGGGATAAACTCCGCCAGAATATACGTGAAATTATACGCACCTGTGATACGTGTCAGAGAACGAAAGCCAGCTCACACTTTGCTAAGCAAAAACCTATTCCTATTATTCCAGAGAGACCACTAAGCTTATTCGCAATGGACATATTTGGCCCGATTCCAGCCAGTAGATTTAAACATAAATTCGTAATTGTAACCATAGATGTGTTTTCGAAATTTCTAACCCTTTTTCCAATTCAGAAGGCGAACACAAAATCGATCCTATGGAGATTAAAGAAAAGCATAATTCCTATGATGGGGAAACCCAAAGTCTTGCTGACTGACCACGGATCGCAATTCACGGCTGAAGAGTTCCGACGAGGCTTATCTGAAATGGGGATCAAGCACACCATGAGTTCGATCCGAAATCCAGCCAGTAATCCCGCTGAGCGGGTGATGCAAGAGATTTCAAAATTTTGCAGAATTTATTGTAAAAACAGACACGATAGGTGGATCGCAGTGTTACCAATAATGATGGACGTGGTAAATAACACAGTGCATGAGGCGACGAAATTAATTCCCTCAGTCATTCACTTCAATCAATATCCCGTCCGAACTTGGGACAACGTAATTCCCCACCTGGATCAAAGACGTCCTACTCATGCGGAAGTAATTCTCCAAGCGAGAGAAAACCTTGTAGATCATGCCAACAGAAGACGGAGGAGAGTACGTAAGAAACGATTTCATCGTCCCTTAAATGTTGGAGAGTACGTATTACTCCGTAAACCCGCCATTTCAAGTCCTGTTGAAAAATTCTACGCGAAGTTCGCACCTTTATATGTTGGACCTTACAGAGTAATTAAAGACTTGGGGAACAACGCATACCAGGTAGAGAGCTTTGATGGACACTTTAGAGCTATTTATAATGCTGGGAATTTACGTGTCTATCACCAGTCCCGGAGAAATCCTAGAAATTAATCTTGAAAAGGAGCTGTTATGGTGCACATTTTCCGTGTACATTTAGAAAGTGAATTGAGTTGTTATGATTTAATCTACTAATTAAATCCTAAATCAACCAAGGGGGATTATGTACCCGTCTAAATGGTACCTCAGTTAATTTGGGAAAGCTGGGAATATTTATTACGGAGCATTGCTTACGAGTGCGCGTGTACCAGCTGTGACATAGTTGTGCGAGAGCGAGCCGGCCGAAACTAGGTCAACAGCTGATCGAGGGTGACCAGAGCGCAGTTACGTCATGACACCAGCAGACGACAGAGGGGAGGAGAAATGTTCTCATAAAATCCACTCGTAGCGGTCAAGGACGAGCTATGGCGCAGGTCGATTACCAGCCAATAGAAATTGAGGAAAGTGCTGGAAATGTTAGGATTGTTCTGGAAAAGTCGAAGAAAGTTCTTGTGTATGAACGACAGAACAGTTCAGGAGAAATTTCACGAGACGACGGCCAGAACAGTTTTCCAAGAGCACGTCGGACAGTGGTTTTCTTACGAGAAGTCGAACCGTGTATTCTCTACGGGAAAGAAGAATATTTTCAGACGACGTGAATACTAGTGTAATCCTTGTAGGGCACGATCATTACATTACTTGAATGCCAGTGTAATTCATTGTTAGTTCAACGCAGTATCCAGCGAGCTTATTACAGTCATGCATTCTCCCGGGTGGAAAATGTTAAACCACAGACAGTCAGCGTGCTCATTAAAGCCGATTCTTGCCATAGAAGCTTTAGGAATGTTCCATTGGACATTATGAAAGGAAGTCACGATCTCAAGTGGATAGACGAGAGGAAATCTAACCTTTATTTAATCATCATAATATTCAGCCCTATTATTTGTCAGCCTAAGGCGCATCGTAACTTAATGAATGTGTTCAGAAGACGAAGCTTATAGTAATAATGGACCTGAAGTACATCGTTGCGCCAAGTTAAGTGTTGAAAATAACTTAGTGAGTTATAGCTAGTGTGGATCCCTGTGCTAATAGAATATTTTAGTTTCAGCGATCTCCGAGGAAACCAAGTTGTCGACATGCGGCGATCAAGAGGGAAATCGAGAGATTTTCTGGGACTTTGCTGGAATAAAAGGAAGACGCTGAATAGAGCTACAGTCATGTGGAACTAAATTCCAGAGTGCACGCCAACGCGATGACTTTGTACATCCGTAAACCACCATAGATGAGGCAAGAGATGTCGTCGCCTGGAGCAGCATCCCGACGCCAAGGATTCTCACCGGAAATATGAGTACCCTTGTAAAATTTCTTCTCTTTTAGTAGATGACTAGATTGTATTCTTGCGTAGAGTAAAGTAGTTTCCTTAGTAATTTGTATTTAATGGTGATGGGAGAGCGTTCCTTACTTCGTTGATTTGTGATTTCAATATTGTTCTATCTTTGCATTTCCTTGGAATAATGATAGTTTTATTTTGGACGTGATGATGAATAATCCCAGTTGTTCTTGAGTCGACAAGAGTGAGTGATTATGATCTTCGAAAGTGACTTTAAGGGAGTAAGGCCTACTAACAATCATGATAATAATAATAATAATAATAAGAATAAATTAAACTCATAAAAATAGTAAATGAAGATATGATTAGATGTAGGAGTACACTATAATTAAATCGTAGTTTTAAAACCCTGTTAGTCATGTGTAGTGATTGATGGTAGAAGGGAAAGTGAACGACGAATGTGAGAAATATTCTTCGAGAGAACGATCTAGGAGCCATTATAGGATAATAATAATAATAATGCTAATAATAGTAAAGGTCGGATAATGTAAAAGTTGTTGAGATTAAACTTGTATGGTCATTGTGATAATGGAGTTCGCCATTAATGGACGACATGGGACTACTAGGGTGCATGTCGGGCCTAAAAGGTATTATGAGTCACAGTGATTGTAATGAATGATTATGGCGATAATGATTTATGAGGATGTACGAATTTAGTGACTAATAATAGGTCTATTTCTGGCTCAACAACTGAAATGAATAATACATGACTTAATCGTTATTAGATGTTTTCGAGGCTCGTGAGCTCTTATCACTGATGATGGTGATAGTTATTCTTCGAGAGAGAAATTTGGCTTTCTGTATCATCATAACTACAGTCATGAGCGAGTTTTATTCTGGTCAGATGATTGTAAGGATCTTCAATAAAACTCAAGGGAAAGACGAGATAAATGACTGGATGATAATAATAATAATAAATATTACAGATTCATTGTGTGATAAAAATTTACTTAACCAGTTGGTAGAATTGGGTTGTTTGATGTCATTTACTTATATCATTCCAAGGAAACTTATCTTGTATATTTTTTTTGGTGACTGTGAAGCATTGTTGTTGTTGTTGTTGATTCCGTGTAGGATCTCATGATGCTCTATCCATCCATGAAATGTTAGGTAATTTAGAAAAGTTAAATAGAGTAAGGAAAGAATACAGTCAAGCGTAGTCTACGAGAGAGAGGGAGTTATGCCAAAGAAATTGTAAAAATATTTCCCAACACTAAAATGAAATTGTAAAGGAATTTTATGATGACAAGATGAGTTAGAGGATTTTCACAGGTAGAGTGAATGAATTTTCAAGAGATTTCCTCGAACAAGTAAATGCTGAGCTAATAGTAATTTTTCTTCAAAATGTATGAAATTATTTTACCTGTAAATGACTAAACATGAGTTATAACGGGAAATGACAGCTTTGCTAATTTTGTGGTTCATTCGATGTTGCAGAGTAAAATACTGGGTGGAGTTTCATTGAAGAAGCAATGGAATCTAACTCCAGAAGCATGCGAGGACTTATAGTCGTGTTCATTTATTCACAAGCCATTAAAGATTGAGATATTTCTTTTGTTGCAAAGTCACATTGTATTTAAAAAATTTTTTTTTTCTTTCATGCATTTGTCCAGACTGAGTATCCGTTATGTTTTTATAAACGTTGTTGTTATTTGCCCTGATTTTCATTTATATTGTGTCACCTATCCAGTCACCAAGGGTCCTGAAAATATAAACTCTATGAAATTGTCCCTTAATAGCAAAATCGGCCCTGCGAACGGTCCACCCTTTTGGGACTCTCGTTTTGCCGACTGAGCGACCCCGGAGAAGGGGACAGTATGTATGTATGTATGTATGTATGTATGTATGTATGAATATGAATTTAAAATAATCAGAGGATCCAAGTCACAATATTGAAAGCAAAAAAATAATTCCGAAATCAATCCACTGACTAGAATTCAAAAAAGACGACGATGAACAATGATTATGAACTTAAAACAAACAGGGGATCCACCACGCAATGCCACATCTTCTCAGAAACTATCTTAAAAAATAGTATATACTGTCCAAGGGGCTACTTCCAAACCACAATCCTGAATCGATGTTCCTTGTTGTCTAAAGGGGTCCAAAATCAAGATCAATATCAGCGGTCTCTCATTATGGTACTTACCGATAGTAAAATAGAACCATGATGTTTCTCGTGTAGCGGTACTAATCACAAGTATTGTACATCGTACAGATAACGCAGACCTAAGGTGTTTCTCACATAATGGCGCCACTCCTAGGCAATGCAAACCTATGATGTTCCTCACATAGGTGTACTAATCACATGGAGTCGTACTATGCCGTGGTGTTCGTCACACAGTGGGTACTAAGCACAGGAAACATAAACCTGTGGTGTTCCTCAGATAGTGATACTAATCACTAAAGGGTACTTTAAACCCATATTGATCCACCCACTGTTGCTACTAATCACAAGCCTATTGTGTATCTAACATAGTGGTACTACTAGTGGTGTTCCTCGCGTGATGTTACTAATCACAAGTAGTATCATGGTTCTAATTCAATCAGCACTTGGTCGCCTCTTACGACGGGCAGGAGATACCGTGGGTGTATTCTTCGTCTGCGTCCCCCACCCACAGGGGTTGTTACTAATGTTGTAGAAAACCTTGGAAATTCACAACCTGTTTTTAAGAGCAACTTAAAATAACAGATTGAATGTAACTCGCCGAACTCTGGGCGCGATGCATGGTTTGTGTACCGACAGTTGCTGGTGGTAATGATCTGATTAGAGTACATGTTCAATACGCCCCCCTCCTGCTTCGATGCAACTGTACACTGTTTACCGGGGTTGGGTAGCGATTATGCGAAACGGACGAGAAACTAGTGCATTAGTACCGAGCATTACCTCTGTCTCCCACTTCCCACTTCCCACTTCCCACTTCCCTTCCCTCCCCTCCCCTGTCGCACAGCAACATGCAGCGGCTGGCTCTCTAGCATAGCAAATACGGCAAGTTTGTCAATTTCCCTCGCGTGCTCCAAAGGAACAAAGTAACCTCATTTTCTAGCTGCCTCTGTGGATCCGTGGTAGAGTGTCGGCCTCCGGATCCCAAGATAGCGGGTTCAAACCCGGCAGAGGTAGTCGGATTTTTGAAGGGCGGAAAAAAGTCCATTCGACACTCCATGTCGTACGATGTCGGCATGTAAAATATCTCTGGTGATACATTTGGTATTTACCCGACAAAATTAATTAAATCTCAGCCATAGACGCCCAAGAGAGATCCGGTTTACTCTGTCTGCCATCTATCGGACCTAGAGTAAAACAGAACGTCAAAATTGACAAGCAGACAGCCAGATGGCGTCAAATCGAAATGTCTGCACACGGTAGCTGAGGCCATACGATTATTATTATTATTATTATTATTATTATTATTATTATTACCTCATTTTCTCGAAAAGAAACATTTTCTCCGCCAATCCGATTTCACCATCCTTCTTAACATAATTCTGTCCGACTCGTTGGCTGAATGGTCAGCGTACTGGCCTTTGGTTCATAGGGTCCCGGGTTCGATTCTCGGCCGGGTCGGGGAGTTTAACCTTCATTGGTTCATTTGAACGGCCCGGGGACTGTGTGTTTGTGCTGTACCCAACATCCCTCCAACTCTCATACCACACATAACACTATCCTCCACCACATTAACACGCAGTTACCTACACATGGCAGATGACGCCCACCCTCATCGGAGGGTCTACCTTACAAGGGCTGCACCCGGCTAGAAATAGCCACAAGAATTGTTTTTAACATAATTCTGAGACACTCTGTATAACCAATTATTAAAGGACAAGTTGTGTAACGGAACCACAAATACCCGATGCACCTGCCTCTGTTTTTTTTTTTTTTTTTTTTTTTTTTTACTACTCGGAAACTAAAGCTTTATTCAATGAGGATTCGACAAGTTGTAGAGCAGAGTCATAAAGCACCTGGTAAAGTGGCCGCTCTATTCTCACTGTTGGCTGTACATCTAATGCAACTGCCGTGGGCGTGGGGTTCACGTCGTCTGTAATTCTCCCTTCCCGGTGAGAAGAATGAAAACGTAGTCGCGGCTGGGCACTGGCTGGTAAGAAACTTCCAGATTGCGAACATGTTGTAAAGGGGAAGCCATAAAAGTGGAGATGTGTCCCGTGGGGAAGTCCCAGTCAACCAGGTAGCGGGTAGATCGACAGACGAGCGCAAGACTTCACGTGGCAGGCTATCCGAGACGGCGGGGAGACCCTGTTCAACAAGTCGCTCTCCACCTAGATCTTTGACTGATTGTGATAATGGCTACCATTTATACTACGTAGTTAGAGAAAATAATCACATTCCATTAGAATGTTATAAACGGTGCCTTATACTGACTTATACGTTTCCCATCGGTTCCTTTCTTCTTTCAGAAAATAAGGTTTTCTACGTGTAATAATAATAATAATAATAATAATAATAATAAAATTAATAATAATAATAATAATGGAAAATCCATAGGCTTTTTCCAGTTTCAACCGCGTCAGAAACGAATGAACCTAATTAATTTCTGGCACCCGGTGCTGTGGACTTCATAAAATACTCATTAACGTAACTACGTTAGAAATGAAGCAATATAAACGCATCCTATGTTTGAGTGGAGAGAAAACATAACTTCATTAAGATAAGTTCCAGATTTTCAAGCTCATAAGTATTTAAACAGAAATAAACATAGATAAAGAAATTTCTCATGAGCCTTAACCCCTCAGCGCCGACCTCTATACGTGGTATAGACCCTCTTTTCTTCCGTAGCCGCCGACCTCTATACGTGGTATAGACCCATACATGGTTTCGCATTTACGGCTATAGCGCGAAGAGTTTTGTAGTTATGGATATGCAAATTGTTTTGTTTCCAAGAAGACAGTTTCGGGTTTATCAGTGTTCTAAATAAGAATTGAAAAATCGTTATAATGTAGTTGTTTTTGCAAGGACAATTATTTGTCAAATAAGTCTGAGCACTAATCTCTTGCTTTTTTTGAAGTCAGTTTGCTTCATTCTTTCCCACAGAATAAAATAAAGAAATGATTATCTGAGAAGTTTGTCTTTTCGTGTGATGTTCTTTGCTCTATTTGTACATTGGGAGGGCGGTTTATTTATTATATTTGTCTTTATTTCTCAGCTTGTAATATTTTCATAACTCTCCACGAGCGCTCTGTGTACGCTTCAGTTAGTGCTGCTTTCTGTCATACGATACGAGAACCAGATGTTCATGGTATATATCTCGCTTGAAAGACGATGTCTCGACCTTTTATCTGAAATATGTATCGAGTTGGTTTGTTTCGTCATAAATGTTATTCCCCTCATTCAGTTTCGTCCTGTTGTTTTCGGTCTCGCTGCAGCTTCACCAGTCCGTGTGACGCGCCGCGCTCAGCTGTGGTATGACTGACAGTAACGTGCTTGAAATATTGTATAATTCGGATGAAAGTTTAGTCGGAAGTAGTAGTGACAGTATAAGCAGCAGTGATAATGAAATAAATGATGTACCAGTGGTAAATTATGAGAGTGACGATGAGGAGGAAACAGTACTTGGAAATTTCGTGTAAGAGACTATAGATAATTATACAGGTCGAAGAGAAGTTTTCAGCGGTGAATTCTGATTGCTAAATTCTCTAATATTACTCGCACAGGTCACAGAGACAAATATTAAGCAATTACCTTATCGGGTTCAGCTGGTGAAAGGTTTGTTTACAAAATACGCTCGCTCGGGAGGGGAACGAAATATTCAAGGCCGGCGCGCATCAGATAATACAGTTCCAAGGTTGCAGGAAAGATATTTTATCAGGAAATTAGCACCCAAGAGTTGGAAATCCAAACCTCAGAGACATTGTATATTGTGTTCAAAACACGGCGAAAAGAAGACGTCAGTGTACGGCTGCCAGGAGCGTGACTTGAGTCCCTGTCTCAAAGAGTGCTTCGAACTCTATCACACGGAACGAAATTACTAAGGAAATGTGAAACAATTATGTAATTATCTACATGTATATAGTTCTGTCATAAGGAATTCCAAATTTCGTGAAAATCGGGCTACTCTTATACTTGCAGTAACGCTTTAAGTGAATCGATGTATGTCAGTCGCGCGTAGTTGAAATCTCATCCGGCCGCGGGGTAGGAAGCTATTTAGATGGCTGCGACGCTGAGGGGTTAAAGCAGGCTTTTCGCCATTACCTTCCAAACTGAATGGTGAAGGACGTTCCTTAGAAGTCCTCCGCAATGACAGAATTATAGAACACGAGAAAGGGTTCAAACTCGTTGTAGAGTCGTCAACATGATCTGTGATCTGCCTGGGAGAAATCGTACAGTATTTTCTGTCACCTAGATAGGATCTCTCTGCCAGAAGTTGGTCCTACGATTGCCAGGATACTACTGTTACCGAGCTCGATAGCTGCAGTCGCTTAAGTGCGGCCAGTATCCAGTAATCGGGAGATAGTGGGTTCGAGTCCCACTGTCGGCAGTCCTGAAGATGGTTTTCCGAGGTTTCCCATTTTCACACCAGGCAAATGCTGGGGCTGTACCTTAATAAGGCCACGGCCGCTTCCTTCCCATTCCTAGGCCTTTCCTATCTCATCGTCGCCATAAGACCTCTCCGTATCGGTGCGACGTAAAACAAATAGAAAAAAAAATACTACTGTTTCCCTTACTTGAGGAACTTTTGATATTTGAATTCGCGTGTCAAACTGTTCCATGTTACTTCTGCAGAATTTCGGAGCTCTATTGGGACACCTATCGCTGAGATTTAATTAATTTTATCAGGTAAACACCGAATATGTTTTCAGAGATCATTCACATCCAGACATTTTACGATGCGAGTGTTGAAGGGAAATTTCACGCCTATTCGAAATCTGACTACCTCTGTCAGGTTCGAACCCACACTCTTCGAATCTGAAAGCCAACACTTTACTGCTCTAACACTGCTTCTACCAGGAGGCGAAACGCGGGAAGGATGCACGATAAGAAGATGCCAGGCTGATTTACATAGTTAAATACTTTAAATAATGTTTGCAGTCGCGTAAGTGCGGCCTTTATCCAGTATTCGGGAGATAGTGGGTTCGAACCCCACTGTCAGCAGTCCTGAAGATGGTTTTCCAAGGTTTCCCATTTTCACACCAGGCAAATGCTGGGACTGTACCTTAATAAAAGGCCCGGCCGTTTCCATCCTACTCCAAGCTCTTTCCTCTCCCATCGTCGCTATAAGACCTATCTGTGTCGGCGCGACGTAAAGCAACTTGAAATAATAATAATAATAATAATAATAATAATAATAATAATAATAATAATAATAATAATAATAATTGTTCCGGGAATTCAGTGGACCAGAGAGGTGTAAGAATGTGAGGGCGTGAATGGGTGGACAGAGAAAAGATGAAAGCAAAATTTAAAACACTAAATTTTGAAATTTTATTTCTTTCCTTTCTTTTTTTCTGACTTTAAACTTTGATAAATAATCTGAATGAACAACAACAAATAACAGTTGAATGGAATAAAGATGAGCTCGTTAGCTCTGATAACAACAATGACATCAAGCCACAAATCAGGTACAATGAAGAAGAACAATAGTTTAGATTAGAATGGTATAGAGTAGAATATATTTATTTATCACCTACAGGATGTTTCAATTACAGATGATGTAATAAAAAATTTAATGAAATAAAATTTAATTAAACAATTAAATTAAATAAAAATAAATTACATAATATAGCTACAAAACAAAAAATATCTACAAACAGATATAAATCTTCACATGTTTTCTACAGATTATTTGCATAATTCACAAAATTATCACGTTCCACCCTTGAGAAGAGCTTTCCGAATTGCAGTGGAAGGGTGGTGAAAAATGTCGAGCGACCCTTCCAGCTGATTTATGGTCCTAAGGGCTTGCATGAACCAAGAATTTTCACGTGCAACCATCCTACATTTGGGCAGGTGGAATGTACATTTCTGGCTTGTTCGTTTGGTTGGAACGTAAGTGGGATCAACCTCAGTATAGTCAAACAGTCCACTTTACTCTTCAAGAAAATGAATGAGCAGAGTAGCTCTAAAGATACAGCATTACAAAGAGCATTTTTGCTCCACTCAATTACGCTTTAGGAGACTGAGCTCCACAATTTACAACAGTCCAGCCTCTCAAAGGCACACATTTCTTATCCGAATTTTACACTAGATAACTTCGAAAACAGTGTTTACTGCCATTTCTCCTCGACAGTTTGATCCACACTTGCCTATAAATAAGTAGAATTTAAACATGGGCGGTAAGTGCCCATTCTAGATGGCCTAAACGTACAAAGAAAAAAGGTTTAATAGAATCGGCCATGAACAAAATGCTAGGAGGCGAAACATTTGCACTCCTTTTGAATTACACTTAAAATCCTATGTGGAGCTTATGGCCCGAAGTTACAGAGGCTAAGTCTATACTACAGAGAGTAACTAGATGGCGAAATATTAAGTTCCAAAATTGTTGGAAGAATTTAGAGTTCTATACTGCTAATAATAAGAGTTGGAGTCTGACATTTCTTAGAGGGACGTCCGTTTACTGCCTGCCGAGGCGGGATAAAGGGAGTGGCTGTGTGGTTGCCATGGAATCGAGGGTGGGGCGACTGCGGTTGCCATGGAGATAAAACTTCAGGGCAGCTCGTCTTGCTGGGAGTTGCCAAACCTGTCACTGTCACTGATAAGAACCTGATTGTCTGTATAAGAGCGATCGCAAATGGGACGACACCGCCTGGCCAGGTAGTCTACAACGGATCACAGCGGTCAGAATGAAGGAGGGAACAGGTGAGCCGGAAGGAAGGGGTAAGAGCATGTAGAAAGGAATGCTGGAATGTGGCAACATCGTGAAATGGCACGTGCAGTGCTCCCCCCTCCAACCTTGCCTGTCAGACGCCAACTTTAGTTAAGTCTAGTATAGAAAATCATAGTCACCCCCATGCCAAGTCGAATGGGAATTAATAGAGGGTGAACACTCTTTATTCCCTAAGTTATAAATTTCCCAGCAGGTATTTGAATAGAGTCCTTAGACTTGCCTGAAAATCTACATAGAGAAGGTGATATTAAACTTAAAAAATTTATATTAAGAAATAATTTTGAAATCTACCCCTCAAGTTAACTTTCTGGAGCTATCACATATTTAAAATATGTCTGCCATTACCTTGAGCTGATAGGCCTTCCGACGACGGGCAAGGTTTCCCCTGCCTCCACTTACACCATATGCACTCTAAGACCGTAGCGACGAAGATGACAAAATGGCCCAAAAGTGCCCAGCTTTTATAGCAACTCACGAGGAAGGCTCCCGAACTCTTTTGATCTAGGCAGAATGCCTGTACACAGCCCCAATTTTAATTGGCTACAAAAATATATACAAACATTTCTGATTGTTTCATAACTTCAGGAAGATTGAAGCTGTAGAAATGCTGACACCCTCAGCACATAAAAAGACAACCTACAAACACTTACGGTTTACCAATATAGAAAAAACAAAATTCCTTTGAAAAATTAATAGGCCGCCCTCCCACCAGAGGGGGCACATTAGTAGTCGATAGTAGAGACAACTAAAGATTAAAGGTCCAAACTTCTTCAAATACATAGTTTCAGATTCGTACCACAGGTGGCCATATAGAAGGCGCGCCGTTCAAATGCACGGAGGTGTACCCCCCGGTACAATAATAATAATAATAATAATAATAATAATAATAATAATAATAATAATAATAATAATAATAATAATAATAATACCCGTGTGGGGATTTAACGGTTACCTCCATCGGGCGCGTCCCATTGGAATTGGGGAAGCTCGCTGGCTCTGCCGCCAGCAGAGTCAGAGGGTAGTAGGGAAATAAAATACCACCGTGAAAAAAAAAACTGGTCCCTTGCCAGGGTTACGGCGAAGACTGGTAAATGACCAGAAGCCAGAAAACATCTTGAGGCAACCTCTAGGGCTAACAACCCTAGTTGTAAAAGGATGGTACCCGTCCAAAGCAAAGTCAAGTCAAAAAGCATGATGGCACAACATTTCAAGAAACATACCCCAGGGGGTAAATCTTCGGATAAATCCCTCGTCGTGAAAGCCACGGCGAACGAGTCTCGTTCGGATTCTGGGGGAGACTCGACATCATGCAAGAGACGAGTCGGAGCGTCTCCGTGTACCCCGAAGAGTCAAAAACTCAGGCCAAAATCTAAAACCTTTCTAGCAACTTTCAACATAAATTCACTTACACAAACTGGCAAGCTGGAAACCCTCACCAAAGCTCTTCACGAAAATCAAATATCCATAATGGCCCTACATGAAACAAGGTACCCAGATGAAGAGATTTTTGAATCCGAAGGCTACCGATTTTTCAAGAGCAAAGCGCAAAAAGGAATCCTCAATGGAGTTGTGATGCTTGGAACCGCGTTTGCTGTTAGAACCAATATCCTTAAATTGGTTGCAAATTTTTAACCTGTGAATGACAGATTGTCCATACTCACAATTAAATGCGCGAACAAAACCTACGCCCTAGTTAACGCACATGCTCCTACAAACGATAAGAACAAGTCTGATCCAGACGAAGTTGATAATTTCTGGGACCTACTGGATGAAAAATTAAACAAAATCCCCAAACACCATGTCAAGCTTCTTTTGGGTGACTTCAATGCCCAACTAGGTCGTGAACAGATGTATAAGAAAGTTATAGGAAATTACCCTGCTCACAAAAGAACCAATCCCAACGGCAAAAGACTGGTGTCCATTTGCGAAAATCACAACCTACAGGTCATGTCGACCCACTTTCGCCATCTACCCAGAAAGCAAATGACTTGGCGTTCTCCCGTCCAAGCTCTCGGAGAGTTCCAAATTGATCATGTTGCAATCTCCAGGAGAAACAGCCCTGAGATTATGAATGTCAAGGTAAAGAAAGGCATCAATGTGGCCTCAGATCATTATATGTCTCTTATCAAATTCAAACCAATTCCCGCAAACACAAGGAAGACAACCAAACAGTTCACACGCTTCGACAATGATAAACTTCGGCAAAGGGTCGAGAAGATCCAGGAGAAGGCTAGACCAAATGACTGTGACTTTAACAACGCCAAAAGTCTCCTTGTTGGGGCCGCCAAAGACGTTGCAGAAATCAAGAGAAGCAAAAAGCATGCCTGGTGGAATGGTGCCTGCGAATCAGTCCTCCAAGAAAGACTCAATGCGTGGAAACAGTATTACTCTACAAAATCAGAAAATGATTGGGAAACCTACAAAATCCAACGTGCCCAAGCAGCTAGGGTGTTCAGAACTGAGAAACGTAAATACGAAAAATCTCTCATTGAAAAGATAGAACAAAACTTTAGGAAGAATGAAAACAGAGAGTACTACAGAGCCTTCAAACGCAAACTCACTGGCTATAAACCACCATCTCTATGCTTTGAGCGAAAGGACGGCTCACTGGCGACGTCAAATGAAGAAAATTGCAGCATTCTGGCAGACTACTTCAAGAGGTTACTTAATTGCTCTAAACCGCAAAGCCCCATTGAAACCAAGGAACCCTTACTCAGGTACCCAGATTCCAGACCACCCGACAGAGATGAAATCAAGCGCCACATTGCCCGTCTCAAAAATAACAAAGCGCCGGGGGAAGACTCAGTAGTAGCAGAACTATGGAAATATGCCCCAGGGGAATCACTTGATATCTTGCAAAAGCAAATAGAAGAAATTTGGAACAAGGAGACCCTACCCGAAGATTGGATAATAGCTTTGATCCATCCATTACACAAAAAAGGCAGCATGAAGAACATCAACAACTACAGAGGAATATCTTTGCTACCCGTGACTTACAAAATTCTATCACTTGCCATCCTGGAGCGTTTGGAAGCACAAGTCGAACATCAAATAGGTGAATACCAAGGAGGGTTCAGAAAAGGTCGCTCAACAGCTGAACAGATCCAAAATCTCAAAACGATCATCAGATATTGTACACTAAGGTCCAAGCAGTATGTGTCTGTCTTTGTGGACTTTAAGAAAGCGTACGACTCCATTGACCGGGAAGTCCTGCTAAACATCTTAAATGAAGTTGGAGTTGATTTGAAACTGCTGGCATTAATTAGAGCCACCCTGACCGATACAAAATCCAAGGTGAAGTTCCACGGATGTCTCTCGCATTCCTTTGACATCAAAACAGGAGTCCGACAAGGTGATGGGCTATCCCCGATACTCTTCAACTGTGTTCTTGAAAAGATTATCAGAACCTGGCGGGTGAGATTACAGGAAACCAACTACAGTCCATTGAGAATAGGAACCAAATCTAAGGGGATCGCAACAGACTGCTTAGCATTTACCGATGATATTGCTGTTCTCTCAAACGACATAGAAACCGCTAGAGCTCAAGTTGAAATTTTAAAGGAAATTGCCGAAAAAACTGGTTTGCAGATATCGTTTGAGAAAACAGAAGTAATGACTAACATCAAAGAGGCTCCACCAAAACTCCATACAAAATACGGGGACATCACCCGAGTAGACAAATTCAAATACCTGGGTGAGATCATCATGAAAAATGGACTGGACAAAGAAGCACTTCAGGAGCGAGTACGCAAACTGGAAATAGCCTACCAAACATCCCGCACAATCTACAACAAAAAATGCCTTTCCCAAAACACCAAGATACGTCACTATGAACTACTTTCTATATGCAGCTGAAACCCTGTCTCTGAATGCCAACAAAGGACTCCTTGAAGAACTGGAGAAAAGAGAACGCAAAATTGTGAGAGGAATCTTGGGATCAAAGTACAGAAGTGGAGTCCATCAAAAGAGATCCAACAAGGAAGTCTACAGCAAAATAGAGAAAATTACCGACACAATCAGAAAAAGACGGGCACGATTTTACGGTCATCTGAAAAGAATGGACGGAAGAAAGTTAACTAAAGAAATGTTTATCTTTTTTGATTCAAACCCCAAAACCACAATTCCCTGGTTTAGAAATACCAAAGAAGACCTTCAAATGCTACATATCTCAGCTGAAGACGCCCTTAACACAGATCTCTTCCGCAAGAAACGGGCTAAACCGAGACGAGCAACCGAAGAGAAGACACGGTGCCCCTTGGACAGAGGAGCGTAAGCAGGCCCACTCACAAAGAATGAGGGAAATTTGGGCTCTAAAGAAGGCCAAGTTCAGTGTCAAATGCAATAAGACTTAACGTGGTCCTTGATGGCCCCAGCGAATTATGTATGTATAATAATAATAATAATAATAATAATAATAATAATAATAATAATAACAATAATTGTTCCGAGGTATCTGTGGAACAGCAGAGGTGAAAGAAGGTGCGGGGGTGAACGGGCCTCAAAATACGAAATTAAAGTTAAGATAAAATTTAACAAGGTTATATTTTCTTTTCAAAATTAAGAAATAACAAGCATGGCAGGTACAGAGTAGCAAGGCAACAAAAGTACAATTATAGTATTTACAGGATTTGGGCTTCGAGCCCCGAACTCACAATTCTTGAACAATTAGCCCAGCTTTACCCCAAAACAAGTTTCAACAGAGGGGCAGAAAACCCCATTCATGCCCAGGAGCACTTGCTCCAAATTACACAGAAAAGCCTCCTCGAGGCATACAACACTCAATTTTCGAGAAAGAGCCACTCGCTCTCAACTTTCAGCCTATCAAAGGCCACACCAAACTCCACCTTCAAGTTGTCCTCTAAGGACATAGATACAGGGGTAAAATACCCAACCTACTGAGGCCTATTAAGTGAGAAAAAGGTTAATTACATGACCTCTAAAATAACAATTTGAGAGGAGGCGATCTGCACTCCTAATACATTTTGTTTAAAACCAAATCTGGCTCTAGGCCGCTAATGCAAGGGCTAATCCCATACTACAGAGGTGACTTTAGAAAAGAACAATTTACATTACATTAAGGAAGAATCGGTTGTGAGAAATAAGTTCACCTCAAAACAATATGAGTGGGAGCTCGAGAGGGTTAAGCACTCTCTATCCCAATACGTAGCTTAAAAGAGAATAGATACTAAGAGTCGTTACATTTTAGGGAAAGGTTACATGGTGAAAAAGCTTCGGACCCGCCCCGAGAGTTAAACTGCTGAACTAGCAAGAAAATAAGTTATTATACGGCCATTACCTGGTTGTTGAACTGCTGTCCGAAGAAAGAGGCGCTTCCCGCCCCCTGCTATGTACTTTACACACTGAAAGATGGTAGAGAAGTGGCGCACAGACCCTAAAATCAGCAGTTTATATACTCTGGCGGAAAGTTCGAGGCGTTTCAGGAAAGAAAACACCCGCCCACAATCATTTATTGGTTAGGGTTAAGCAGCATATCCAATTTGAAGAAGAAACCCCTTATTGGTCGTAAATTAATTAAAGAAATTCGGGATTGGCTAAATTCAAAACAAGGGGAAAGAAAGGGGAATACAGCCAACTTAAACAATACCAGAAAGAAATTTAACAAGAAACAAACTTTTGAAATAAAAATTTCTCCAAAAAAACAGTTCTTTCACCTTGCACTATGGTGCACTATTGTAATTCTTCAGTAGTGTCCTCTAAAAGAGAAAGTTCACACTTCTTACTACAAGCAAAACAAAAATACGTCGAAAACGACCGAGTTCAGAAACTTCAAAATTTCCAAGTAGTGACATCTTCTGGGTAACTTGAAAATTAATACATTAGATAAAGTTCGGACTTCTTCCAGCAGAGGATTTTCAACTGGCGCAAAGTTTGATTTAGCGGCGTGGAGGTGTACCGCCCGGTACAATAATAATAACGCAGGAAAGGGTGAAAGAATATTGAAAGGAACGAAAGAGAAACAACAAAGTATGAAGAATTGAATTGAAATTGGCACGTGTTTCTTAGCAGGGCTCATCGGAAAGGATAATAATAATGATAATAAAATGAAATGTCGTATGGCTTTTAGTGCCGGGATATCCCATGACTGGTTCAACTCGCCAAGTGCAGGTCTTTCTATTTGACGCCTGTAAGTGATCTGCATAATAATAATAATAATAATAATAATAATAATAATAATAATAATAATAATAATAATAATAATAATAATAATAATAATAATAATAATAATAATAATGTTATATTGGGAAGTATCCTCTTCTGTTTTTGAAAATAACTTGGATATATTCAAGTTCCTAAACATAGCAGTTGACAAGATACACCACTCAATGTCAACCTAATTCGGTGACAAATGTGTGTAGGGCAAAACTTCCTATAATATCGCACCGAGTGTTCGATGTGGTTTGAAGAACAATACAGCAAAGTGCCAAGACGAACAGAGAGGTCAACCAAGATAATTAGCATTACTAACCAGAGACTTAAGCTTTATTCTTTTGAATACTGAATTCGTCAATCTAGTAAAAGATTCTAAAATTCCAATATAAAATTATGAAAAACGCAATATCAAATGATGATGATGATGCTTGTTGTTTAGAGGGGCCTAACATCGAGTTCATCGGCCCCTAATGGTACGAAATGAGATAACAACAAAAAATGAAAAGCATCCACTGACCAAAATAAAAAAAAATAAAAAATGTCATGAAGAATGTATGGATGGACACGAACACAAGAAAAAAAACAGTGGAACAGACTCAAAAAGGATTTTAAATAATAGTATTAGTGACCAAGGGACCACTTATAAAGCACAATGATGCTAATGGCACTTATTGGTAGTAAAGGAGAACCATGATATTTCTCAAGCTGCGGTACTAATCAAAGGTAGCGTAAACTCACGGTGTTCCAAACATTAAGGTACTACTCACAAGTATTGTACGTTGTAAAGGTAACGCAGACCTATGGTGTTTCTCACACAATGGCGCCACTGATAGCCAACGCAAACCGATGAGGTTCCTCACCTAGGTGTACTAATCACGGGCGCCGGTATTTCCGTGGTGTTCCTACAGAGTGGGTACTAATCACTGGCAACGCAGACCTACGGTGTCGCTCATATAGTGGTACAAGTCACAGGCAACGCCCAGACCTGCAGTGTTACACACGTGGGCACGACTCACGGGTACTGGAAACCCACACTGAACCCCACTCGAGTGCTACGAATCACAAAACTATAGAGTACTTAACAGAGTGGTACTACTCGCAAGTAAAAGCAACCAATGGTGTTCCACGCGTGATGGTACTAATCAAAAGTAGTTTCATGGTTCTAATACAATCATTTCTTGGTCGCTCCTTTTAGTCGCCTCTCACGACAGGCAGGGGATACCGTGGATGTATTATTCGTCAGCCTCCCCCACCCACAGGGGGGGTGTTTGGTCCGCGAGAGGTATTTTATTTCCCTCAAGTCCGCCGGCAAGCCTGTTAGGACCCCCCTATCCACCACCTGGGACGCGCCACGTGGGAGTATCACCTCTCCCCCTACTACGCCTGCAAAGCAGGTTCGTGGAATATCAAATGTTACCAAGTTCCTTAGTACAGAATATAAAAATATGACGTAATTATTCATTAGCGCTGCCATCATGGTTTCAGTCCACGCAGTAAGACACTGGTTATGAAAGTGAGGGGTTCGATTCCTGTCTTTTGTTTAAAAGTCCTTTACGTCACACCGAGGCGGTGGGGTAGGAAAGGGCTAGGAGTGGGAAGGAAGCGGTCATGGCCTTAATCAAGGTACAGCCACAGCATTCGCGTGGTGTGAAAATGGGAAACCATCTTCAGGTCTGCCGACAGTGGGGTTCGAACCCACTACCTCCCTGATACAAGCTCACAGCTGCGCGCCCCTAACCGCATGGCCAACTCGCCCAGTGATTCCTGCCTTTGGAGTGGAGTGCTGGAGTGGTAGTTAGAATTTCGAACACTCAGTATTATGAGTTTACCTGAGCAGGGATGGCTAAATTTGAAGTGGCTTTAGGTGGTGTCCCATTTTCGCTCCAGATGACTCTTTTACATAACACAACAGTTGTCTCCTCCAGATCCTAGTCTATGATTTCCTGACCCCTGTAAAACCCCTCGACCGTAATGAGATTCATTGGTCAACCCGAAGTGATCTGACGAACCAGGAGTGTTCTGTCTGTTAGGTCATCAACTCAGAGGCTGGTTGGAGCCTCAAATAGCACAACCAAACGCTATGGAGTTTAATAAAACCACTAAAATCAATGGCAGCACCAAAATGAGGCATACTAGGCAAGATGAAGAGTGAGGCAGTTTGCTATTGCTTTCCTCACTGGGCCAGACAGTGCTATGGCAACACGACCAACCCTATGAATAACACCTTTCATAACACTCAGATACCCTGGTACTGTTCCGAATGTCATTACTCAGCACTAACAATACCTCAGCAGCTTCCATATTGTCACAGGCATGGATGAGATTGGGACTTCGGTGGAAGCTATATTTTGCTACGGCCTGTGCGAAGTGACAGATGCAGAAGTAAGGTAGGGGGCCTATATTTCGTCCCCTTAGCAGGTTTGGTCTTGTAGAAATTCAGCAATGCTATGGACAAGGCCAGAAATTGGTATATATTGAGCCGTATCCTACCGGCCCATAATAATAATTGGAATATTATTTGACCAAACATGTGAAATTTATTCAGAAAAGTTACAGTCTAATATGTGAAAGCATCGTACCCTAAGGTAGTTGATACCGGATGTTGAGCAAGACAGTGGTTCGCTGGATGTTGCTTCATATTTCCGTATGACCGTGAGAAAGATGATGATGCTTGTTGTTTAAAGGGGCCTAACATCGAAGGTCATCGGCCCCTAATGGAATGAGATAAACGACATGAGAGATGATGTTAAAATTTTAAAAAACATATCCACTGACTAGAGTTTTAAAAAAATGATGGAGAAAAATGAGGGTGAGATTAAAACAATCAGTGGATCTAATACGCAATGCCTTATTTTCGAATAAATTAAGAGAATCTACAGAAAACCAAAAGAATAAGGCATTGCCTGGTAGTACATAATTTACGAGAGACGTTAAAATAACACATTAAAATACGCAACACAAACTAAAATTAAGTCAATAGGATAAAAGCGAAAGTGACACAAAACACACTAGGACAAAGGACAGCATCACACACGAGAAAACAGTCCACTATCCCTCATAAAGCGGACGACGAGGTCTGCTGACTGCTCGTCATCACGCAAGATAAGGGAGATAGTACTCGGAAGGTTAAGACTACGGCGCAGATCGACCAGGTCCACACACTCCGTAAGGATGTGTACCACGGTAAGATGGTCGCCGCAGGTACACACCGGAGGGGGTTCTCCTTTCAAAAGATGCGAGTGAGTCAAGATACCATGGCCGATCCGAAGACGACATAATACCACGGCTTCCCTCCGCGAAGCCCGAAGGGAAGCCCTCCATACCTTCGTTGTTCCTTTTATCGCTCTCAGCTTATTGGGAAGTGGAATGGCCTGCCACTCCATCTCCCAATGGGACATAACAAGATGTCTCAGCTGGGAGCGAATATCACTTACTGGAACCTGGAAAGGCAACGTGGGCAGTGTAACTGCCTCCTTGGCAGCCTGATCTACTAACTCGTTTCCCTCTATGCCCATGTGGCTTGGGAGCCACAGAAATGTGATTCTGGTGCCAGCATCCCAACACCCGGCCAGCAGGTCCTGGATTAGCTGCACCAGAGGGTGCCGAGGGAAACAGGTATCTATAGACTGGAGCGAACTCAAGGAGTCGGTACACAGAAGAAAGTGTCGGCGCTCATTGTACAGTGCGTACCGCAGAGCTTCATAGATAGCATAGAGCTCTGCTGTGTACACACTACAGGTTGCCGGAAGAGCAAAAAGGAACCTATCATTGTTAACAACGAACGCACAGCCCACCTTCGTATCTGTCCTTGAACCATCCGTGTAGACGACGACTGAACCTGGATAGCGGCCAACAACGGACAGGAAGAGCCTCCGATAAATCGAAGGGTCCGTGTTTTCCTTTGGGCCAGTGTGCAGATCCAGGATTACTTCAGGTCGTCGTACGACCCACGGAGGTACCCCACTTGGTTGTCTGACAAGGCAAGGAACCGAAGGTACGTCAAACAATTCGGAAATGCTATCCAAGCGTATCCCAACCGGCCGCGTCGCTCGAGGACGAGCAGCGTACAGCAAACGGTTGCCATTGTTGAACACGCAAGGATAGCTTGGATGAAGTGGCATCTGTCGCAAATTTGCAGCATATGTAAGTAGAAGTTGCTGGCGCCTCAGGTGTAAAGGCGGCATACCAGACTCAGCGAGCAGGCTAGCGATGGGGCTTGTACGAAAAGCTCCCGTCGCCAACCTAACCCCGCTGTGGTGGATACTGTTCAGCTTCGCAAGAACGCTTGGTCTTGCGGAGCCATATGCTGCACTGCCGTAGTCTAACCGGGATAAAATGTGTGCCCGATAGAATCGCAGGAGCACCGTGCGGTCAGCCCCCCAAGAAGTGCTGCTAAGAAACTTAAGGATATTAAGCTTCCCAGTGCATCGCACTTTTAACTGCCGCACGTGTGGCTCCCACGATAATTTACTGTCAAAAAGGAGCCCAAGAAATCGGTAAGTGTCAACAACTGGAAGAACGACGTTGTCTAAATAAAGCTCAGGATGGGGGTGAAGAGTACGTTGACGACAAAAGTGGACAACGGAGGTCTTTGCGGCAGAAAACCGAAAGCCATGTTCTAAGGTCCACTGCTCCACCCTCCTAATAGCGTGTTGTAATTGTCGCTCTGCGACTGCCATATTACGCGAGCTATAGTGCAGAGCAAAATCGTCCACATATAGCGACGGTATAACTGCTGGACCAGCAGCAGCAACAATACCGTTGATGGCAATTGCGAACAGAGTGACACTAAGGACCGATCCCTGTGGGACTCCATTTTCTTGTACGTGGTATTGCGAATATGTCCTCCCTACTCGGACACGGAATAGACGGAGGGACAAGAAATTCGCAATAAACGCCGGCAAGTTACCTCGGAATCTCCATTGATGCAGGGCTGAAAGGATACCATATCGCCATGTGGTGTCATAAGCTTTCTCTAAGTCAAAGAAAACAGCCACCAAGTGCTGTTTGCGGAGAAACGCATCCTGGATAGAGCTTTCCAGCCGTACCAAGTGGTCAGTGGTGGATCGAGCGGCTCGAAATCCACATTGGTACTCGGACAAGAGTCCTTGTTTCTCCAGACACCACACAAGCCGGCGATTAACCATCCTCTCAAACAGCTTACACAGGCAGTTTGTAAGGCAAATCGGTCGGTAACTTCCTGCATACTTAGGATCTTTGTCAGGCTTGAGGACAGGAATAACTATGCCCTCTCGCCACTGAGACGGAAAATCACCCTCCATCCAGATTCGGTTGAACACACGAAGGAGATAGAGTAGACTATCATCACTAAGGTGTTTCAACATCTGGTTATGGATGTTGTCCGGTCCAGGAGACGTGTCCTTGCAAAGCGCTAGGGCGCTGCGGAGTTCCCACTCCGTAAAGGGCACGTTGTAGTCCTCTGAAGCTTGAGAGGCAAAACTAAGGTGAGAACGTTCCGCCTCCCGCTTCAGAGCGAGGAAATCAGGATGGTAATTCCCGGAGCCAGATACATCCGCGAAATGACTAGCCAGGTGGTCAGCAATCAGGAGGGGTTCAGTGACGATATTGCCTGCAATGGAAATTCCCGGTACAGAAGATGATCCTTGGATACCCGAAATACGTCGAAGCTTAGTCCACACCTGAGATGATGGAGTATGTGACGTCATAGACGACACATATCTCTCCCATGAAGCCTTCTTACTTTGGCGAATAAGAACTCGCGCCTTAGCGCGGAGTTTCTTAAATGTTACCAAGTTGGCCGCAGTGGGCTGTCTACGGTAATGTTTGTGAGCGCGACGGCGTTCTTTGATAGCTGCTGCGATGTCTTCGTTCCACCAAGGAACGAGCTTTCGGCGAGGAGTCCCCGAGTAGAACGGAATGGACTCCTCAGCAGCAGCAAGAATAACCTGGGTGATGTAAGTTATTTCCTCGCCTACGGTCCGCCTGATTTTGTCGTTAAAGACAGCTAGTGATGTGTACTTTGGCCAATCAGCATGTTTAAAAATCCATCGAGGGGGAGCCTCGACGGATTTGTGGTTCAGCAAAGTAAGAATTATGGGAAAATGGTCACTGTCACAAAGATCGTCATGTGTGTTCCACCGAAACAGCGGAACCAACGTTCGGCTGCACAGACTTACGTCTATGCGAGAATAAGTGCCGTAACGTATACTGAAGTGTGTTGGTTCCCCTGTGTTCAAAATACATAAATCCAGCTCTGTTACTAATGTTTCCAGCTCTCTTCCCCGGGGGCAAGGTGACTCAGAGCCCCAGATGGGGTGATGGGCGTTGAAATCGCCCAACAAGAGGAAGGGAGGTGGAAGCTGATCTAGAAGATCAGTGACATCATTGATGTTAAGAGCCTCACCTCGTGGAAAATAAACATTACACACTGTAGTTATGACAGGCAGCGGTACGCGAACAGCTACTGCCTCCAGCGGGGTTCGTAGTGGAACCTCCTCGCTGTAGGTATCAGAACGGACAAAAATGCCAACGCCACCGGAAGCCCGGTGAGCATAATGTCGTTCTGTCGAGTATAGTCGAAAATTTCTCAGTACCGTATGATGACCAGGTCGGAAATTTGTTTCCTGGATACAGACTATACTCGCCGAATACTCGCTAATGAGCTGGCGCAACTCGGCAAGATGCCTATCATAACCGTTACAATTCCATTGTAACAGTGCCATAATGTAAGTGTGGACTATTGTGGTTTAGGTTAGGAGCAGCGTAATGCCACCTAACCTAACCTACACTCACCTCCCCATCCGAGGATGGAGATTCATGCTCCACGTGCATCTCCCCGTCACTAGACGAGGTGAAGCATGCCTTCAATTTCTTCGACGTTGTTTTGGGGTGGGGTTTCCTCTTACGAGTGGAGCGCGCAGGTCTTCTAGGAGGAAGACCCGCTGGCGTGGAATCAGGCCCTCCGGGTGGAGGGCGTGAAGCCCCATTCGTAGGAGAAGTGGAAGAACGCCTGCTAAGGTCGCTCTTCTTCCCCACAGTCGATTCTTGTTGAGACGGGCTGGGAGGTGGTTTCCCAGCCCTGGTCGACGATGCCACCTCCGCCGGCTTGGGCTCGGCTGTCGCCGACCGCGTGAGGGAAGGAGACGTTGTCTTCTTCCCCTGTTGTGCCGGCGTAGGTTTCCTAGCCGGCACAGGTATGTTGGTGGTCGAAGGCCGGGACGGACCCACCTTCGAGCTGGTTCTCTTTGGCTTGGGCGCAGCGATCTTCTGGGCAGGTGTTCCAGTTGAAAATGAGGAACCTGGCAGGGACTGTGCTATCAAGCTGAAGTCAAGTGTCTTGGCCGGTGCATTCAGAGAATTAAACTTACGGCGCGCTTCCTGGTAGGAAAGACCATCCAGGGTCTTGATCTCCTGGATCTTCTTCTCGCTCAGATAGGTCGGACAATTCCGATCCCGAGGAGAATGAAGACCAGAGCAGTTAGTGCACTTGAACGGAGGTGTACACTCCTCCGCGCCGTGAGCTACTTTCCCACATGTACCACACACTGACGGATTCGAACAACGAGATACCATGTGTCCGAATCTCTGGCATTGATAGCATCGCATAGGAGGCGGGATGTACGGCCTCACATCGCAACGATAGGTTGTTACCTTGACTTTCTCGGGCAACACTGACAATTTGAAGGAGACTATGAACGCACCCGTGGCAACGTCTTCACCGTTGACTTTGCGTGTGATACGCCGGACGTGGGTCACGCCACGGTGCTTCATGTCTTCCATCAATTCATCGTCAGTGTTCAGGACGAGATCACGGTGGAAAATAACTCCACGAACCAGATTCAATGTTTTGTGCTCTTCCACTTTGACGGGGATGTCGCCAAAATGGTCACACTTAAGCAATTGATCGGCCTGGAGCGCAGTGCTCGTCTTCAGTAGCAAACCACCATTGCGCATTTTCTTCAGGTCCGCAAGTTCGCCATATACACCTTCGATGTATCTACTGAATAGAATGGATTTAACCAGCTTGAAGTCCTGCCCATCGGTTCTGGTAGCAACCAGGAACCTAGGGAAGCTGGATCCCAAATTCAATCGCTGCGCCTGTTCCCAAGGGGTTGCCCCCCTTAGAGAATCCAAAGTTAAAGACTTGGGTAGCGAACTACCCGAGGTTGCTGGCGGAAGTTGTTTCGACGCCATCCCGAAAGTATCCTCCCCGAATGCCACCCACTCCGATCAGGGGTCTCTGTAGCCGAACCAAGCAGCCAAGGCAATACCCACCTGGTCATAGCAGGTATTGCCCGGGGTCCGATGTTGAACGATGCCTAATACGGGATGACTGAGGCAATGAGCACTAGGACTCCCTTCCTCCAGTCACCCGCAATAGCATGTACCCCATAGCGTATACAGAGCACTAAATATAGAAAAAATAAATAAAAATAATTAATAATAATATGTCCTTCTGGCATTCGGCTGTGCGGGGACCTGCGTTGTCAGGCGGATACCACTGCCCGGGTACATGACACTATCACCCGCCGCGTCCTGGGTGGTTGCTGGCACGGGCTTTTGAGCGTAGTCGCACACATAGGAGCTCCATCGCCGAGCAGCACGCACATCAAAATTTTGAGTGGTCTACATCTGACCCTCAGAAAAATAATAAAAAATAAAGAGGGGACCACGGCCACATAACCCTTTAAGTCGCCTTCTACGACAGGCAGGGATTACCTATGGATGTATTCAACCTCTCCCATCCAAAGGAGGTCCAACACATTATACCAAACCACAATCCATGTCCGCGCCAAGGTCGCCCCTTTTTGTCGCCTCTTACGACAGGCAGGGGATACCGCGGGTGTATTCTACATGTGCGTCCCCCACCCGCAGGGGGTAGCGTGTTTGGTCCGCGAGAGGTATTTCATTTCCCTCAAGTCCGCCGGCAAGCCGGTTAGGACCCCCCTATCCGCCACCTGGGACGCGCCACGTGGGAGTATCACCTCTCCCCCTGCTACGCCCGCGTAGCAGGTTCGTGGACCGTGAGAAAGGATAGCGTACCCAAGCGTTGGCAAGGATCGACACGTGTATTAGATGCTGACCAAGCAAGATATTTCAGCCAATGGGAACTTAGGGATTTGGCAAACCTGGAGGTTACACCGCGCCAAATATTAATTCCAGGATGACCAACGTGCTCTGTGGATAAAGTCAGTTTCTGTAAGAGATCGGTTTTCCACAGTTTCTGAAGTCAGATATATTTGGAAATGTATTATAAAAATTGGTGGAAGAGATTTGCTAGTGTTTGAGCTGTGTTTTGTAAATATATTACAATAAGTATTATGTCATCATACATGACGAACTCTCTGATTGGTGGTTGGTTCAGACACCCGGGAACCCCAACATTATTGGCGTCACCGAAGCCTCCTCAGTAACCCCTAGCTCTGGAGAGCGTCAGTCCGTAGCAAAGATTTGAGCAGTACGGTTGTACTAACTCTGTATTCCGTAGTTGAAATTTGAGCAGTGCGGATGCACCAACTTTGTATCTCCGTGGTAAAGATTTCCACAGTGCGGATGTATTAACTCTGTGGCTGGTGATCGTGATTAACGTGGTATCATTTCTGTAACAGTAACTGAGTTTCATTGATACTTCAAATTATGCAGTCGCAATATTTACTGTACTTGAGTAAATGAAATAGTATAATTTTGGCAGAGTTTACTGTCAATTGACAAAGACGGTTTAGTGACCGCTGAGTAACAAGTGTAGTGGAAACGTGCTATTGTTTCACTATTTCGCGACGGGCGCGTATTCGCGTGGAATTTCCGTACCGAACCGTGAGCTGCTTTAAAAACTGTGTTTTTACCCTTTAAGTGAAGTGTGTTATATATATGTGAATCAGTGTGTTAGCTGATCTGGTAAAAGAAAGGGTATCTCGGCTCGCAGCATTAAGCAGTGAAGAGGTTATCAATAATAGTCTTCTGTGTTCCAGTGAATTGTTTTCCAGCAAGATGATGGATACGCCTGTAGAGGAAGGAAGTGCATTCCCACATGTTAATGCTGTGATTAACATGGAGTAAACCCATAAGTAGTGGGGATGTAAGCTGCTATCCTGGTTTCCCGAGAGTCATGTAGAATGTAAAGTAAGACGCATGTATTATTTACGACATGATATGTAAGTTATGTTAAGGTACTAGGGCAGTGTAGATAGAATTTTAATTTTCATATAAAGTAAGCCTGACGGCATGTGTTTGTTTAACTTTGTTACTATGATAGATTCGGATACGAGATTAATGCATGTTTTTTTTATTTTCATTTTGCTTTGTGAGTAGATGTTTGGGAAAATGAGGGATTGATAGGATCAGTTATTGTTGTAAATACAATACTTAGCGTAGGATATTCCGAGTTTTCCTTAAATATATGCTAGAAGGGCTAGATCGACAAGTTCATTTTTATATTACGTCAAACACGTATCAATTCATTTTATTTCGGTTATTCAGAGAGACAGGTATATATATTTTGCATGATGCATGGTTTTACAGAAGCTGCCAGAAGGAGCTGCAGAACGTCGTTGTTAAATTAAGATCTTTGAAGTTAAGTTGGATTCGGTTTGCCTGATGGTCTGCCAAGGACTCGAACTGAGTCTCTTTATGTGGAAAGGCCAGTAGGATTCATGAGGAATGATGAGATAATAATTGCATGCTGAATTATAAAGTATTGGTGCAGGCTGATTGTAAGCCTGACAAGATAGAGTATTATGCAGATGTGTGTGTGCCTGCCTAGTGTCTTCTGAGTGTATATTGTGATCAGAATGGACAGTGTTAATTCCAGACTATTGAGTCTGATGTTGTTAAATGGCCCAAGCATGCCAAGAAGGAATAAATATACGGGAGTTTCCGTGTAGCTGATGATGGGCGTTATCTCATGGCAAGCTGATTCCTGGCCTGTGTTATCGCTATGTGTGAAAGAGACAGTATTTCCTTGTGGCGGCCTCGGGAGACAAAATCCAATTTTTAGCGTAGTGGAGTTCAATATTTCTTTACAGCTCGTAATCTACCCGGAAGTACATGACGGATGACCGCGCTGTTGAGCGCTCAAACGCAGCAGAAGGAGGCAATGTTGCCCATTGTTTTCTTCATGACTTCAAGGATTATTTATATGTTTTTTCCCTTACAGGATGGTTTCTACATTATTATTTATGATTGTATACCTTGTCTCGTTGTTTTTAAAGTGAACAGCCCGAGTGCTGAAGTATCGTTGGTTTATCTAGTTCTGTCTAGATCTTTTGTAGTGAACCGGGATTCACATTAGAAGCAGTGTAGCATTTAAGACTTTACTCGATATCCGATGTATATATATGTTTAGTTTGATTATTTGAATTGCTGTAAATATAGTGTATGATTTGCCCCTAGTATTTTGCATACCTTACATAGCGTCCGGTGCGTCTTAATTATTTTTCTTTCCGTCGTAATTTTTCTTATAATGTAACTTTTATTTTACGGAAATAGTTTGACGACTCTCGGGAGTAACTTAACTTTGAAACCGTATCGTTGGGATGCGATAGTGCGAAACTCCATACGGAAATACCACATGACAGTGTTTGCGTACCCTTGTTGCCATACAACATAAACATTGGACTATAAGAAGAAATTCAATCTTGATTTATATTAATGTTCTTTGTTGAACTTGTTTTTCTTTTTAATGTCAAATTTGTACAATTATTCAATTAACGTTTCTGATTTCAAATTATTTCAATACTTTGAGTTCATTTTTTACAAATTAATTATTTTTCTTGATTTAATTATTTTCGTGTAATTTGATCGGGGATATTTGTTAATAAATCCATCTTACCCCCTATGATTGTTTCTCATTCGTGTTATACCTCCATTTCGTGTCATTGATTGCTATTTTAGTGTAGAACTTCGACTTTTATCCTGACCCAATCGACAACCAACCCACACTCTGCCCAACCCTGAGTTAGTCGGATGTTCATACAGGAATGGAGGCATCGTCCTAGAGGGTATTTACCCCTGGGTACGGTACATATATATGTGGCGCCGCAACTAAGGGCAAATAGACACTTTGGTGTATGTTCGTATCCCGCTGGGAGTATTTTTGTGTTACCCAAAGATGTCTAGGTTGTTCTTACAAACTTGGGCAGGTCAAATTGAGATTTACGAGAGTGAATGTGATTTGACAAGCTATTCCGAAGGCTCGATAGGATTAGGATCATGGTTCGAAAGCTGGAAGAGACCAATAATTGGTATCCAGATAATTATTAAATTTAAGAAAGGTAGATAGGTAATTTCGAACCATAGGCGCAACTTAGGAATCTGGCAACCTAACGTTCAGACAACTTGAGTCTAGAGTCCCATGTTCAGTGCTACGAATGATAGTAGGTGGACATGAAAGGGCAAGATTTCATCGGAAATCGTGTGTTTAGAAAATTAGAATAACATCTAAATGCATTACGTTAGGGATATCGGCAAAAAGTTTGATTTAAATTATGTTAGGAAGAATGAGGAACATAGCCGATAAGTAAGGCGTATTGTAGTAATAAAGGAACTCTATTTGAGTCAGAGAACTATAAAAAGATTTCTCTAATGAGGTAGAGTGGTCGATGACGTGTCCTTCAGACATGTGTTGATCTTGACATAGCCTGGAATTTGTGTGTAGATCAAATTTCAATTGCCAGTAACGATAATTTTATTTGGTTTAGAGTAAGGCTAGGAACTTAAGAGTGCCTCAGTCTTAAGAGAATGGTGGTGATATTTGCAATGAATGCTGATGATTCGGGACTGGTAGACCTATGCTGGAATATTAGTCTGGAGTCGGAGGTATTTATCGTAAATATGGTCCAGTACTGTTGTCTAGTACTTAGATTAGAGCCCAAAAGACAGGAAAATTAATGTTTGGATTAAAATAAATTGGGGCCACAATATTAGTAATTACTTTTTAAAGTTATGATAACGCGTTTGTTTGTTATGCGCGGCAGAAGATAAATATCCCAAATCATAGGAAGCTTCTATATGGCGAACTTTGAGGCCATGTTTTCTTGGTAAATGATTAACGTAAATCATAGAAGCTTCTCAGTAAAATAAATGGTTTTCGTATGGAGTACACAAGATACGGTATAGGATACTAGGTAGTGGCGAGCATCCCTGCGTTTTCTCGAATACGTATTTGGTATGGCGATGACGATAGAGGAGTTGTTGGTGGAGATGGACAGAAGGGAACAGGAGCGTATGGCGGAGATGGACATAAGGGAACAGGAGCCTATGGCGGAGATGGACAGAAGGGAGCAGGAGCGTATGAATGAACTCTCGAGTAAGTTGGAGGAGCAATTTAGACAAGCTGCAGATAGGACTGACGAACAATTTAAACAAGCTGCAGATAGGACTGAGGAACAATTAACACAGGCGGCGGAGAAAACTGAGGAGCAACTCAAGGTGGCGACCAATGAGTTACAGGGGAAAATCGACTTCGTACATGCTGTTTAGAAGGTATGGGAAAATTAGAGAAACAGCTAGAAACAGTAGAACTTAAAACACAGACGCAAATTGAAAAGATTAGAGATTCTGTTGAGGAAATCGCCGATCGGGTGACAGAACACATGACTAGCACAGATAAGCGGCTGGGAGACTTATCGTACACATTAGAAGAAGCTACAGCAGAGATTACACTTCAGCGAGGTGCGATTGACAAGTTACGGATTGATACGGAGACGAGGTTGGAAGAGTTCACCGTGGACATCAGTAAACAAATCACTGAAGCTCAGCAGAAAACGGAAGACAAAATTGATTTGAAACTTAAGATGAAGCAAAAGGAGACTGAGGAAAGAATGAAGGAAATAGAAACTCAGATTCGATTGGAAATGAAGGAGGACATCGCGGAGACAGGCAAGGAAGTCAAAGATATGATAATGGCTGATCGGGAAAGGAACAAGGAAAATCTACAGGTACTTGGTTCGAGTCTGGAGACGTGGACAGAAGTTCCACAGAAAAATCAAGTGAAGATAGAGGTTGTTGAGAAGGAAATCGCCTACATGAAGGATAAATTAGAATTGTTGGATTTACGAACGGACAAAGAACTTAGTAAATTGACATGTACAGTTCAACAAACCATTATAGAGAAGGCACCAAGTCAAGTTAGCGATAACGTTGCGTTGAGCGATCTTCTACAGTTACCGCGTCAGGAGGTCCATTGTTCAACTCCGAATGAAACACATAATATTCCTATTTACAATATTATGCGGAGCAATGAAAAACCACGGAAGTTTACAGGAAATGATGAGAGAACACCTAAAGCTTTCTTGCGTGAAATTGATGACTTCTTAGCAGATTACAAGGTACCACCAGAGCGTAAATTAAGGACAGTAGAAAGATTTCTAGGCGAAACCGTGGCTGAATGGGCGAATGCTTTCCGTTATACATTTACTACATATGAGGAGTTTAAGGAGGTATTTCTTAAAAAGTTCTGGGACGTATCTACGCAGCAATCACTGAGGATGGAATTGTATTCACGTAGATATCCGGCTACGACGCCAACAAAGTATTCTCCTTTTTTCATTTCTCAGATGCTCAAGTTTCGTGACTTAGACATGCCCCCAAGCGAGAGCGAAATTATAGCAGCAATCTCTCGGCAACTACCTCTTGAAGTGCAGAGGACATTAATTGCAGCTAATGCCAAAACTGCAGCAGAGGCGGAGTTGACTTTAAGACAGTTAGACTTAACATCTAGTCAAAACCAGCCAAGGTTGAGGCATGTTGAGGCTATTCATACGGTAGGGGTGGAAGAAGGAAGTAATCCACCGAAAGTAAGGAAGAGAAATGAGTATCAAAGCTTAGGGACTCAAACAGCGACACATGAGCAAGCCAACAGGAGTGCTGAACATCAGGATGGTAACTGGCAGCGGAGAGACAGAAGAGACCAGTTTCGAAGAAATAATTATCAAGGTAACAGCCTAAATCACCGAGGATACAGTTATCCAAATGGAAATAATGAGAGGACCTATAGATACAAGTATAGAAACTATGGTGGACCCAGAAGACCATATTATCGTTGGGACGAGAAGGAGCGAAACCCCAGAGGAGGAAGAGGCAATTACCAGGAGAACCATGACCAAAGAAGAGAAGAATCAAGACAGTACGTTGAAGAGTTGAGAGTAAAAAGTCAGGAGGAAGACCGGTGGAGAGGAGCCATACAAGCTACTGGTAATGAAGAATGTCATGGAGCTGAAAGTGTTGCGTACAGGGAATACCGTGTAAGGCAACAGGAAAACGGGTTGAATCCCAATGCTCCTAATTATGAGAGTAGAGGAAATAATGGTAGCAAAGCCCAATGACGATCACAGAAAATTATAATAGATGACACCCAGAAGGAGAAGAAGAAGAAGGAGAGATGGCAGAAGATGAGAGTGAAGATGATGGAGAAGAAGAGGAAAACCCGAATGATGAACCTGTGATGATGGATGCAGATGACCCCGAAGAAGACACGGAGAATGTCAACTTCGCGCAGATGGAAAGAGACAACTATTCAGGAGAAGAAGATTGTGAAGAGTGTGGTGGTATGCAGCGACGTTTTCACGCGTTACTTGATATCTACTACAACATCCGCCAAGATAATGATAGACTATGGGAAGAGAATACCTATTTGCGAGACGGCAAATAATATTAAAGGAAAGAGATTGCATACATCCAGATGCTAATAAATAGTCAAATAATACATTAAGAAAAAAAATAAATACTTCATATTCATTTTTTTCCCTGGGTGAGAGAGGGATGAGCCGTATCCTACCGGCCCATAATAATAATTGGAATATTATTTGACCAAACATGTGAAATTTATTCACAAAAGTTACAGTCTAATATGTGAAAGCATCGTACCCTAAGGTAGTTGATACCGGATGTTGAGCAAGACAGTGGTTCGCTGGATGTTGCTTCATATTTCCGTATGACCGTGAGAAAGGATAGCGTACCCAAGCGTTGGCAAGGATCGACACGTGTATTAGATGCTGACCAAGCAAGATATTTCAGCCAATGGGAACTTAGGGATTTGGCAAACCTGGAGGTTACACCGCGCCAAATATTAATTCCAGGATGACCAACGTGCTCTGTGGATAAAGTCAGTTTCTGTAAGAGATCGGTTTTCCACAGTTTCTGAAGTCAGATATATTTGGAAATGTATTATAAAAATTGGTGGAAGAGATTTGCTAGTGTTTGAGCTGTGTTTTGTAAATATATTACAATAAGTATTATGTCATCACACATGACGAACTCTCTGATTGGTGGTTGGTTCAGACACCCGGGAACCCCAACATTATTGGCGTCACCGAAGCCTCCTCAGTAACCCCTAGCTCTGGAGAGCGTCAGTCCGTAGCAAAGATTTGAGCAGTACGGTTGTACTAACTCTGTATTCCGTAGTTGAAATTTGAGCAGTGCGGATGCACCAACTTTGTATCTCCGTGGTAAAGATTTCCACAGTGCGGATGTATTAACTCTGTGGCTGGTGATCGTGATTAACGTGGTATCATTTCTGTAACAGTAACTGAGTTTCATTGATACTTCAAATTATGCAGTCGCAATATTTACTGTACTTGAGTAAATGAAATAGTATAATTTTGGCAGAGTTTACTGTCAATTGACAAAGACGGTTTAGTGACCGCTGAGTAACAAGTGTAGTGGAAACGTGCTATTGTTTCACTATTTCGCGACGGGCGCGTATTCGCGTGGAATTTCCGTACCGAACCGTGAGCTGCTTTAAAAACTGTGTTTTTACCCTTTAAGTGAAGTGTGTTATATATATGTGAATCAGTGTGTTAGCTGATCTGGTAAAAGAAAGGGTATCTCGGCTCGCAGCATTAAGCAGTGAAGAGGTTATCAATAATAGTCTTCTGTGTTCCAGTGAATTGTTTTCCAGCAAGATGATGGATACGCCTGTAGAGGAAGGAAGTGCATTCCCACATGTTAATGCTGTGATTAACATGGAGTAAACCCATAAGTAGTGGGGATGTAAGCTGCTATCCTGGTTTCCCGAGAGTCATGTAGAATGTAAAGTAAGACGCATGTATTATTTACGACATGATATGTAAGTTATGTTAAGGTACTAGGGCAGTGTAGATAGAATTTTAATTTTCATATAAAGTAAGCCTGACGGCATGTGTTTGTTTAACTTTGTTACTATGATAGATTCGGATACGAGATTAATGCATGTTTTTTTTATTTTCATTTTGCTTTATGAGTAGATGTTTGGGAAAATGAGGGATTGATAGGATCAGTTATTGTTGTAAATATAGTACTTAGCGTAGGATATTCCGAGTTTTCCTTAAATATATGCTAGAAGGGCTAGATCGACAAGTTCATTTTTATATTACGTCAAACACGTATCAATTCATTTTATTTCGGTTATTCAGAGAGACAGGTATATATATTTTGCATGATGCATGGTTTTACAGAAGCTGCCAGAAGGAGCTGCAGAACGTCGTTGTTAAATTAAGATCTTTGAAGTTAAGTTGGATTCGGTTTGCCTGATGGTCTGCCAAGGACTCGAACTGAGTCTCTTTATGTGGAAAGGCCAGTAGGATTCATGAGGAATGATGAGATAATAATTGCATGCTGAATTATAAAGTATTGGTGCAGGCTGATTGTAAGCCTGACAAGATAGAGTATTATGCAGATGTGTGTGTGCCTGCCTAGTGTCTTCTGAGTGTATATTGTGATCAGAATGGACAGTGTTAATTCCAGACTATTGAGTCTGATGTTGTTAAATGGCCCAATCATGTCAAGAAGGAATAAATATACGGGAGTTTCCGTGTAGCTGATGATGGGCGTTATCTCATGGCAAGCTGATTCCTGGCCTGTGTTATCGCTATGTGTGAAAGAGACAGTATTTCCTTGTGGCGGCCTCGGGAGACAAAATCCAATTTTTAGCGTAGTGGAGTTCAATATTTCTTTATAGCTCGTAATCTACCCGGAAGTACATGACGGATGACCGCGCTGTTGAGCGCTCAAACGCAGCAGAAGGAGGCAATGTTGCCCATTGCTTTCTTCATGACATCAAGGATTATTTATATGTTTTTTTCCCTTACAGGATGGTTTCTACATTATTATTTATGATTGTATACCTTGTCTCGTTGTTTTTAAAGGGAACAGCCCGAGTGCTGAAGTATCGTTGGTTTATCTAGTTCTGTCTAGATCTTTTGTAGTGAACCGGGATTCACATTAGAAGCAGTGTAGCATTTAAGACTTTACTCGATATCCGATGTATATATATGTTTAGTTTGATTATTTGAATTGCTGTAAATATAGTGTATGATTTGCCCCTAGTATTTTGCATACCTTACATAGCGTCCGGTTCGTCTTAATTATTTTTCTTTCCGTCGTAATTTTTCTTATAATGTAACTTTTATTTTACGGAAATAGTTTGACGACTCTCGGGAGTAACTTAACTTTGAAACCGTATCGTTGGGATGCGATAGTGCGAAACTCCATACGGAAATACCACATGGCAGTGTTTGCGTACCCTTGTTGCCATACAACATAAACATTGGACTATAAGAAGAAATTCAATCTTGATTTATATTAATGTTCTTTGTTGAACTTGTTTTTCTTTTTAATGTCAAATTTGTACAATTATTCAATTAACGTTTCTGATTTCAAATTATTTCAATACTTTGAGTTCATTTTTTTACAAATTAATTATTTTTCTTGATTTAATTACTTTCGTGTGATTTGATCGGGGATATTTGTTAATAAATCCATCTTACCCCCTATGATTGTTTCTCATTCGTGTTATACCTCCATTTCCTGTCATTGATTGCTATTTTAGTGTAGAACTTCGACTTTTATCCTGACCCAATCGACAACCAACCCACACTCTGCCCAACCCTGAGTTAGTCGGATGTTCATACAGGAATGGAGGCATCGTCCTAGAGGGTATTTACCCCTGGGTACGGTACATATATAGCACTGAATATATTCTACACTTACGGGCAATTTACAATGAAGCTGATATAACGTAAGGTAGTCAATATTTGACAAAAACAATACAAAAACTAAACAACCATGAATGTGTTCGTAATTTCGTCCCCCACCAAATTTATGAAAAGTATAATTAATTTTAATATATATTTTTCTTTTTAACCTAAGATACTAAATAAACTAAACTTTCCATATAATGAATTACTTGAAATCCATTTATACAAAATGTCTTCTTGGCATTCTTTTTTAACATAGTGGAATGTTAAGCGCTAGCCTATTAATCCCACTGCTTCTTTTCTCATCTAAAAATAGTAATAAACTTAAAAATAACAAATAATGTAATGGGAAACGAAACTTCAAACACACTCTGATTTATTATAAAGGCCGGTACAGTAACTCACGTGAACCACTTCACTCTAGCCATTACATGCCAGGAATTACACCGCACGACTGAAATTCCGTCCAGTATTTCATACACATAATCTAGGAACAGCAGGCTCTTAATTTGAATGCTGCACTGACTCAGCTCAGCATGAAAAAGGAATCCTCTTTGTACACGGACTTTGAACGTGATGCACACAACCAACTTCCACAATAAGAAAACGGGATGAGGCTACGCGTGTGCGCGCGGCTAAATATTAGGTACAAACCGTGCAAACTGGAAACCTCTACGGGGACGAAATTAGGTGCGCGGATACAATTTGGCACCACTACCTTACTGTATCCATCAAGAAATGACAGCAAGCATATTTTTTCTATATTGTGAAATATTCAAGATTTATGTAGAGAAAAATAAAAATAAAATATTACCATTATCAAAGATGCCTTTATTAATAAGTACGAATTAGTAATGACGTCAAAGAAATTTTTCATTAACTCTGTCTACTCATGCAACATTTCTCTTATTGCAGGAGAAGTTATTGTATTTCTATCCTGATTCACATTTTGTTTGAAATCAGAATATTCAACAATATAGTTGCATTCAAACTCTCTTGTCCTCCAAGCCTTTATTTACCAATATGTTACTATTGTAAGTAGCTCAAACAGATCGGTAATGTTTCTTTTATATCATAGTTTTAATTCCAGAGAGAAACAAAAGGGGATTTATCAATAATACATAATTGTTTTCTCTCTGATCAATGTGTTATAGAATCCTTGAATACTGCCGTAAAAATAAGCCGTGAAAAGCAAGCAAATTGCTTTGTATTGAACCGAGTTGTGTTTGTTCACATGACTTATTTATGCTCTGGCTATCGTTTTGTTATAGATCACAACAGAGTTTCAGTGGAAATAGAATCCGTTGTATCAGCTTCATTCTAGAATCATTGTAACCGTCCAGGCTTCTCCAGCCAGACTAATTGAATATACTATCATTTTACTCGATATCATTTGATATCAAGTTTATCCGCCATCGGCAATTATTCGTAATAACATATTTATTCTACGTCAATCATTTGTAAACAAGGAATCACATTATATAATTATAACATTATTTTTTTAAAAATTAATATATTAGGTAGGATTGGAATTCATTATGTACTGTGAATATGGTCAATATGTTGAGACATATTTGTTGTTATTTCATCTCATACCTGTGTATACGGAAAAGGTTATTCTTATAGCGGGGGAAAATTACATGAGTCATTGGGTTAAACTCATGAGCAAGGCAGTACACAGCGACCCGCGCGCGAGGCTTGCTATTCGGAAAACTACATCATCGCCACGCCTACTGGACTTGTCAAGAAGAAAGAAGAGAGGGAGATGATAATGCGATCTACGAATCAGATGTTTCGTTATATAGAGAACTGATATTGAGCTATTATCAAGAGTGTGGAGAGCCCGGTGATATATTATGTAGCGCGGAGCATTCCTCGATTCAAGGAGTCACGGATACTCACTCACATCGCTACTTCTGCTGAGAACCTAACTACTATTAAGAACTTCTACTGTAAACATCTACTTTGAACGACGTTATTGATTTTGAGACAGTGTGTGGTCTCTCCGAGACATAGTTATTTTTGTACTGTGTGTTGTCGCTTCCATACAGCACTACGCTACGGTTATGTTATCGGATCTGCGTGAGACGAAACAAGCTTACGGCTTGCGTTATATTCAGTAAATCTTCTGGACGAAGAACTATGTTTAGTTCAAGTCCATGGAATTTGGTACAAGTCTGTACCGTATAAATAGTATAGCTCAGTTGGATTGAGATATCTACTAACATGGAAAAATTCATATCTCTGAATTTTCTACTCATACGATCAACGCTGATCAGTTTTTACAAGTATAGGGCCAATGTCTGATTTAAAGACAGGGCAATTAGGGAGTGCTAGTCCAGGTAGCCCGTACCACATCAGAGAAGGAAGGATGTCCATGGAGCCAATTCTACATCGAGAAGAAGAGAACGAGTAACCACGGAAAGCAGATGACTTCAACGGAAACTGCAATTGGTGAGCTTCAATTAGATAAAGCAAGCAATAGTAATTTGAGTAACGTAAATTCTAAATCCCTCCACGCTTTAAGGAACTTTTCCGAATCATCTCCTTTTTTGTATAATAAATTCATTTGTATTTTATATTGCGTTAATTTTCTTTCTCAAACGATACTTAATGGTTAATTATTTAAAATCCTACCCCTGTGATATAAGTCTCTATGCTAGTAAATATAAATTTTGCTTTATAGTTTTATTTAAAACTGTAACGCTGGTGCCCATACATCTCATAGAGAAATGGGAAACCATGGAATGTTAATTGTTTGTATTTGCGTGGCAATTTGCGGGCAAGCCACATATAGTTTATTTGATATTCATGTGTTCCAAGGTAATAACTTTCATCTCCCCAAGTGTCATGATGAGAAGAGCGAACAGTTACATCATTATGCGCATTTTTGTGACATATGACATGCTCGTATAACAGAAAACTTTCGAAATGTTTCTCTGTCAAACTTTCACAAACGTAGAATTCATCTGTTGATTAAATATTCACTTTGACGTGTTGTAATACACGTGAATACGACAGAAATAGAATTAAATACGAGATCCAAACAGAAGCGAACCTGGATTCTTTAGAGAACTACTCCATTCTGCTTCTGATTACCGCACCAGTAATGAACCTTTAGCTTGAAGAAGTAGCTCTGTGCTTTCATTTCTTGATACATCAGAATCATATATTTCTTTGCTTGAGGTGAAAAGATAACATTTGATTTTCTCGGTACGTGGTCTCATTTATTTTCCTTCATTTATTTCATCTTGTTTTAAAATGTTCTCGCTACTTATCTCAGTGATATAGGGAGAAACACCAGTACTTTATGAATATTCTTAAGGTAACTTTCAAAAGTGTTTGCAGAGGTGGTAATAAATGAAGACACATTATAATTGCTTTCTTATCTGTTCTTCATGAATGGTGTGTTTATAAGCATGATTCCAAACTGAAACGTAGAGGAAAAGGAACACAGATGCCTTGATTATTGAGGACCATATGATTTAGAAAATTAGAATCCAAAAAAGTGCTTTTTTTTTGCTATTTGCTTTACGTCACACCGGCACAGATAGGTTTTATGGCGACGATGGGACAGGAGAGGCCTAGGAATGGGAAGGAAGCGGCCGTGGCCTTAATTAAGGCACAGCCCCAACATTTGCCTGCTGTGAAAATGGGAAACGATGGAAAACAATCTTAAGAGCTGCCGACAGAGGGGTTCGAACCCACTATCTCCTGGATGCGAGCCCAACTGCGCGCTCCTAACCACACGGCCAACTCTCCCGGTTCCAAAGAAGGGAACAATTGTAGTTGGATCCTGTAGTGCCTGATAGGAAAAGCAATCAGACCACAAATCACTTAAATTTGCTATTTAACGTATTTTAAACATAAACCATCTTGGAGAAGATATGTAAATAAGCACAATGCTTTATAAAATTACGGAACATAAAGATAAAACGCATATACTGTAAATTAATCCAGATCTCGACCAATACATGAGAAAATGATGATGTGCACCTGTCCCCTACACATTGGGGCTCCGGCGATAAATCTACACGGTCGTTAACTGGGTTATAAATTACGTGGGCATAATAAATAACAAAAATAACTTAGCTGCATAAAGGGTAGGAGAATACGTGTGTCATATAACTAAAATCGAATGAGAATAATGTTTAAATGGTAAAATCAAAGGGTCTATTATCCTCCTGATGATTGCGGAAACTGTTGCAAAATAACCATTTCTAAAATACACGAATAATTACAAATTTCGTAGCTAACATGTTGAAGATTGTTAAAATTTGTTTCCAGGACGTGACGAAGTACACCCAGGAGAAAATGTTTATCAGGATCTCGCATATAGGGAATAACAAGCAAATAAAATCACTCAACTACCCCCTTTAATACCGGGGTATATTTACATAACTTACACACAAGTCTGAATGAAGCTTAACCTAGATTTAACTTGAACAAGAAAATAATAGACCCATTTAAAATGGCACGTACTAAACACACACGATATTTCAACACGGAATGCTCTGGTACCGAATCGAACCCAGCACACACACAATCAACCACAGTATTGAAACCTGTGATGACAAATCAACATAAAATGCACTCACCACAATGAAACAAAACATTATATAATAGATAAAAATAAACACTGACCTCCACGGTGCAAGGTTCGAATAAATGATCACTGGACTCCGTAGATGGACACTGAATACCCTAACTATCATATTCTGTCAAATATGGCTGCATTACACTAGCTCATTAAGTCTATTTCTGATCAAAGTATTTTAAAGGAAAAGGTAAACTTCTTAATTAGTCACAAAAACACATAAAATGCATGTTTTGGAAACGGGACCCAAATCTCAAGAACCCTGGCTATGTTTCGCCTCACAAAAATTATCGATCACTCTCCTTTCTGCAGTGGTCCCTCTTGTGGGCGTGTCCCTGTTTCACAAATATATGTCTCCTCAAGTCCGGCAGCCGACACACATTTTGAAATATCTCCGTTAGCAACTGGAGCTTATATACTTCATTCATAAATATATCTTTAATCTGCCTTCACGGTTTTCATATTATCTTTGCTTATAAACTCAAACTTAGCCCGTTAATACACTAGTTCACCGAGGCATTCCATCTCTTATTCCATTTCATAGCGGGTATTCAATCTTTATAACTCAGGGTCCCATCTTCCAATCTCTGCTGCACCCCTATGTTACATTTCTCCCTGTGCATTGACACAACAATTCACTATCGAATAATTGGCAATTAAAATTAATTCCATCAAATATTCTACTAAGGATGACATTACTAGCTTCTCAACTCACAGCAATTTATTTACTTTTTCATTGAATCTAAAACCTCCGTTTCTCGCCTAGCTGTATGGGAGGACATGGTTCGAACCTCACGACGGCTCCCTCTGGCACTCCTTCCATCCGATGACTAAACTACTTCAAAATACTACTCGTATGCACGATGATACAACTGGTTGAGTACCAATCAACATAAGAAAAACATTCCAATGGACACTACTGGAACAAACCATTCTACTCAAACTACGTAAAAACAAACCCGAGAATAACTCCCAAATGAAAATAAAGAATGAAATAAAATCAAAAATCAAATCTACCATATTTACAAAAAATCGCTCAGACTTGTTACTAATTGAACAATGTGCCCTTTGTAACGGTTCAAATCCCGTTACAAGATGATATCTGTATTTTTATTATTGTATGATTTTATCTGTATTTTATTATTATTATTATTATTATTATTATTATTATTATTATTATTATTATTATTATTATTATTATTATTATGTCCGTATTATTATTATTATTATGTTATCTGTGATATTGTTACTATTATTGTAATTATCAGTTTTATTCAATTCAATTTTGCAATGCTTGTTGCTTGCAAGATTGTACTTAGATGTATGCATATATACGTATGTGTAGAATAACACTCAATACCTGTACAGTGAGAATTGTTGTATATATCAGAGATTGGATGTGACGTTGGTGCATTGTGCAATATTGTTGGCGATTCTGCCAAGTCATCGCCACTCCATGGCTACGGCATCGTATTTATTTAGATATGCGCTCAGAGAGTCGGCCGGCCCGGGGCTATTTCACCACTGGATGTAATATCTGTCGCGTAGGTGGGAGTATGTCATTGTTATTTCTGGAGATTACGTAGCTGTGTCAACCAACGTCTATAAAAGGTGGGTGCATATTGTAGCGTCAGTCATTAGTTATACGGATGCAGTACAGTGAAGAAGTCTACTAGATCAAGAGGCCTTAGTCGGTCAGTCAACAAGTGTGAACGAGAGATGGAGAAGACTCAGTGAGCCATTAATTATTGGTCATTGAGAGAGTGAGGCCAAAAGTTAGTTGGTCACTTAGTTGAAGACACGGACGCAAGGCTTACCATGGAGTCAGAGAGGGCAACCCTGGACCTGCCAAGAGGTCATACCATATTGACTTACAAAGAAGTCAGATGATATGGAGAAGAAGCAGTCACAAGGATGTATCACCAAGTTAGGCGTGACACATCTCAGATCAAAGGAATACGTCGTAATTACACTAAAAGTGTTGAAGGTACAGTCAAGTGAATCAGTGAGGGAAATATTTCGTATAAATTGTTAAATGTCCGGTCAAGAAGAATTCAAATTCATGCCTAGTTTCTTTCAGTTTCAATGTCATAATTTCATATTCTCATCTGTTTTATCGCAACAAGACTCACTATTTTTGATATATTTTTTAAATAATATATATTGTTCTATCAAACGAATTCATAGTTTCATTTCATTGACAGTAAAATATCTTAACCTCAAAATTAATGGGGAAACCGAACGCCAATCTCCTTTTCCCAGAACTTATATGGTATGTTGTCAACAGTAAGCTTATTACCCCACACCCTAGAGATAGTCAAGTGTCTCATTCTATTATTGCTGTACTGAGTGACAGCTGGCGCCCTTCAAATAACGTATGTGTAAGTAAGCAGGTAACAAGTAAGTGTGAGTACAAGGTCCGACGTGTGTGTATTTTATTTAATGAATGTTAATTTTTATAATTTCCATTTTAAATGCAGAAATTTCATATTTTCAAGTTAAATGCAGTTTTATACATAATATATGTTTGTAAAAGTTAGTCAGACAGTTAAGAATCTTAGACCTTAATTAGCACATTTACACATTAAAGGAATGAAACCCTATCACTGTACTCAGCTTCATCCTCAGGACACCTCCGATAACCATCGGACGTCCAATGATCGATTTACTGCTTCATAGCTTCCATGTAGACTGCTTTAATGACTAGGTCCGAACTGGAACTCCTATAATGAAATTCCATAAACATTGGCACTGGAATCTCCTTGATCTATGACACAAAACACACACAGTTAGGCCCGCTACGTACGTCTACTACAAACGCGCACTTTATGGCCCGTTTTACAAGGTCCCGGAATCAAAATTACTAACAGGGCGTTATTAATTAAACGCCCACATTTAGTTTAACAGTGACGTCTTAGTGCCAAGCCCTGTGTCTGTAATCACTATAACTATTATTATGAGGGTTCCAATAGTTCATTCTTTGTATTAAGTGATGACGGAATAATAATAATAATAATAATAATAATAATAATAATAATAATAATAACAATAATAATAATAATAATAAACTCAGTTCAAGTTTGTGCCCTTAATTACGATCAAATATCCAAAACGCGCACTCTCATATACTTCCTCTCATACATCAATTATTTAAGACATTACCACTGTTCGTTAAAGTAAAAGTTCACATACAAAATAAACTGTTACTCGAGATGGACACACATCTGTTTCTCACGAGACAAAAACGCAGACTTCTCAGGGATGACGCTTCCTACAAATATATATTTTCTTTTTTTGCTAGTTGCGTTACGTCGCACCGACACAGATTGGTTTTATGGCGACGATGGGATAGGAAAGGGCTAGGAGTGGGAAGGAAGCGGCCATGGCCTTAATTGAGGTACAGCCCCAGCATTTGCCTGGTATGAAAATGGGCACGTAAAACCATCTTCAGGGCTGCCGATAGTGGGTTTCGAACCTACTATCTCCCGAATACTGGATACTGGCCGCACTTAAGCGACTGCAGCTATCGAGCTCGGTACACAACTTATATTATCTGAGAAGTTTCCCCCTCTCTAATTTCCCACACACCCAATTTTCGGTGTATTAGATGGCACAATAGTGCGATTATCAAGTGATAAGTGATCTTATAATATGGTTAAGACTCGCCCGGACTAAACCTGATCGCAGAATCCACAGTAATGAATAAAAAAATGTCCTCAGTTTCCAGCTCACTCACGGGTTCCCCCTGTCAAGTGGGTGTCGGGACATTTAACACACGGCCTCTACAACTTTCCACTGTTATGTAATCATATATTCCTTCTTTTAACAGGAGATTATCACCATAAAAGACGTCACACACTCTAAATTCACAGATGTCGAACAGTTTTTTCGAATCCTTTTACAGTGCAATAGCATTAAAATCCTTAATTCCGTTAATATAGAAAACGAAGTTGGCCGAGCAGTTTTAAAGATGGTTCCAAGATTACGATGCTAAAATGTTCCCTCTCGCACTCACCAACAACTTGTGGTGGGGATAACTTCTCCCTTCTTTTCATCCAGATATTTCCTAGCCCTGCTTGGGGGAAATACTTCCTAGCCTAGCGCTTGGCGTTCCATGCTGCGAGATCCCGTGAACTCGCTCCTAGACAAAGAAATGCGTTCACTTGATCCCTAGTCCTTGGTTCATGGTTCTGTCGGGTAGAGATGATGATAATATTTGTTGTTTAAACGGGCCTAACAGCTAGGTCATCGGCCGCTAATGGAACGAGGTGCAATGATATGAAATTATAATTAAAACTTCAAAATATATCCACTGACTAAAATATAAAACGAGTGATGATGAAACAATGGCCATGAATCAAAACAATCAGTGGATCCAATTCACAGCCGGTGCCGTGGTGTAGGGGTAGCGTGGCTGCCTCTCGCCTGGAGGCCCCGGGTTCGATTTCCGGCCAGGTCAGGGATTTTCCTCTCCATCTGAGGGCTGGTTCGAGGTCCACTCAGCCTACGTGATTAGAATTGAGGACCTATCTGACGGTGAGATGGCGTCCCCGGTCTCGAAAGCCCAGAGTAACGGCCGAGAGTATGCGTCGTGCTGAACACACGACCCCTCGTAATCTGTAGGCCTTCGGGCTGAGCAGCGGTCGCTGGGCAGGCCAAGCACCTTTCAAGAGCTTTAAGTGCCGTGGGGTTTGGTATGGATCCAATTCACAATGCCTTCTTTCCTAAGATGATGCTTGTTATATAAAGGAGTCCAAAATCCAGATCACTGGGCCCTCATAATAGTACTAATCACTGGTAAAGAAGAAGCATGGTGTTCCTCTTATAGCGCTACCAATCACGGGTAACGTAGACTCGTTGTGTTCCTCATATGGTCATACTAATCGCAGGTAATCCAACCCCATGGTATGCCACTCATAATGGCTCCACTCGCAGGCAACGCAGACCCATGGTGTTCCTCTCATAACGGCACCACTCTCAAGCAACGCAGACCCATGGTTTTCCTCACATAGTGGGACTAATCACGGGTGCTGGTATTCCTGTGGTGTTCCTCACATAGAAGAACTAATCACAGGCTACGTATACTCCTGGTACAGCTCACCTGGTGGTACTATTCATAGAATAGATTTTGTTTGTTTATGTAGGGGTGCCCTATAATAATAATTTCGTGTGGTTATTGATAGCCGAGTGCAGCCCTTGTAAGGCAGACCCTCCGATGAGGGTGGGCGCCATCTGTCATGTGTAGGTAACTGGGTGTTATTGTGGTAGAGGATAGTATTATCTGTGGTGTGTGAGTTGCAGGGATGTTGGGTACAGAACAAACACCCAGCCCCCGGGCCATTGGAATTAACCAATGAAGGTTAAAATCCCTCGACCCGGCCGGGAATCGAACCCGGGACCCTCTGAACCGAAGGTCAATACGCTGACCATTCAGCCAACGAGTCGGACAAGGGGGGCCCTAACATGTGGTCAGGATATCCGCATTTGTTGGGGCAGCTCAGTAGATTTAGTGATGTAGTTAGGTAGTTTTTAAGAGAGTTATTGTTTGCCTTTGTGTTTTTGTGTTTCTTCTTTTTGAATCACTCTGTCTTTATTGCCTGTAAGCCGAAGGTGTAAACTAGGGTGGGCAATAATGAAATGTTCTATTCTATTTTACTATTCATAGGCATTGCAAACTCACGGCGTATTACACATTACGGTACTAGCTACAGGCAAAACAGATTCGTAGTGTTCTTCGTACAGTGGTACCACTCATAGATAACGCAGACTAATTCTGAATACAGAGGAAGTGACACATTCCAGCGCAGCGTAGGGCACATTTACTCGCATGGACATTAGTCCGCGTCCCCGAATGCCCTCCCCTCCCCCCCCCCCCTCCCGCCTCGGTGGGATACTCACGATGGTACTAACCACAGGCAACGCCCAGACCCTTGGTATTCCTAGCATAAGGGTACTACTCCTACGTAACGTAGATCCATGGTATTCCTCACGTAATGGTACTTATCACAAGTAGTTTTATAATTTTATTATCCATTTGTTGCCCCTTTTAAACTTCTTACGAAAGTCAGGGAATACCATAGGTGTATTCTTCGTCTGCGTCCCCCACACACAGGGGCTACACAAAAAATTCTGTAGAAAAAGTTAGCTTAAACACCGAAAGAAAAGAACCTTATACCACGAATAAGATAAAAGGTAGTTGACATACAGGAGATAATGTCACTGAGACGATAAAAGCTCAGAAATTTCTCAGGATTATTGTCTACTGTAAACCTGCAATGTTTGAGATTATAGGTTGGATTCTCAAACCTTAATCCAGAGAGGCAGCAACAAGTAGAATTAATTAAATTGCGTAATATCTATAGTTCAATACTGTACTTGAGGAAAGTTTTAGCAAACAGTGTTACGTCCATAGAACAAAATTTTACAGGAACAAAAAAGAAGATTGTGAGCAAACAATTCAAGATATCCCTAAACACTCAAACGGAAGTATAACTACGTTAGGCGTGTATCAAGGATCTGCTGGAAAGTGATATCACTACAGAGTTGGTTTCCATGTTAATGGGAAAAACTTTCTGGACATAACTTGTTTTAATCCACGCAATGTGGTAATCGGGTTGTAACAATAATAAGGATATATATATAATTTGTCAAATTCCTATGTAATTAAAAAGAAACTACTGTTGTTATTACATACATTTCACAACGCAGGTTTATAAGGTTTTTTAAAGTGCAAAATCACAATGTCATTTTTAACAGTAGCTTGAGGGGGGTACACTGTATCCTTTGACAAACTTTACACTTATTTTATTTCTCCGTCTGACTCTAAACCTTGGCTGAAATGTGGAATGTAAGGATCCCAATTTCTGTAAAATAAAAAGAAATGCCAATACTAGAATGAACAGTGTGATCACTGCGTCTGCATTTAAATAACTTACATGAGATGGATTGAAATAACTTGTCTAATAATATACCTCATTATTATACTAAAACAACTTGTCATGGTTTCTGCAGTTCATATGTGCCTTGCCTCGGATTTTATCTGCCATGCGTTCTATTCTTTCTTCTGGCTCATTCAGCTCTCTTTATAATGCTCCCCTACAATGATATCGTGCTCCATCTTGAGACTAAAATGCAAGTAAAGCTGCCTGGTATTATTGTTAGAGATTGGCGCCTAAACTGCATTGTAGTGAACATAACACAACAACAACTTCCATTGTATTCAAAGTGAGTGGACATAAAACGATTTTTTATTGTATTGTATTTATTGTATTGTTACACATCCATCAAAACATCCATTTGAATGACTTGATGAATGAATACATTAATTAATCAATTAATAGCTACATGAATTGGTCGATGCATGATTTCATTATTATGTTCGTGCAAGAATGAATAATCTCCTCACCCAGTCACGGATAGCCACCAACTGGGGAGAGAGCAATCACTAATGAATGAGTGGTTGATTGGATGAATGTGTGAATGCATGAATTGAATATGAATCGATGAAGGGATGAATGTATGGATGAATGCATGACCTGAGTTCTGTAGAAAAATAAAATAAATTTTCACGACCGCATCTTAATCGAAATCGACTTTCAACCTTTAGGTCGTGTTACATTCATTTAGTACGTGTTGAAGGGATGTTAAGTACAGGACAAAAATGGCCAACAGGACACCAGTCGGATCCGAACCCACAACCTCCCGATTTCAACCTTTTTGCGATTTCTGCCAAACTCTTTGGTAGAGATAATACGGCTTGCAACAACAGTTAACTTTTCAGCTTAATTTTCACTATGAATAAATTTGATTTGACCAAATTTGATTTAACTACACGAGAAACTATATGAAACCGTATCAAACTGAATTTTGTCATAATGTGGACATAGTACGGTTTGCAACGATAGTCCTCATTTACACTCATACTACTACTATTGTGCGCCTCTGTGGTGTAGAGGTTAGTGTGATTAGCTGCCACCCCCGGAGGCTCGGGTTCAATATTCAGCTCTGCCACGAAATGTGAAAAGTGACACAAGAACTGGAACGGTGTCCACTCAGCCTCGGGAGGTCAACTGAGTAGAGGAGGGTTCGATTCTCGCCTCAGCCATCTTCGAAGTGGTTTTCCGTGGTTTTCTACTTCTCGTCCAGGAAATTGTCGTGATGGTACCTAATTCAAGGCCACGGCCGCTTCCTTCCTTCTTCCTTGTCCATTCCTTCCAATGTTCCTATCCCCCTACAAGGCCCCTGTTCAGCATAGCAGGTGAGGCCGTCTGGACGAGGTAGTGGTCCTCCTACCCTGTTGTATCCATGACCCAAAGTCTGACGCTCCAGGACACTGCCCTTGAGGCGATAGAGGTGGAATACCTAGCTGAGTCCGAGGTAACATCCAAACCTGCACAGTAAACGGATGAAGAAAGAAAGAACTACTACTGTTATTATCATCCCAATAACATCTATCTTCCATCTGGAATTGAATCTCGACCTCCATTACAAACATATTTACATCGTGTCAGTTTTGACATGTGCTTCTGCCAGCAGACAAGATACCTTCTTACATGGAAGAGTTCATTTATGGATAAGAGAAGTAAGATAAAATAAGAGAGAATTATTTGTGTTTTAGCGTCATATATTGTTTAACATTCCTCCTTTCTGCCATTGCCCAGGTAACGTTAATGAGGTAGCTTCGATGAGTGAAGCCTTTTTTTAACATTTTGCATTGAAAGTTTCGTTCATCCCATTGACTGCTCCCTAATTGAAAAGTGATGTACGTGAATGAAAGTAACTTCATCAAGCTTGGCTCTTCCACACTTTAAAGAGCAGCTCGCTGCATTGAAGGACGGAGTCAAAAAGACGTGTTAGAATAGGAATGATGGATGGCTTGTTGCGTTGTAGATCTGAATTGGTGACTTAAATTCAAGCTGCCACTCTACTTACTACCAACTGAGCTCAGAATGATGATTAGCATGAGACATCTTATTTGTTCCGTGAGGTTTATGTCTCATATGAGGCCCAAGGAACTCTCAGAAATCCTCATCAAATTATATACGTCCTTGTTCGGAGGATAGTTGGAATCCCTAAGGTAGATAATTTTGCCATTTTGAGATTTTCGTCCTACAAATTAGTTTAAAACTTCGTGAATTATTCACCAAAATCTCGTTCTAGAAATTGTGTGATGTTTACTGAGACAGGGTTAATATATATACAATTTTTCAAGTTCTTCTGTTAAAATCCCTCCATTTTAAAAATAAACTGACTCATAATGCCTTGGTTTCGACGAATTTGTAGAGATAGTTACGTCCTTTACGTAATCAGTACTGTTTACTTTATAATACAGTGAAGTGGTACATTGCATGACGGTTCATAACGAATTACTTTGATGATGATGATGCTTGTTGTTTAAAGGGGCCTAACATCGAGGTCATCGGCCCCTAATGGTACGAAATGAAATGACAACAGAAATGTAAAATCATCCAGTGACCAAAATAAGAAAAAAAAATCGTCGTGAAGAAGGAATGGATGGACATGAACCAAAAAACAAGAAAACAACAAAAACCGAGCAAAAAATAAAAAGGGGTGGATCTAACTCAAAAAAGATCATCGATAATTCATTACTGACCAAGGGACCACTCATGAAGCACAATCCTGAATCGAGGATGCTTGATGTCTAACGGGGTCCAAAATCCAGGTCTAAAGCCCCTCAGAATGGTACATGTCGCGAATAAAGTAGAACCATGGTATTTGTCATGTTGGGGTACTAATCAAAAGTAGCGAAGACTCACGGTGTTCTACACAAGACGGTACTACTCACAAGTATTGTACTTCGTATAGGTAACGCAAACGTATGGTGTTTCTCACACAATGGCGCTACTCGTGGCCAGTGCAAACCGATGAGGTTCCTCACCTAGGTGTACTACCCACACTATCCCGTGGTATTCCTCACATAGTGCGTACAACTCACAGGCAACGCCCAGACCCGCGGTGTTGCTCACATGGGTACGACGCGCGGGTACTGGAAACCCCAGGCCAAGCTCATGACTTCTACTAATCACAAACCTATTTCGTACCGAATATAGTGGTGCAACTCGCAAGTACAGGCAACCCATGGTGTTCCCCGAGTGATGGTACGAATCAAAAGTAGTTTCGTGGTTCTAATTCAATCATCCCTTGGTCGCCCCTTTTAGTCGCCTCTTATGACAGGCAGGGGATACCGTGTGTGTATTCTACATGTGCGTCCCCCACCCGCAGGGGTAGTGTGTTCGGTCCGCGAGAGGTATTTTATTTCCGTCATGAAGTCCGCCGGCAAGCCGGTTAGGACCCTCTATCCGCCACCTGGGACGCGCCGCGTGGGAGTATCACCTCTCCCCCTGCTACGCCAGCGTAGTAGGTTCGTGGACGAATTACTTTGATCACAGATTAATTTATTCTATACTAGCTGATGTACCCGTGCTTCGCTACGGGATTCTCAGAAAGACTGACTTTGTGGTTTTCCTAACTGAAATCAACATAGGTCTTTACAAAAACGTATGTATGAATGTAGCGATTAAAAGCAATGCTATCATATAAAATACTCGATCAAATGGAAAGCCACACGTTTTATCACTTTTAACGAACAGTGCTGCGGTGCCAATCTAATAGTCCAAAGTTCCAGAGCTGGGATGACCAGGCCGCAGATTGCCATGAATACTCATCTGTCATTATTCCGCTAAATATGCACACTGTTCATTCCAATCAGTGCCTCAGAGTTGGGACTGAATAGCCCGATTGCTATGATGATCCAGTGTGTTACGTACCAGTAGTATCAGAATATTTATAAACCAGGGGAATGGTATGCTAAAGAAGACAGTTATCTAACTCCCCAGCTACTTCCCATCAATATTCAGGCACTCTGTCCGACTGGGCGAGTTGACCGTGTGGTTAGCGGTGCGCAGCTGTGAGCTTTCATCCGAGAGATAGTGGATTCGAACCCCATTGTCGGCAACGCTGAAGATGGTATTCCGTGGTTTTCCACTTTCACACTAGTCAAATGTTGGGCTTGTACCTTAATTAAGGCCTAAGGCACTCCTAGCCCTTTCCTATCCCATCGTCGCCATAAAACCTATCTATGTCGGTGCGACGGAAATCAAATAAAAAAATACTCTATACGCAGCAGTAATCCTATCTACCGGAGATGAGGGGCAACAGAAGACACAAAGCACATCACGACAAACAATGGTCAATGTAATGTTATTGTTGAGCAATGTTATGAGCTTTCTATATTGTAGGCCTACACATTTAGTTTTCTTTCGACTCTGTGATTTGTAAAATATTTTATACCGTAAACTGTAGTTTCTTATTCTCCGACTTTACATACCGCTTTTCATTAAATACTGTTTACCCATTTTCTCGTTACTCGGCGCTGATATGGACTTAGTAACAAAAATCCAAATTCATGAATATCTTGGCGATCATAGCCAGTACGGTAACAATGTATAAGACATGAATAATAGAAAATGTAATACTGTATAACCTTAGTTATCTAGCATTCATCGACTACACTTCTAATAAGAAATATTTGAGAATTACATTTTAGGCCTTCCCCTAAACTACCATTTCACTCAGCGTGAATAAATTTACAGCCTAGACTATAGCGACTTATTTCCTGACTTTGCACACCGATTTTCATCAAGATAGGACTACTAATAACAACAATATTTGAGAATTAAATTTTAGGCCTTCCCCTAAACTACCATTTTTCTCAGCGTGAATACAATTATTGATAGCCTAGATTATAGCAATTTATTCCCAAACTTTGCATACCCATTTTCTTTAAAAAACAATCACTAATAACATAAATAGTTGAGAATTCAATTTTAGGCCTTCCCCTAAACTACCATTTCACTCAGCGTGAGTAAAATGATTTATAGCCTAGATTGTTGCGGTTCATCTCCCGACTTCACATATCGATTTTCATTAGACCACTAATAACATAAATAGTTAAGAATTCAATTTTAGGCCTTCCCCTAAACTACCATTTCACTCAGCGTGAGTAAAATGGTTTATAGCCTAGATTGTAGAGGCTCATCCCCCGACTTCACATACCGATTTTCATTAAATTCTCTTCAACCGTTTTCTTGTGATGCGTGTACAGACAGACAGACAGACAGACAGACAGACAGACAGACAGACAGACAGACAGACAGACAGACAGACAGACAGACAGACAGACAGACAGACAGATATTACGGAAAAGTAAAAAGTGCATTTTCTTGCTACTATGGATATGACCGATACAGAAATACCATTATTTTCAAATTCTGAGCAAAACTCTTATTTTATGTATATATAGATGCTCAATAAAATATATATCTACAGCAGAGCATCAACTATCCGAAACAATTGGCGATTGGGGGTGTTCGGATAAATTGTTTTACGAATAACCGATCATTTACGAAACAGATTTAATGTTAAACACAAAACTGTATGTGTATATTATAACACACATCTTATGAATAACATAAGAAAGTAATACATTAAATTAAGCCTGCAGTTTAGGAAAACAAGTCCAATATTTTTATTTTTTGCTTCAGAGCTGAGACTGGGTATATTTTTTCCATTTTATCTCGCAAACGTTGTAATGACAGCAATTGGATAGAATTACAGTATTCTTGTTGTTCTAATTACTTCATAGCCATCTCAAATCAGTGAAGAGCTTCCTCACTGGAATGCAAGGTTTCATCTTCACTCTCAAGTACACTCGCACATTTTGTAAGGGCATTATTGTACTTGTTAATGTCCGATATTGTTGCATTTGAACTCCATATTTCCGAGATAAGCTTGATGCACTCTGCTCTGTTATCTTAATTTTATCGGATACACTGTTCAGTCGCCAGCACGAACACTACCGAATTTCTACACGACCTGCAATTTGAATTTGCCGACTGCAATGCTTTGCGTTAACCGATGTTTCAGTTGATCGATATTCAGATAATCGATTCTCTAGTGTGTATTCAATGAACTAATGAAGGGTAATATTGAAATTTTCATAATTTATATTCAGGCCCCGATTTACAAATGGGCGGACTGGGCATTTGCCCAGGGCGCCAGTTTTTGAGAGGCGGCGGCCGGCGGATCGAGTAATTATGGCCTGTGTGAATTACGTCTTAAATTCATTACACTCAAATTACTTTTACATTCCACGAATTATTCCAATTATTTTATTAGACTATATAAAACACTTTAAACTATTCTAACTTTAAAACCAGAATTTAACCTATATATTTAAATTGTATGGCAGGTTCGATCCTGGCTCAGTCCGGTGGTATTTGAAGGTGCTCAAATACGCCAGCCTCGTGTCGGTAGATTTACTGGCACGTAAAAGAACTCCTGCGGGACTAAATTCCGGCACCTCGGCGTCTCCGAAAACCGTAAAAGAGTAGTTAGTGGGACGTAAAACAAATAACATTATTAACATTATTATTATTATTTAAATTGTATGAAGAAAATGTGTCTTATTTCTAAAATTATTTGCTTACATACAAACTATCAAACTGAATCAACGGCTTTTTAAATAAAAATAAAAACAGCCTCATCCTTATTTGGCTCTTATCTTTATTGGTTTGGTAAGTTTAATTATGAGAATTAACTGTGTTTGCATAATGTGCTGTTTTAAAACTTGTAATCTTGAAAACTGTAATATTTAATTTGTAAACATTTATTTTCTAGAGGAACAGGAAAACAAGCAGAGGGGCGGGCGGCTAAATATTGTTTGCCCAGGGCGCTAACTACTTGAAATCGGGTCCTGTTTATATTACAATAAATACAAAAATCCACTGAGCAAGGTCAATTCTTTCTCATTGTCTGAATTACTGCAGAGGTACTTACATAATATTGCTTTGCAGATATGAAGTGAGATGAATCTTTGTAGCGAGTTTTTGTGACCTTATTGACGTAAGAATATGGACCTAACGAACGTTGTTCTGATGGACTACATATCCATATGTGGCTGGGAGGCGTGACCAGTCTCAAAGATAATAATGGATAGGAACAGCATTGTCAGATACGTGGTGTTGAAACTAGGCCGTCGATTTGCTTTTTACCAGAAATGTTTTTTTACAAGTTGTTTTAAGTCGCACGAACACAGATACATCTTATGGCGACGAAGGGACAGGAAAGGGATAGGAGTGGTGTGAAAATGGGAAATCACGGAAAACCATCTTCAAGGCTGCCGACAGTGAGGTTCGAACCCACTATCTCCTGAATACTGGACACTGGGCGCACTTAAGCGACTGCAGCTATCGAGCTCGGTACTAGAAATGAAATAAGATTATAACTAAGTTTTCAAACTATCGAAAATACAAATAATGATAAAAATGTAAAAGAAAAAATCCTTACTCGTTGTCCGTTGTCCACCCAGTGTGGTTGTACTCTGATGGGTGGGCGGTCAATCGTGCAGGTTTCGCGATTGTCATTACAGAAGTTGCACTGTTTCAGAGTGCCAACGGCCGTAGCCGTGTTGAAACACCGGATCCCGTGAGATCTCCGAAGTTAAGGAACATTGAGCGTGGTCAAAAATTTGATGGGTTGCCAGGCGCTGTTAGTGCGGGGGTAAGGGAATGAAGGAGCGGAAAGGAACTGGCCATCCTACCGTACGTAAACTCCGGCTCAGGCAGATCTTTGCGGAGTTTCGGACCTCCCTTCGGGCAGAATAGTGGAGACTAACGAATAAATTTCCACCTCCGTAGCTGCCATCCTCCGAGTCCGCTTTCAATTCCCTGTACTGCCAGAAATTTAAGAATGGTAGGGGAACTGTTATGCGGTTACGTATGTCGCATGTTGCTTATTTCGATTAAGGGTGTGCCTGGAAAGAGCTGTACCACCTCGTCATAAAGACACGAATTCACTTCTTTTTAGAGATAAATGATTTGATAGACCACAATTTCCCTTTGCTTTCCTCGCCGAGTCAGAAATTGCCATTGCATATTATCTACGAAGCCTATCGTAAGGAGTACACTATTAGCGACAGCGATTTCCTACATAAGGAATGAAATGCATAAATTGATGTAATGAAATATAATGTAGTGGCAGCGACATTACCTTCATCGAGGTTCTGAAGATGAATGGAACAGAGAAACATAAAGACTTCACTGTTTGTAACCTCGAATCAAATTCATACAGAGTAGTTAAGCCTATGCTCGGCCATTTTGCCCCAGTAATTAATTTCGTACTTATTTCTGCGGAGGCTTAAACGAACCGTAAGTTGAACTGACTCCTCAGAAGTAGAATGTTCGTGTCTCAATAGTTTCTCATCTTCCTGACTGTGGAATGAAATTCATATTATGCCGGATGAACCAAGTACATCTTTACCATCTCGGCTCTCGTCAGCGGCCAGACATAGCATCAAAGTGCATTTAAACTAACAGTGATGATGATGATGATGATGATGCTTGTTGTTTAAAGGGGCCTAACATCGAGGTCATCGGCCCCTAATGGTACGAAATGAAACGACAAAGTAAAAGTTCAAAATTATCCACTGACCAAAATAAAAAATTTCATGAAGAAGGAATGAACGCATGAATGAATGAATGAATGAATGAACATGAATTTAAAACAATCAGTGGATCCGACTCAAAAAACTATCATAGTTAATAGTATTACTGACCAAGGGACCACTTCCAAAAGAAAATCGAGGATGCTTGGTGTCTAAATGGGTCCAAAATACAAGTCAAAGGCCCCTCAGAATGTTACTTATCGCTAGTAATGTAGAACCATTTTATCTGTCCTGTTGCGGTACTAAGCAATGGTAGCAGAGACTTGCGGTATTCCACACATTATTGTACTACTCAAAGCTTATGAAATTCGACATTAATACAGACCTATGCTTTTCTCACTCTGCGGCGCCATTCACAGGCAACGCAAACCAATGATGTTCATCACATAAGAGTACTAACCACAGGGACCTCTCCCTATCCCGTGGTGTTCCTCATATAGTGGGTACTAATCACAGGTAAGGCAGGTCCATGGTAGCTATCATCCCATGGTCCCGCTCATGTGGTGGTACTAATCACAGGTACTGCAAAAGCCGACCGCGCGGTGCTCCTGTGTGCTACTAATCACAAACCTATTTCGTACCTAATATAGTGGTACTACGCACAAGTAAAAGCGACCCTTGTTGTTCTCCGCGTGGTGGTACTAATCACATGTAGTTGCATGGTTCGAATACAATCACCCCTTGGTCGCCCCTTTTAGTCGGCTCTCACGACAGGCAGGGGATACCGTGGGTGTATTATTCGTCTGCCTCCCCCACCCACAGGGGGTGTGTGTTTGGTCCGCGAGAGGTATTTTATTTCCCTCAAGTCCGCCGGCAAGCCGGTTAGGACCCCCCTATCCGCCACCTGGGACGCGCCACGTGGGAGTATCACCTCTCCCCCTGCTACGCCTGCGTAGCAGGTTCGTGGTAAACTAACAGTATCAAGGGCTCAAATGTGAATTTGAGGGGTCACTAACATATATTTATATTTTCCTATCTAATGTCAATGTATTATTATTATTATTATTATTATTATTATTATTATTATTATTATTATTATTATTATTATTATTATTATTATTATTATTATTTTATTACCCAGCGGAATGGCCACGCTTACTAACGCGCTACGGCTATAGATCCGAGCTCTACATTTTGCAGGACGCGGGGGTTCGAACCTCTCCGGCTGTCCTGAGAATGGTTTTCTGTGGTTTCCCACTTTCATCTTCAGGCAAATGCCGAAACAGTTCCTATTCATAGGCCACAGACGATTCCTTCCATCTCCTTATTCAGTTTCACTCACCATAACTAATTTCATCCCCAATTAGTTCCTCAACTGACGTTGGCTTCAGGAAGGGCAGCGGACTGTAAAAATCATGAGATATAAATTCATTCCACCTCATCTCCGACCCCGTATCAAGAAACGAGATTAAAGAGTAGACACATATCCAATTATTATTATTATTATTATTATTATTATTATTATTATTATTATTATTATTATTATTATTATTATTATTATGCTTCGTTTCGGCCCGTTATGGACAATGTTATTTAATCCGTGTGTATCTTTGAGCTTTAATTATTCCCCATTGTTCGCGAATTCTCTTCCTGTGAGCATCCTTTCTTTCATCAGTCCTCTTTTTGCCTGTCTTCAACTTTGGTTTTTCTTGGAATTGCTGGTATTCTCGAACTTTCTTCTGGAAAAGAACAATTTCCTCGATGTCTTCGTGTGTGATCCTTATCTCCTGAAGGTCCTTTTCAATTTCGGTTAACCAGGTCCCCTCGGTTTTCTTCTTTAGAAAGCAGGAGAAGTTTCGGTTGGTCGATCTCTGCGAGTTCATACGTGTTACAAGTTATGGTATAAAAATTAATCCTCCGTTTTCGAATGGTGTCCCTTATCCTTTACACATGCAGATACAGTTCCTTGTTATGCCGTCCCCTGTACTCACCATTTTTCTCTGATTGGTCCCTGCACCTTTCTCAGGACTTTCCTTTCTTTGGCTTGTAATTGTTCAATCAGACCCTTCCTATTCATTGAAATGATGCACACGAGAAAAAGTTTTAAAAATTGATTTCCATTAAGGCAGACAGATTTCCGTTAGGTTCAGTTGTGTTTATTTTGTGGGCGTGTAAAATCACACTTTGGGTTTCGTATAAACCTCAAGTCAGTTTAGGGATTTAGAAACAATATTGGCCCTAAAACCTACCCAAGGACAGGTTGATTATAAATAATAAGTTTGGTAGAACTACAGTATATCCAGTACCTTTCAAGTTATAAGAACAGAGACAAACAAACGTAATTTTAATGCTATTTGCTTTACGTCCCACTAACTACTTTTACGGTCTTCGGAGACGCCGAGGTGCCGGAATTTAGTCCCGCAGGAGTTCTTTTACGTGCCAGTAAATCTACCGACACGAGCCTGTCGTATTTGAGCACCTTCAAATACTACCGGACTGAGCCAGGATCGAACCTGCCAAGTTGGGGTTAGAAGGCCAGCGCCTTAACCGTCTGAGCCACTCAGCCCGGCTCACAAACAAACGTAAAAAACAGACAAACAGACAGACACCAACGCCAAAATATCTGCAGATGTTCATTATTACACCTCAGACGGATAACTGAACGAAAATTTAACCAAAATCATCTATGTATACACACACGGTCATTATTATTATTATTATTATTATTATTATTATTATTATTATTATTATTATTATTATTATTATTATTTATTATTATTATTATTAAAAATCGAATATAAACATTTTCTCCAACGATATACACGTTTTTCGTTAAGATCATCTTTAATCTATTCTTCTATTCACAACCTCGTGAACAGGAATTAGAACCGAATGTAGGGAATAGTTTGTCCTTAAGTGGTCGTTATGTGAAGCAAACGATCTGAACAAAGAGGACCATCAGGAATGAAGGCTCAATATCTTGCTCCTGGGACGCGTGCATTAACCGACACTCCTTTGAAACACTCCACTCATCTGAAAATCACTTCATCAGCAGTTTGGTGTATAATATTCCTCAGTACACCGTTTTGTTTAGTAACGAACGAAATGATGAATTGACTAGAATATGCTGCACAGTCAGCCAACATCACGGACTGTTTAATATTTATATGTATGTGAAATGGTTCTAGAACGCATCTTGTGATCGTTATCTAGTGGTGGTGAAAGTAGTAGCGATAGTTTTACAGGAAGGTACAATACGGGTTGTCCCACGAGGATAGGGCAATATTCAGGGCGATGGTAGTACCGATCATTGTGAACAAAAACATTTACATTAACGCTGACGTGCTACAGGAAAATAGTTAACTGCATGAATTTGAAAATTGAGAGAAGTGAGATCAAAGTTGAATCAAATTATCCTTACTGTTTACTTTATTGATGACGTTGAAGTTAAAACATCAACAATATAATAAGCAGGAACATGTATTTAAGTCATCAAAAATTATCCTTTCTTTGAACGTTGCTAAATATTATTGTATACATTTGTTGTTGAAATGTTCATTTCAACATTCCTGGAGTGGGTGCTTTATAACTGATTTTCTTTACTTGTCTTCCACCCATTATGGACTTCTTTTTATTCGGTTCCTTCTCCGATGTATCCAACGGAAGTACAGTAGCCTCTTCTTAATTTAACGAATTATCTTCTTTCTGCTGAGTATCTTCTATATTCTTTCCGCTCAGTATTTTATATAATGTTATGCCTGTCTACACTGAAGGAAATCGAAATTGCAACACCCAGAAGAAGTGGTGCTACATTGCTGCAATTGAACATGCAGGACGAGTGTTCGGTTGCGATTCGATGATTACACTTTCAGGTCCCTCTGACCGCAAGTTTGGACAGCAATCAATACAGGATGTGCCCACCACGAGCTGCAATACATTGATGAATTCGAGGCATGGAGTAAATAAGGCCCTGGAAGCTTCCTGAGGAATTGTGGCTCATATTTGCTGCACTGCACGGGTCAGTTGTTCCAGAGTTGTGGGTAGTAGTATAATAAGCGGGTTCGGGCGCCACCGCCACCGCAGGCTCCCAGAGGCCACCTCCACCACCACCACAGCCAGAGGCCTCCCAGATGCCTCCTCCACCACCACCACAGCCAGAGGCCTCCCAGAGGCCTCCTCCGCCACCACCACAGCCAGAGGCCTCCCAGAGGTCTCCTCCACCACCCGCGGGAAATTTGAATTTGTAAACAAAGCCATGTGCTTTTTGACAGCTGTCATCGACAATAACGCATCGCTAACCTCAGTACTGCCATCTTGACGGGCCTAAACCTCAGTAGTACCAACTTAACCCAACTAGCGCGAGATTTGAATTGTAAACAAATCCACGTGTTTTTTGACAGCCACGTGCTTTTTGACAGACAACAACGCATCGCTAACCTCAGTACTGCCATCTTGACAGGCCTAAACCTCAGTAGTACCAACATAACCTAACTAGCACGAGATAAACAAATCCACGTGTTTTTTTGACAGCCACGTGTTTTTTGACAGCTGTCATCCGCCATCTTTAAACTACAGAGCACCGTGCTGCCCTCTTTATCGTAGTAGCTGGAAATTCATCAGCTGTCATCCGCAGTGCTGCCATCTTGGCGGGCCTAAACCTTAGTGCTACCAACTTAACCTCACTAGCGCGAGATTAGAATCGGTAAACAAATCCACGTGCTTTTTTGACAGCTGTCATCCGCCATCTTTAATCCATACAGCACAGTGCCGCCCTCTTTAGCTACTTACCTTTGAAATGTGGTGGCGGATAATTAGAAAAATGCTTTTTGACAGCAGCCATCTTTAATCCAGAGAGCATCGTGCTGCCCTCTTTAGATAGATACCTTTGAAACGTGGTGGCAGGCAATTCCACGTGACAGCAGCCATCTTTAATCAAGAGAGCACCGTGCTGCCTTCTATGTGGTGGCGGCAATTTGAAAAATTCTACATGCTCTTGTTTGGAAAAAAACTCACGCGCTTTTTTGACAGCCGTCATCCGCCATCTTTAATCAACAGAGCACAGTGCTGCCCTCTTTAGCTAGATACCTTTGAAATGTGGTGGCGACAAATTCCACGTGCTCTTGTTTGGAAACAAAGCAATGTGCTTTTTTGACAGCTGTCATCCACCATCTTTAATCAACAGAGCACCGTGCTGCCCTCTATGTGGTGGCGGCAATTTGAATAATTCTACATGCTCTTGTTTGGAAACAAACTCACGCGCATTTTTGACAGCCGTCATCCGCCATCTATGATCAACACAGCACAGTGCTGCGCTCTTTAGCTAGATACCTTTGAAATGTGGTGGCAGGCAATTCCACGTGACAGCAGCCATCTTTAATCAAGAGAGCACCGTGCTGCCCTCTATGTGGTGGCGGCAATTTGAAAAATTCTACATGCTCTTGTTTGGAAACAAACTCACGCGCTTTTTTGACAGCCGTCATCCGCCATCTTTAATCAACAGAGCACAGTGCTGGCCTCTTTAGCTGGATACCTTTGAAATGTGGTGGCGGCAAAATCCACGTGCTCTTGTTTGGAAACAAAGCAATGTGCTTTTTTGACAGCTGTCATCCGCCATCTTTAATCAACAGAGCACCGTGCTGCTATCATGCGGGCAATTTCGTCAGCTGTCATCCGCTATCTTTAATCCACAGAACACCGTGCTGCCCTCTTTATGGTTACTACCTTAAGCACGTAGTAGCGGGCAATTTGAAAATTTCTGTTAGCTATCATCCGCCATCTTTAATCAAGAGAGCACCGTGCTGCCATTTTTAGCTAGATACCTTTGAAATGTGGTGGCGGCAAATTGAAAAATTCCACGTGCTCTTGTTTGGAAACAAACTCACGTGCTTTTTTGACAGCTACCATCCGCCATCTTTAATCAACAAAGCATAGTGCTGCCCTCTTTAGTTAGATACCTTTGAAATGTGGTGGCTGCAAATTCCACGTGCTCTTGTTTGGAAACAAAGCTATGTGCTTTTTTGACAGGTGTCATCCGCCACCTTTAATCAAAAGAGCACCGCGCTGTCATCTTTAGCTAGATACCTTTGAAATGTGGTGGTGGATAATTTAAAAAGAAAAATTCTACAGCAGCCATCTCTCGACGCTAATTGCATAAGATGGTGGCTATTCATGACTCCTTAAGGGTACTTACGCAAGATGGCTGCTATACATAGGTTCTTATGAGACGCCCTTGGGATGCTTGCACAAGATGGCAGTTATACATGACTCCTTATGAGATGCCCTAGGGATGCTTGCTCAAGATAGCGGCTGCTCTTACAGGACGGCTTAAGGGTCCTTGCACAAGATGGCTTGAGACGCCCTAAGGATGATTGCGCAAGATGGTGGCTATACACAACTCCTTATGAGACGCTTTAAGGGTGCTTGCGCAAGATGGCTGCCACTCTTATGAAGAAAGCTAGCTTAGAGGCTAACGTGTCGTGCTAGTTCGATTCATTAAATTTAGGGCTTAAATGCAAAATGTTAAATATCTCGAAAACGGTGCACCGTAGAGCAAAACGGACAAAATTTTTCCGCCTCTTACCTCGATTCGCAGTATGAGGAACAAGAAAACTATAGTCCAATGATGGGATCAACGGTTCGGTTCCTACTTAGGCCCTTTGGCATTTGCTCTGTTTTAGCTTGTATTGAAGCGAGTCTTCGTAACATGATCAGGTCTAGCTATGGTAGAGAGTATAACGTACCGTGCTGGTTCGATTAATTAAATTTGGAGGCTTAAATGCAAAATGTTAAATATCTCGAAAACGGTGCATCGTAGAGCAAAAAGGACAAAAATTTTCCGACTAATACGTAGGTTCGTAGTATCAGGAACAAGAAAAAAACATAGTCTAATGAAGAGATCAACGGTTTGATTCCTACTTAAGCCCTTTAGCATTGGCAGCTATCTATTTCTACAAGATGGTGGCTGCTCTTATGAGACACAAGATGGCTTGAGACGTCCTAGGGATGCTTACGCAGAATGGCGGACACAAAATGGTGACTATACATAGCTCCTTATGAGACAGCCTGGGAGTGCTCGCACAAGATGGCGGCTACTCTTATGAAGAAAGCTAGCTTAGAGGCTACTGCGCAAGATAACAGCTGCTGTTATGCATGCGGTGGAGTGCAATTTGAAATTCTATGTGCTTAATCAACAGAGCAACCTGCTGCCCTCTTTAGCTGAAATGTGGTGGCGGATAATTTGAAAATTTTTTGACAGCTGTCATCTTTAAACAATGGCGACTATACATAGGCTGTTAAGGCCTTATCATTCTCCTCCTCCTCCTCCTCCTTCTCTACATCCTCCTCCTCCTCCGCCTCTTATTTCAAGGCATAGCTTTATATCGAACAAGTTTAAACCTGCATTGCGAAGGTAAGCGTGTGTAGCGATAACATTATTGTGCATGTTTAGACTTTCGAAACATAAGAATAGTAGAATCAAACGCTGTACTCGATCTAACATGTGATCAGAACGTTGATTGATGTGTTCAGAAAACAAAATAAGTGATCAAGACTAGAATCGAACACTGTACTCAATACATCATGTGTTTAGAATATGTCAGGGGATACCCTTGTTCTAAGAAGATCAGATTGAAACATAACAAGACTAGAATAGAACACTGTAATCGATGTTGTTAACTTCAACATGTGATCAGAACATTGATTGATGTGTTCAGAACACAAAATAAGTGATCATGACTAGAATCGAACACTGTACTCGATACAACATGTGATCAGAACATTGATTGATGTGTTCAGAACACAAAATAAGTGATCAAGACTAGAATCGAACACTGTACTTATTACAACATGTGTTTAGAACATGTTAGGGGTTACCCTTGTTCTAAGAAGATCAGAATGAAACATAACAAGACTAGAATCGAACACTGTAATCTATGTTGTTAACTTCAAAATATGATCAGAACATTGTTTGATGTGTTCAGAGCAAAAGTACAATTTTGATGATTTGCTTAGTGTCAAATCAAAAACTATGGAAACACACTGTGCACATATCGCGTAGCTAACTCGCTCAGTAAGCAATATTGCAAAACTACAACTTCAATGATTTGCCTAGTGTAAAAATCAAAAACACACTGTACCCATACTGCGCAGCTAACTCGCTCGGTAAACGATATAGCAAAAGTATAACTTCAAATTATTTACCTCCCATCATTCGTCTTGTGTAAAAATCAGTCGAACAAGTTATCGCATAAACATGTAACATGAAATATCAGTCAATCTGTTGGCATGGGTTACAAGCATGTAGCTTATGCGGGAAGTAATATTAAACAGAACGCTAGTGCTATAAGAAATACTCTGCTTACATTTAAGTCCCTAGCTGTTGAACAAGTTATTACATAAATATGTAACATGAAATATCGGTTCGGAAACATATTGTTTCAATCTGTTGACATAGATTACAAGCATGTAGCTTGTGCAGGCGAGGGCTACTATGCAAAATGCTAAGCCGAAAAAAATCGTGATAGGGTATGGAACCCAGGGGTTACATCTTATCAGAAGGGCAAAAAGGATGAAAGGATTCTTTCTCCTACTTACCGCACATTCCTTGTAGGGCTAATTGGCTAAAGGGCTAATGGGCAAAAGGGCTAATGGGCTAACGGGCTAATGGGCTAACGGGCTAATGGGTTAAAGGGCTAAAGGAGCAACCACCTCATCGATCGCTATCAGCAAGAACGCTTGTACTTCGTTAAGTGTAGAAAATTAATCTTTATTGGTAAATGGTTTTAGGTTCAGGACAAGGAATGGAACCTAGGGTTTACGTCTTACCTAATAAAATCCCCGAGCTGCGATGAGTTACGTTTTTCTAACTAGTGTTTGGAACACTGAACTTTTCAAGATGGCAAGAGTGAGGTTAGCAAAGTTGTGTTGTTGGATTTTAAATTCTACGCTATAACATGCATAAGGTGGCAGCCTTGAGGTTTACCGCCGTAAAGATGGCAAGAGTGAGGTTAGCAATGTTCTGTTGTTGGATTTTAAATTCCGCGTTATAACATGCATAAGGTGGCAGCCTTGAGGTTTATCGCCGTAAAGATAGCAGCAGTGAGGTTAGCGACGCTCTATTGTCCTCTAAAGTGAGGTTAGGGTTCGTCAAGGAGACTGCTGTCAAAAAAGCACGTGGCTATGTTTACCAAACAAGAGCACGTGGCTGTGACTTCACGGTCACGTAATCAATCCTTAGCTCTACGTCGTTAAGAGCAGCATTAGGATTAGCTATGTTTATAAAACTTGGGAACAGATCAGCAGTATGAATAGCCATGTTTTAAAGCGTGTACACATCACCTATCGATTTTACATGCATCGACTATCGTACTAAACTTCTTCCGCTAGATTGTGCTGCTATCTTAGCATAACCTATACCCATAAACTTAAAGTACAAAGAATAGCCATGTTTCAAAGCGTGTACGCATTATCTATTGATTTTGCAAGAATCGAATATCATACTAAACTTTTTTCACTAGATTGTACTGCTATCTTAGCATAACCTATACGCAAGAACTTAAAGTACAAAGAATAGTCATGTTTCACAGCGTGTACACATTACCTATCGATTTTGCATGCATCGAATATCATACTAAACTTCTTCCACTAGATTGTGCTGATATCTTAGCATAACCTATACGTATGAACTTAAAGTACAAGGAATAGCTACGTTTCACAGCGTGCACACATTACCTATCGATTTTGCATGCATCGACTTTCGTACAACGATCGCATATGTGTATCGCTAACGTATGTGTGTCAAGTTAAACTTCTCCCGCTAGAGTGTACAACGATCACAATTATGTGCTTCTACCTATGTGCATGAATTTAAAGCATAAAGAATAGCGTGTACACATCACGTATCGATGATGCATGCGACGACTATCGTACTAGGCTTCTTCAGCTAGAGCATGTAGCAATTGCTTTCGTGTATCGCTAACCCATGTGCACGAACTTAAAGCACAAGGAAGAGCTATGTTCCAAAGCGTGTACACATCACCTGTCGATGATGGATGCATCGACTATCGTACTAAACTTCTTCCACAACAGCGTGCGATCATCGCTTGTGTGTGCTGCAATCTTAACATAACCTATGTGCACGAAGTTAAAGCAAAAAAGATACCGAAGTTCAAAGCGTGTACACATCACCTATCGATTTTGCATGCATTAACTTTCGTATTAAACTTCTCCCACTAGAGTGTGCGACAACCTTATACGTATGCTGCTAACTTAGTATAACTTATACACATGAACTTAAAGCATAAAGAATAGTGATGTATAAAAATCTTGTGAACATAGCAGCAGCAGCAGCAGTAAGAATATCAATGTTTTAAAAGCGTGTACGCATGCCTATCCATTGTAAATGCATCAACTAGAGTTCAAAACTTCTCCCGCTAGAGTGTGCTGCTATCATAGCATAACTTATGTGCACGGATTTAAAGCACGAAGAATAGTTAAGTTTCAAAGTGTGTACACTACACCTATGGATTTTGCATGCATCAACTATTATACTAAACACATCCCGCTAGAATGTACAACGTTCACATGTGTTTGCGCTGCTACTTTAGCTTGACCTAATCGAACGAACTCAAAGCACAAAGAACAGCGATGTTTGAAAATTTTGCGAACATAGTAGCAGTAAGAATAGGAAGATTTAAAAACGTGTATATATCACCTTTTGATAATGCATACATCAACTATCGTACTAAACAACTTCTACGCGAGCGTGCGACCATCGCTTGTACTTGTGCTGCTATCTTAACATAACCTATGTGCAGGAACTTAAAGCATAAAGAATAGTTATGTGTAAAAAATTTTGTGAACATAGCAGAGTGTTAACTACGTAGGTGTAGACATTGAACTTTGCATGCTGAAGCAGCATACTTCGTGACCGTAACGCCACAGCCACGTGCTCTTGTTTGGTAAACATAGCCACGTGCTTTTTTGACAGCTGTCTCCTTGACGAACCCTAACCTCACTTTGGAGGACAATAGAGCGTCGCTAACCTCACTGCTGCCATCTTTACGGCGGTAAACCTCAAGGCTGCCATCTTATGCATGTTATAACGCGGAATTTAAAATCCAACAACAGAACATTGCTAACCTCACTCTTGCCATCTTTACGGCGGTAAACCTCAAGGCTGCCACCTTATGCATGTTATAGCGTAGAATTTAAAATCCAACAACAGAACATTGCTAACCTCACTCTTGCCATCTTGAAAAGTTCAGTGTTCCAAACACTAGTTAGAAAAACGTAACTCATCGCAGCTCGGGGATTTTATTAGGTAAGACGTAAACCCTAGGTTCCATTCCTTGTTCTGAACATAAAACCATTTACCAATAAAGATTAATTTTCTACACTTAACAAAGTACAAGCGTTATTGCTGATAGCGATCGATGAGGTGGTTGCTCCTTTAGCCCTTTAGCCCATTAGCCCTTTTGCCCATTAGCCTTTTAGTCCATTAGCCCTTTTGCCCATTAGCCCGTTAGCCAATTAGCCCTACAAGGAATATGCGGTAAGGAGGAGGAAGAGTCCTTTCATCCTTTTTGCCCTTCTGATAAGATGTAACCCCTGGGTACCATACCCTATCACGATTTTTTTCGGCTTAGCATTTTGCATAGTAGCCCTCGCCTGCACAAGCTACATGCTTGTAATCTATGTCAACAGATTGAAACAATATGTTTCCGAACCGATATTTCATGTTACATATTTATGTAATAACTTGTTCAACAGCTAGGGACTTAAATGTAAGCAGAGTATTTCTTATAGCACTAGCGTTCTGTTTAATTTTACTTCCCGCATAAGCTACATGCTTGTAACCCATGCCAACAGATTGACTGATATTTCATGTTACATGTTTATGCGATAACTTGTTCGACTGATTTTTACACAAGACGAATGATGGGAGGTAAATAATTTGAAGTTATACTTTTGCTATATCGTTTACCGAGCGAGTTAGCTGCGCAGTATGGGTACAGTGTGTTTTTGATTTTTACACTAGGCAAATCATTGAAGTTGTAGTTTTGCAATATTGCTTACTGAGCGAGTTAGCTACGCGGTATGTGCACAGTGTGTTTCCATAGTTCTTGATTTGACACTAAGCAAATCATCAAAATTGTACTTTTGCTCTGAACACATCAAACAATGTTCTGATCATATTTTGAAGTTAACAACATAGATTACAGTGTTCGATTCTAGTCTTGTTATGTTTCATTCTGATCTTCTTAGAACAAGGGTACCCCCTAACATGTTCTAAACACATGTTGTATTGAGTACAGTGTTCGATTCTAGTCTTGATCACTTATTTTGTGTTCTGAACACATCGATCAATGTTCTGATCACATGTTGTATCGAGTACAGTGTTCGATTCTAGTCATGATCACTTATTTTGTGTTCTGAACACATCAATCAATGTTCTGATCACATGTTGAAGTTAACAACATCGATTACAGTGTTCTATCCTAGTCTTGTTATGTTTCAATCTGATCTTCTTAGAACAAGGGTATCCCCTGACATATTCTAAACACATGATGTATTGAGTACAGTGTTCGATTCTAGTCTTGATCACTTATTTTGTTTTCTGAACACATCAATCAATGTTCTGATCACATGTTGTATCGAGTACAGCGTTTGATTCTACTCTTCTTATGTTTCGAAAGTCTAAACATGCACAATAATGTTATCGCTACACACGCTTACCTTCGCGATGCAGGTTTAAACTTGTTCGATATAAAGCTATGCCTTGACATAAGAGGCGGAAGAGGAGGAGGAGGTAGAGAAGGAGGAGGAGGAGGAGAATGATAAGGCCTTAACAGCCTATGTATAGTCGCCATTGTATAAAGATGACAGCTGTCAAAAGAATTTTTCAAATTATCCGCCACCACATTTCAGCTAAAGAGGGCAGCAGGGTGCTCTGTTGATTAAGCACATAGAATTTCAAATTGCGCCCCACCGCATGCATAACAGCAGCTGTTATCTTGCGCAGTAACCTCTAAGCTAGCTTTCTTCATAAGAGTAGCCGCCATCTTGTGCGAGCACCCCTAGGCTGTCTCATAAGGAGCTATGTATAGTCACAATTTTGTGTCCACCATCTTGCGTAAGCATCCCTAGGACGTCTCAAGCCATCTTGTGTCTCATAAGAGCAGCCACCATCTTGTAGAAATAGATAGCTGCCAATGCCAAAGGGCTTAAGTAGGAATCGAACCGTTGATCTCATCATTAGACTATGTTTTTTTCTTGTTCCTGATACTACGAACCTACGTATTAGGCGGAAAAATTTTGTCCGTTTTGCTCTACGATGCACCGTTTTCGAGATATTTAACATTTTGCATTTAAGCCTCCAAATTTAATTAATCGAACCAGCACGGTACGTTATACTCTCTACCATAGCTAGACCTGATCATGTTACGAAGACTCGCTTCAATACAAGCTAAAACAGAGCAAATGCCAAAGGGCCTAAGTAGGAACCGAACCGTTGATCCCATCATTAGACTATAGTTTTCTTGTTCCTCATACTGCGAATCGAGGTATTAGGCGGAAAAATTTTGTCCGTTTTGCTCTACGGTGCACCGTTTTTGATATATTTAACATTTTGCATTTAAGCCCTAAATTTAATGAATCGAACTAGCACGACACGTTAGCCTCTAAGCTAGCTTTCTTCATAATTGTGGCAGCCATCTTTCGCAAGCGCCCTTAAAGCGTCTCATAAGGAGTTGTGTATAGCCGCCATCTTGCGCAAGCATCCTTAGGGGGTCTCAAGCCATCTTGTGCAAGGACCCTTAAGCAGTCCTGTAAGAGCAGCCGCTATCTTGAGCAAGCATCCCTAGGGCATCTCATAAGGAGTCATGTATAACTGCCATCTTGTGCAAGCATCTCAAGGGCGTCTCATAAGAACCTATGTATAGCAGCCATCTTGCGTAAGCACCCTTAAGGAGTCATGAATAGCCACCATCTTATGCAATTAGCGTCGAGAGATGGCTGCTGTAGAATTTTTCTTTTTAAATTATCCACCACCACATTTCAAAGGTATCTAGCTAAAGATGACAGCACGGTGCTCTCTTGATTAAAGATGGCGGATGACAGCTAACAGAACTTTTTAAATTGCCCGCTACTACAGAGGGCAGCACAGTGCTCTGTAGATTAAAGATGGCGTATGACAGCTGACGAAATTACCCGCATGATAGCAGCATGGTGCTCTGTGGATTAAAGATGGCAGATGACACCTGTCAAAAAAGCACATAGCTTTGTTTCCAAACAAGAGCACGTGGAATTTGCCGCCACCACATTTCAAAGGTATCTAACTAAAGAGGGCGGCACTGTGCTCTGTTGATTAAAGATGGCGGATGGTAGCTGTCAAAAAAGCACGTGAGTTCGTTTCCAAACAAGAGCACGTGGAATTTTTCAATTTGCCGCCACCACATTTCAAAGGTATCTAGCTAAATATGGCAGCACGGTGCTCTCTTAATTAAAGATGGCGGATGATAGCTAACAGAACTTTTCAAATTGCCCGCTACTACGTGCTTAAGGTAGTAGCCATAAAGGGGGCAGCACGGTGTTCTGTGGATTAAAGATGGCGGATGACAGCTGTCAAAAAAGCACGTGGCTTTGTTTCCAAACAAGAGCACATAGAATTTTTCAAATTGCCGCCACCACATTTCAAAGGTATCTAGCTAAATAGTGCAGCACTGTGCTCTGTTGATTAAAGATGGCGGATGACGGCTGTCAAAAAAGCGCGTGAGTTTGTTTCCAAACAAGAGCATGTAGAATTTTTCAAATTGCCGCCACCACATAGAGGGCAGCACGGTGTTCTCTTGATTAAAGATGGCTGCTGTCATGTGGAATTGCCTGCCACCACATTTCAAAGGTATCTAGCTAAAGAGGGCAGCACGGTGCTCAAAGATGGCTGCTGTCAAATATTTTTTCTAATTATCCGCCACCACATTTCAAAGGTTAGTAGCTAAAGAGAGCACCACTGTGCTCTATAGATTAAAGATGGCGGATGACAGCTGTCAAAAAAGCACGTGGATTTGTTGACCGATTCTACTCTCGCGCTAGTGAGGTTAAGTTGGTAGCACTAAGGTTTAGGCCCGCCAAGATGGCAGCACTGCGGATGACAGCTGATGAATTTCCAGCTACTACGATAAAGAGGGCAGCACGGTGCTCTGTAGTTTAAAGATGGCGGATGACAGCTGTCAAAAAGCACGTGGCTGTCAAAAAAACACGTGGATTTGTTTATCTCGCGCTAGTTAGGTTATGTTGGTACTACTGAGGTTTAGGCCTGTCAAGATGGCAGTACTGAGGTTAGCGATGCGTTGTTGTCTGTCAAAAAGCACGTGGCTGTCAAAAAACACGTGGATTTGTTTACCAATTCAAATCTCGCGCTAGTTGGGTTAAGTTGGTACTACTGAGGTTTAGGCCCGTCAAGATGGCAGTACTGAGGTTAGCGATGCGTTATTGTCGATGACAGCTGTCAAAAAGCACGTGGCTTTGTTTACAAATTCAAATTTCCCGCGGGTGGTGGAGGAGACCTCTGGGAGGCCTCTGGCTGTGGTGGTGGTGGAGGAGGCCTCTGGGAGGCCTCTGGCTGTGGTGGTGGTGGAGGAGGCATCTGGGAGGCCTCTGGCTGTGGTGGTGGTGGAGGTGGCCTCTGGGAGCCTGCGGTGTCGGTGGCGCCCGAACCCGCTTAGGACGGTTGCCCAGTTGTCGACCCATCATGTCCCACACATGCTCAATAAGACTGAGGTCTGGGGATCTGGTGGGCCATTCTAAGGTTGTGATATCGTGGACAGCTTCCCTGGAGATGCGTGCAGTGTGAACCCGGGCATTGTCCTGCTGAAACATCCCATTAGAAATGTTCGCCATCATAGGGACAACCACTGGCTTATCAACGTACTGTCGAGCAGTCATAGTGCCCTCAACAAGCACTAATTGTGATTTCACATTAAAGCCAAAAGCTCCTCAGAACATAATGCTTGGTGTTGGCCCTGTGTGCCTCTCGACAATAAGATCTGGGCGGCCCCTCTCCCCGGTACGTCGGCGCACACGATTCCGGCGATCACTGCGGGCAAGACAGAAGCACGATTCATCACTAAAGACGACCCTATGCCATTCGGTGACCCACGTCGATCTTTCTCGACACCAGGCAAGTCTTACACGTCGCTGTTGTGTGGTCAATGGAACACCTTCTGC